>NW_027660237.1:0-388000 GCF_963210335.1 Falco punctatus
TGACATCGGGTTCAGCAAGAGAAAATGCCAAATCTTGAATCATTAGACCTGCTCAAAAGAGAAATAACAAAAGCTTTAAAATCAGGCCAGTACTAAATCCTCCTTCCTATGCAGAACTGGGGTGTGCACTTCCAGCCCCCCCCCAAAACAGAGGGGTTTCTTAAAAAGCCACCGTCTGTCTAAACCTGCACACAGCATTGATGTGTATCTATCTCACATTCACACATTCACTTCTCTCCCACTGAGATCATTTATTATCACGGGAGCACTTTCCCATAAGCATGTGGACACGTGACCAGAACTGCACTTGGCACGCTGATGCATTAAAACAATTGGGGAATTTTTTTTCCACTTTCACTGTAAGTGCCGTCTTGCGATACCAAAACTTGTGCTACAGACCTTCCCCTTCAGCAAGGGGAATATGAAAAGAAGGGCCGAGCCCCATGTGCCCATCTAATACCCCTGCAGCTTCTCCCAAAGGAGCTGCCTTGCCATGGTTTCAGGCCACACCTGGTTTCTTCTGTGCCTGGTTGCTCATCGCTGCACAAGTCAGGGAGATGGTTAAGTCCTGGAGATAAGTTTCACGGTCAAGTCTTAAGGTTAAATCTTAATCTTAAGTCTCAGCATTAAGCCTTAGGGTTAAGTCTCAAAGGTTAAGTCTTAAATTTAATGCCCAATGTTAAGTCTTAGAGTTTAGTCTAAAGGTTAAGTCTTAAGGTTCAATCTTAAGGTTAAGTTCTAGCGTTAAATCTTAAGGTTAACTCTTATGGTTCAGTCTTTACGTTAAGTCTTAAGGTTGAGCCTTATGGTTAAGTCTTAGGGCTAAGTCTTAAGTTTGAATCTTAGGGTTAAGTCTTATGGTTAAGTATTAAGAATAATTCTGAAGGTTAAATCTTAGGATTAAGTCTTGGGGTTCAGTCTTAGGCTTCAGTCTTAGGGTTAATCTTAAGGTTAAATCTTAAGGTAAAATCTTGGCGTAAAGTTTTACGGTTAAGTCATAGGGTTACGTCTTAAGGTTAAGTCTCAAGGATAAGTCTCAGGGATATGTCTTAGGCTCAAGTCATAGCGTTAAGTCTGTAAAGGTTAAGTCTTAGGTTTAAGTCTCAGTGTGAGGTCTTTAATATAAGTCTTAGGGTTAAATCTTAGCCTGAGGTGTTAAGGTTAAATCTTAGGTTTAAGTATCAAGGTAAATTCTCAGTGTTAAGCCTTAGGTTTAGTTCTCAAGGATAAGTCTTAAATTTAAGTATTATGTTTAAGTTGTAAGGTTAAATCTTAGAGGTTAAATCTTAAGGTTAAGACTTAGGGTTAACTCTTAGAGTTAAGTCTCAGTCATAAGTCTTAGATATAATTCATAGAGTTAAATGTTAGGGTTAAGTCTTAGGGTTAAGTGTGATGGTTACTTCTTAAGGTTAAATCTTAAGGTTAACTCTTAGGGTTAATTCTTAGGGTTAAGTCTCAGGGTTAAGTCTTACAATTAAGTCTTAATGTTAACTCTTAGGGTTAAGTGTCAGTGTTAAGTCTTAGGGATAAGTCCTTGGGTTAAGTCTTAAAATATAACTCTTAAGGTTAAGTCTTAGTTTTAAGGTTTATGATTAAGTTTTAAGGTTAAGTCTTAGGGTTACGTTTTAGGATTAAGTCTTAAGGTTAAGTCTCAGGGTTGAGTTTCAAGGTTGAGTCTTAGGGTTAAGTCTTAAACTTATGTCTCAGGCTTAAGTCATTAGTGCAAATCCTAAGGTTACGTTTTAAGGTTAAGTCTTCAGGTTAAGTCTTAATGGTGCATCTTAAAGTTAAGACTTAGGCTTAAATCTCAGGGTTAAGACTCAAGGTAAAGTCTCAAGGGTAAGTCTCAGGGTTAAGTCGTAAGGTTTTGTCTTAAGCTTCAGTCTTACGGTTAAGTCTTAGGGTTAAATCTTAAAGTTAAGTCCTAAATGTAAATCTTAAGGTTAAGTCTAAGGGTTAAGTCTTAGGGTTATTTCTTAAGTTTAAGTCTTAGGGTTATATCTTAGAGATATTTCTTAAGGTTAAGCCTTAGAGTTAATTCTCAGGTTTAATTCTTAAAGTTAAGCCTTAAGGTTGAGCCTTAAGTTTAAATCACAGGGTTATGTCTTAGGGTTAAGTCTTAAGGTTGAGTCTTGGGGTTAAGTCTTTAGTGTAAATCTTAATGTTAAGTTTTAAGGTTAAGTCTTGGGGTTAAGACTTAATGGTACATCTTAAAGTTAAGTCTTAGCATTAAGACTTGGCGTTAAATCTCAGGGTTAAGTCTCAAGGTTAAGCCGTATGTTTGTGTCTTTAAGGTTAAGTCTTACGGTTAAGTCTTAAAGGTTAAGTCTTTGGGTTCACTCTTAGGGATAGGTTTTAAGGTTAAGTCTTCAGTTTAAGTCTCGGGGTTAAGTCTTATGATTAAGTCTCATGGTTATGTTTTAGGGTTAACGCTCAGGGTTAAGTCTTAATGTTAAGTCTAAAATTTAAGTCTTAAGGTTAAGTCTTAGGGTTAAGCCTTAGGGTTAAATTTAATGTTAAGGCTTAGGGTTGTGTCTTCGGATTAAGTTTAAAGGTTAAGTCTTGGGGGTAAGCCTTAATGGTACATCTTAAAGTTAAGTCTTAGCATTAAGACTTAGGGTTAAATCTCATGATTAAGTCTCAAGGTAAAGTCTCAAGGTTATGTCTCAGGGTTAAGTGGTAAGGTTAGGTCTTTAGGCTTAATTCATAGGGTTAAGTCTTAGAATTAAGTCTTAGAGTTAAGTCTAAGGGTTAAGTATTAGGATTAAATCTCGGGGTTATGTCTCAGCATTATGTTTTAGGTTTAAGTCTCAGAGTTAAGTCTTAATGTTAAGTTTTAAATTTAAGTCCAAACTTTAAGTCTTAGGGTTAAATCTTAATGTTATGTCATAGGGTTCAGTCTATAGAGTTAATATTTATGGTTAAGTCTTAAGGTTAAATCTTGGGGTTAAGTCTCAGGGCTGAGTCTTAAGTTTGAGTCTTTAGGTACAGGTCTTATACTTAAGTCTCATGGTTAAGTCTTAGGGTTATTTCTTAAGTTTAAGTCATAGGGTTAAGTCTTATGGTTAAGTCCTAAAGTTAAGTCTTAGAATCAAGTCTTAAGGATAAGTCTTAAGTTAAATCTTAGGTTTAAGTCTCAGGGTTAAGACTCAGCGTTAAGTTTTAGGTTATGTCTTTAGGTTAAGTGTTAGGGTGAAGTCTTAAAATTTAAGTCTTAAAGTCAAGTCTTAAGCTTAAGTCTTAGAGGTAAGATTTAGGGTTAAATCTTAATGTTAATTCTTAAATTTAAGTCTTAATCTTAAGTCTTAGGTTTAAGTCTTACAGTTGTCTTAAGTTCAAGTCTTATGGATTTAGTCTTAGGGTTAAGTCTAAATTTTAATTCTTAAGTTTAAGTCTTAGACTTAAGTCTTGGGGCTAAGCCTTAGGGTTAAGTCTTAAATCTTAGGTTTAAGTCTCAGTGTTGAGTCTTAGGGATAAGTCTTTGAATTAAGTCTTCAAGTTTTGTCTTAAGGTTTAACCTTAAGGTTAAGTCATAGGGTTAAGTCTTAGGGTTAAGTTTTGAGTGTCAATCTTAAGGTTACGTTTCAAGGTTAAGTCTTAAGGTTACGTCTTAATGGTACATCTTCAAGTTAAGTCTTTGCATTAAGACTTAGGGTTAAATCCCAGGGTTAAATTTCAAGGTAAAGTCTCAAGGTTAAGTCTCAGGGTTACGTGGTAAGGTTGTGTCTTAGGATTCAGTCTTAGGGTTAAGTTTTGAAGTTAAACTTTACGTTAAGTCTTAGGGTTAAGTCTCAGGTTTAAGTCTCAGGATTATGTCTTAGGGTTAAGTCTTAATGTGAAGTCTTAAATTGAAGTCTTAAGCTTAAGTCTTAGGGTTAAGCCTTAAGATTAAGTGTCAGGGTTAATTCCTAAAGGTTAAGTCTTAAGTTTACATCTCATAGATCGAGTCTTAGGGTTAAGTCTTCATTTTAAGTCTTAGGGTTAAGTCTTAGAGTACAATCTTGAGGATAAGTCTTATGGTTAAGTCTCAGGGTTAAGTCTTAAGGTTGAGCCTTAAGGTTAAGTCTTAGGGTTAAGCCTTAGAGTTATGTCTTGGGGATAAGTCTTAGGGCTAAGTCTCAGGATTAAGTATCAAGGTTAAAGCTCAAGGATAAGTCTCAGGGCTACGTTTTCGGGTTAAGTCTTAAGGTTAAATCTTAGGTTTAAGTCTCAGTTTTAAGTTTTAGGGATAAGTCTTATGAATAAATTTCACGATGAAGTCTCAGGGTTGAGTCTTAAGGTTAAAACTTAACCTTAAGTCTTAGGGTTAAGTCTTATGGTTAAATCTTAATGTTAAATCGTAATTTTAAGTCTTAGGGTTAAGTCCAAAGTTTAAATCACAAGTTGAAGTCTTAGGGTTAACTCTTTAGAGTTACGTCTTGGGGATAAGTCTTAGGGTTAAGTCTTACAATTTAAGTCCTAAGGTTAACTCTTAGGGTTAAATCTGTAAGGTCAACACTTAAGGTTAACTCTTAGGGTTAAGTCTTAAGGTTACATCTTAAAGTTAAATATTAAGGTTAAGTCTTAGGGTTATTTCTTAAGTTTAAGTCTGAGGGTTATATCTGAGCGTTATTTATTAAGTTTAAGTCTTAGAGTTAATTCTCAGGGTTAAGTCTTAAAGTTACTTCTTAAGGTTGAGACTTAGGGTTAAGTTTTAAGGTTAAGTCCGAATGTTACATCTTAAAGTTAAGTCTTAGGGTTAAATCTCAGTGTTAAGTCTCAGGGTATTGTTGCTAGGTAGTGCCTGGCGGCCGGAAGATCTCGCGCTGTACGGAAACACAGGGCCCCCCTCCAGGTAGTCAACAGCTTTTAGTTTATGATGTAAGCAGACGGAAGTGACATTGTAAACCTAGGCTATATAGTGTCACGTCGTTCAGCAATAAACGCCATTTGCCATCCACCACATTGGTGTCTGTGAGCTGATGGACCGCGCGGCCAGGGGTCGGCCGCCGTGCCGTTCCTGAACCAGGTCACCGCGTGCCTGTAAAGACAACACAAAGTCATAGTAGTTAGTGGTGTTAGAAGAAACCACTTTCCCTGGTTTCCTGAGTCTTCACAATGACTAGAAGGTCCACAGGACCCTCTGCAACATGTACAAATCAATCAAGAGAAGAAAAAGGTCTTGTTTTCCTCTTCTTCATTCCATCAATGTCTTTGTGATTCTCATCCATGTCTGAGGGAAGAGAAATAGGTGGAAATAAAGCCAACACACTGATTTCTGAAAAAGGAATAATGAAGAGCCAGGCAAAATACACCTCCGAGGACCTTAACTTGCCTCCACTTTTCTCCTTCCCCCCAAACCCCTGGGAAAGGCATCACAGCTGAGTGTCCCAAACCTCCTGAGCAGGCACTTCTCACCTCACTGCACATCTCTTCAGGCGGTAACACACCAGGTGTTCACTTGCAGCAGGCACCTTCTCAACAGTTCTTTTTCAGAAAGTGGTGTTGACTTACTACTTATCCACACAGGCTGCTTTAGCACAGAGTAAGCTGGATCCTGTAAGACTCCGTGAAATGATGCTCCGAGTCTGGAGTATCGTACTGTTCTGAAGTTGAGTTCCTAGACACAACTGCTGCGACCACCAAGAACTTTTTGTATATCAGAAGTGGCAAGGAGGGTAAACCAGCCTACTCCTAGAGCTCAAAGTTCTATCATAACAGATTAAATCCATAGACTATCATCTCACAGATGGTTAACTACCACAGAAGCCATTGCATTACATCTCACAGATGGTTAACTACCACAGAAGCCATTGCATTACATCTCACAGATGGTTAACTACCACAGAAGCCACTGCATTACATCTCACAGATGGTTAACTACCACAGAAGCCACTGCATTACATCTCACAGATGGTTAACTACCACAGAAGCCATTGCATTACATCTCACAGATGGTTAACTACCACAGAAGCCACTGCATTACATCTCACAGATGGTTAACTACCACAGAAGCCACTGCATTACAAATACATAAAGCAGAGAAGTCCCCTGCAGCAGTCATTCTTTCACTTGGACAAACTAAAGTTCAAAATATGCGCAGTGTTAGGAAAATGTGAATACATCAGTAAGTTTTAATCAAAACCTAACAGCATAAACAGACAACATTTCCAGTATAAAATACCATCCCAACATTAAACAATGCTGGCTGCAAACCTTGCCATGTATCTGGCTGCAGAGAAGAGAGACAGACAGATTTTATAAAGGAGCTGAAGAAGAAAGAAAAACGGCCTGAAGTTCACAGGTCTTCAGTGAGAAACAAGAACGTGGCCTACATGTAAATGAAGCAAGTAAAAAAGCTAACAACAAAGACTGCTACAAGAGTGCAGAAAGCCAAATCAGAAATGGAACAGAAATTGGAAGATGAAGTAGGAAGCAGACATTTCCCTTCCCACATTAAACTGGTTTCACTTATCCACTGATTCACCCTGGTTGCAGAGTTCACTGTTCTTGTCTGTCAAGACACCCATGTTCATTTTCACCAGCCTTTGGCACAGCTGTTAGGATTTAAGCTTGACATTTGTTAAACCTAACAACAGGACTCCAGTCCCAAAACCTCCTTGCAGCACTTGCAGGAGACACTCCTTGCCTTAGTCTATGGACTAAGGGAGCAGGTCTGAAATACTGAATTGCTAGTTGCTACGGTCACTGTCTAATTACATGCACAGAATTTGTCAAGTACTTGTAATTTATTCCACATTACTGAAGCTCTAATACAAATAAAAACCACCAAAAAAACCCAAAGACATTGCATGTGATTGGGATTCTACTGGTTAATAAGCTTGTGCCAATATGAACTTTTTTTGTATTTTTAAAGATCCTTTTGCACTTCAAGGTTATTCATTTCTGTAGCGTATATATTTGATAAAGGGGAAGGGGCTATACTGTAATGGAACACATTTCTTTATGCTTTTTTAAGAATAACACGCTCATTTTTTGCTGAACTTGTGATATGACCATCTTCAACATGTACGGCTCTATGTGTAATCACTGATAGTCATGCTTAATGTTTAGGAAAACGGTGCAATCTTTCAAGCCTTTAAACACCAAATTCCTTAGTTAAGTCTAAAGGAGAAACTGTGTCCACTTGCTAGTGAAGCACTCCTTCCTCTTGTCAGCATCATTTACCAGGGTTTTTTCCAACAGCTGCAGGACCAATGAATACCATCATTTTGAATAACAGCAGTGTGAACTATTTTCACCTCTTTGCCCCTGAAGCTATTTCAAAGCTTCTGCACAAACGAAATTCACACAAACATCTCCCTCTTCAGAATGGCTGGCATGTTCCCTACTTCCAATAGCCCTTCTCACCTTGAGGAAGCTACCACAAGGAACACCAAATCTGCAGAGAGCTTTGACTAAAAAAAGAAGCCTCAAAGGACTGCCTGAGGCACACTGCAATTTCAGCTTCTTAACTCCCTGTCATTTAGAGCTTCAGTGGCAGAAACATGTGTCATCTCCAGCCAAGGCAGCACTGCGCATCCTGAATTTAAAGGCAAGGCAAATTCTGTAGAAGGGAACCAGGTTAGTGGGAAAACAAAACTGAGGCATAACTGAAGTAAACAGTGAAGTGAAGAAAGGGCTGTGTCAGAGAAATTCTTCTGTTTTGAAACAGTCTGCTGAACAGACAGAATACCAGGCAGCACAACCAGCAAAGCATTTCAAAACAGACTAAAACTATAATCTCTGATTTCTTCCCTCATGCTCCAACTTGCCTCCTGAATGGCACGGGACTCCTGCGGAAATGACAGCACAGACTGTGCATCTGGTGATTTTGCATTTGGAAACTGATTGAGATTTGCCACCCATTATTGTATGCAGAGGGATACATGCAGTTTTTCCCTTTTGTTACTTCCTGACTTCAAAGTCTTACGTTCCAATTCAATCCTCTTTTCTCAGATGCATGTTATGCACATGACACACTGCACCCGACTGAGAACAATTAAGCCCGCAGTTCTAAGTGAAATACTCACCTAGTCCTCCAGCAACTACTGCACCTCTGAGAACTCAGTTCCTTTCTTCTGAAGGACTCCAGAGAAGACCAGGTTTTAAGACTTCCCTGAATACACTGAACGTCAGGTGACTTGAGGCTACAGGCAGTGCCACTACAATTAGTCTCAGTTGTTCCCTAACTGGTGATTACAGGAAGAAACATCATAAAGAGATGTGCAGCTGGATTTAGTAACAGGGAGGTTATTCTTTTTTTCCTGTTTCTTCTTCAAAAAAAGAAACCACAACTGTTAAACCCTTTTCTTTTAAACTAGGACAGCTTTTTTCCTAGAAGGGGGATGGTTTCCTCCTTTGCCTTTTTCTTCTTGTAACATCTCGCTCCCATCTCTCTCTCTTTTTCCCCTGCCCTCACGTGCTCCCTGCTCCCTGTCCCTCTTGTTCCCTTGTCCTGGCTTTCTCCTTACTTCAGTTTTGTAGTGGATCCCTGAATTTCGCCTCCTTTCTGCTGCTTGCGTGCAGAATATTCCCTGCAGGTGGTACAGTACTAATTGCCTCCCACGTTCTTTATGCAGCGTTACGTCCACCCCTCTGACACAAAAAACACATTCGCAACGATACAGAAAAGTTCATCTCTTAACTGCCGCTGCTACGCACTACCTACACACCGCTTTGTCCATTTTTGTTTTGTTGTTTGGTTTGTTTTTTTCTTTTTCTTAAGCCAGGCACAGTATGCAGACACGTTATTTAAATGGATTCTTTCCAGTGTAGGTGGGACCACCGAACCGAGATAGACTTAAAAGTGAGCGAATGCTTCTCACATTCATTCAACAACAGAATATGCGAGGGACAGACACCGACTGAACAGGCAAGCTTGCCCATGCCTCAGTCCTATGCTAGGTGGGAAACGGATTACAACGACTGACATCTGGTTTCCAACTCTCATGATATCACATTTACGTGATATTACGTCTGTGAGGGATGTGCTATCATGCTGACTGCTAATTACAGGGCATACTTTGACCAGAGGTATGCAGAGGTTGCAGCTTTTTACCAAATTAGAAAGCTCTGTAGACTTCCTGAGGAGCAGTTACATATAACACCACATAGCAGGACCCACAAAATCAAATGCCTCCTATGCACAGCATACGTCCCGCACTCAAGTGAGAAGTTACGTGTCCTGTTCATACCATCCTAGTTTTGAAGCATCCCTTTGTTGGTATTGTACTAAAACAAGTTCCGGTGAAGAAACTGCTAGCATGAACATCAGTGAAGGAGGAAAAGGTGTCTCAAAGAAAGATGTCTGATGGGATTTTGCACTCATCATAAAGTTCACTGTTTTAAAAAAGGTCATCCACAGAATGGCTTGGGTTGGAAGGGACCTTAAAGATCATCCAGTTCCAACCCCCCTGCCATGGGCAGGGACACCTTCCACTAGACCGGGTTGCTCCAAGCGCCACCCAGCCTGGCCTTGAGCACTGCCAGGGATGGGGCATCAGCACTAAATTTTACTGAAGAGCTTCTCTGGCAGCTTCCTATGCCACAGTATTCTTCATCACAGTTTCTCTTGCAAAAGAATGTTGTTACGCAGTCTGTCATTTAGATCTCAGTATTTTTTGGTCTTTGAGCACTTCTGGAAATTTGTATAACCCTGATGACCAAAAGTCTTCGTTTCTACCACCTAGTTGTGTACTGTTTTGATGAGCAATTTGGTTTAGCATATCAGAGCATATGGTTTGGAACTAGAAATGGATTCTAACTTTAGACTGAAAAGCACAACCTTGCTTACAGATACTCTTCAACACTAGTTGAGAACAGTATTTAAAAACGCTTACCTTAGCCACATAGGCTTCAACTCTGTTTCTTGATGGTAACGTATTCACGGTCGGGGTTAGGAAGCTTCCTGCTAGATTTAGACTTCTATTCAGTGCCGGACTGTTGCTAATATGTCCCAGTTCAGTTGAATACAGAACTGGACCACTGACAGCGCTGCTTGCAGTTAAAGGTTTGCTTCTATGGCACTCCTGAAGGAGCTTATTGTTGGCTTCTGCTAGTCTCTCATTAGCTCTGAAACATTCAGAAGCATACAAAGAATTATCTTTGGTAATAAGACTTCCGCAAAGTTACCCTCCAGGTCTTTGATTATTATCTGACTTCTGAAAGTGGAAGGGATTAAGAGAGTCCAAAAAAATCTCCATAACTGGATCTGGGTTTTTTTTGGAGAGCCTATTTCTAAGTAGTCACTCTACCTGCAAGAAGCAGCAAGAGTTAACCAATACTTTGGGCTTCTCAGCATTAAGGCCTCAAAGCAGTCTGTGCACACCGTGTGTTTACATAGCTCTTCCTGAAAGGTACATCACCTGCATAAGAACTCTGGGCTACCCTTCCTTTCCCAAAGAAAGCTGAAACCTATGACATGCGACTAAAATGGAAGCCAAAAGATTTTTGTTGTTCTTCTTCATAGCATCAAATGCCGTTCTCTGAAGGGCCTATCCTTATTCAAGCAGTAAAGGACATGACATTATCTTTTCTGCCATACTTAGAGTAAGAAGAGGAGATTAGAGACTGGCAAAAAGGCTGCCTGGTAAAACAAACTCAACTTCAAAAATATCCTATTAACGCCCATGATCGGTGCTGTTACTGCTGGAACACTGAAGAGAAATGAAGATAGTTCCAAAGAACAGGGGGGACCCTTAAGGTACTTTCATCACAAATATGCTATCTTATGCATAATGCTGACCAGATGTAGAAAAGGTATTTAATGAAGAAAACTGCTTGAGGAAAAAGTAGTATCTTATTATCACCCCAAAAGAGCAGGGACTTACCTTTCCAGTTTTTTTGCTAGGCATCTTCCATTTTTAACTTCCTCCAGGTACAGGTCTTTGTACTTTTCCGCTTCTGCCTGTGCGGATTCTTTTTGAAAAATACTGTCTCGTTGGGTATTTTTTATCCTGTCCAATTCACGTTCGAGGTCTCCAATTCTGTGTTCTAGCTGGTTTGTCAGCAAAGCATGACGACTGGCTCTGATTTGTTCTAATCTGTCCTGGGAGGCTGCCTGCATCTGAAGTAGATACACACTTTCAACCACCGCAAAGAAAAAGAGAACTCTCCTCGCCAGTCAATTGCGTGTGCCCAGTTTCAAGGGCCCAGCTCTATTCAGCGAGGCAACTGTGCCTCCTCACTGCCATCAGCGACCAGGGCACAACCCTGGAACTACCACACCAAATGATTCTTTTCATTCAGAAAGAACCCCCATCTTAGCACTATTACTCATCAAAGCTACTGATGGAAGAACACTATCTCTGTAGGACAGGGCATAGCATTCCTCAAAGAAATCATGGAGATGCCGCACCCCCAGCCCCCACCCTGCAGCTTTGGTGACTTCTTTTCTGAGCGTTGCCCCTTGTGCAATGACTACGGAAGATGTGTATGGCTGGCTGTGACAACTCTTAAGTTGCAATACCCATTCAAGGATAAACAATGACAACAAGACCTAAACAATGAGAACAAGACCAGTGGGCAGTGATACCCCTCCAAGAACTGCAAAATGAAAACCTACCTCGGGCAAGTTTTTGATTCAGGGCCTGCAGGCACACTGCACGCACATGAAAGCATCTTGCCCAACCATATTCCCTTCTCCCACTGCCCTTCAGGAAAAACAGAAGTACAGCGTAACACATGGAATCAGGCACCACCACCACCCCTAAAAATGACAACCAAAACAGAAGTCTATAACAGACACACATAAGAAATTAACTTACCTGCAAAAACAGATTGACTTCTTGCAGTTTTTGCCTTATTTCTTGTGCAGCTCGTTCTTCCACCTCTCTTTTGTATTGTTCTATTTGGCTGCGATCCACCATGTTAGTCTCCATATGGTGTTTGAGATTAGCCACCTCTTCTTTCAGCTGGCTTTTGCTCTTTTCCAGTTTTTCATGGCTCCCACGCATGGTGGACAACTCCTCTCGCAAATCATGATTTTCTGCTTCTAGCTGCATGCCTTTTTTAGACTCTATCTCCAGCTGCTGGGAAAGTTCATCAACCTGTAGACAGGAAAGGGGAAAAAAACAGGGAACTCAGAGGGATCTAAAATTAGTCAAATCTGTGAAAATTGGTAAAGGAGTTGGCCATCAACACTGTATTTATCATCTGCTGATTCAGTGTTAAAACAAAAGCGAAACCAGGCTCTTCTTTTAAAACAAGAACAGCTTTCACATCATTTCTGACAGCATTCCTCAGGTTCCCATCCTTCCTCAGTTCTGCAGTGGGTCACAGACCAAGAGGTACCAAACCAGCGGCATTACACCCGCAGGGCTAGGCTGAAAAGCACTAGGGCTATTCTTCTGCGAGATGTTCATACGATCATAGGAAATCAAACACACCCATACCCAGTTACATCACAGCCACATTCTGGTTTCATCAGAAAAAAGCCCCATGTATCATGCTTCAGAGGAACTGTCACATGCTGTCACACGGTCAAAGCTTCGTCACAGAACTGACAAGACAAGAAACGGATACCCTTTCCTTCCATTACGCTAATAGATCTGGAAATAGTGGTTCAGAACACCGCTTTTGCAGCAGTGGTGGCAGAAGACAGTCTCTTTAGGTCAAAGCTACGGTTTGTTTTCAAAAGATTTCCAGGAAATATCAGACTTCCCATAGGTCCCAATGGTCAACTACAGCTTCTATCCCCTTCTTTCCCCCTCCAGAAACATCCATCGTCTATACCTATTAACCATAAAACATGATATCCCATCATCTTTTGGTTTTAAAAAAGTGGGGGAAACCAGCAGAGTCAACACTTGAAAGTCTCTAAAATACGTAGAAACTTTACACTTATTTAAAATTGCTGAAACGTAATTCCATTCCCTGTCATTCAAAATAACTCTTCCAACAGGAACACAAATATGCTGCTAACCTGTGAACTAAAAATGAGCCACTCTCAAGGCAGTTGACTCATTCTACAATAGTATCTTCTAAAAAGGAGCATAACTTTGAAACACAGCTACTTTAGCAACAAATGAGCGGAGAAGCAGATAAAAGGTTCCATGCTACCAAACAGCCAGAGCAACCTCAAAAGCGTTTCTGGGTCTCCAAGACCAGGAAAGACGGACTGAGTCAGCTACTAGTAAGCAATAAGTTACTGCATTCATTTTTTCTGCATCACCTCACACTGCATCGTGCCCTGCGAAGCAAAGACACCATTCCGAAAAGCAAACCCCCACCTGCCTCCTGCTCAACTCGTGCCTGAGACAGGCTTCAGGGGGTGACCTTGGGCAAGGCCAACTGCACAGAGTTGTTCCGAGTGACGGTGGCGTTACTCCCCTCTCTTCCGAGAGGGAATGCATCCGTCGGAGCCCGACGATGCTGCCACGGCCTCAAGCTGCAGCCAGGCCTGTGCTGGGCCTTCACTGCTCTCAGCCCTGGCCCTCACCCATGGACGTGACGTCCCAGTAGGACTGCAGACCTGCCCATCCCTATGGACCGGCCTGGTGATCTGCACTCTTGGAGGACTCTGCTTACTGTCCCCAGAACTGTCCCCAGAACTCTTCTGCTCTTCTTGGTGAGGGCCTGTGGGGCTGATCCCTGGCCTGTGTGGTCACAGACCCTGCCAGCCTTGCTGTGGCTCTTGCTTTGCCCTTCCTCTGCAGGACAGCCTACCCCTGATGCGCCCTCGCAGATACTGCTGTGTACGTAACACTTCCATCTTTACCCCTAAGAGCTACATCAGTATTACAGTCGCCTACTACTGTGACCATAGAAGGAACATCAAAAACCAGCCAAATAATTTCAGAAATACAGCCAAGAAAACAAAAGTCAAAGTCAACAACATGAAAAGAAGTACGAAGAAAGAACAGAGGTTCCAAAAGAAAAACCACCACCACCAAAATAACCCAAACAAAGCAAAGCTCACCTTTGCTCTTAATCTGTCAGCTTCATTGACCATTTCAGAATACCCGTTCTTCACTTCTCCCTGCAAATTCAGCTGGGACAGTCCCCCTCTCGCCTCATACACCCTTAGTTCCTTCGTAGCTCTGCTCAGCAGCCTCTTCAACCTGCACAGCAAATTAGGCACAAAAACAATGAAGCAAAGAAACAAAACTGGACTTTTTCACATACTCTCATGTAAACAGCACAGACACAGCTTGCTTCATCTTTAACATGCTTGACACACCAGGAATTACCAGGAAAAACCAGTATTCCTGTGCCACATACGCTTGGAGAGTCCAGATTTCACCTGAAAAGAGGAATGAAAGACTCCCTTTTTGCCCGGAGAACTGCAGGGCAACCTGCATCTGCAGTTGTTTTGGCAGCTATTGAAAACTAGGGGCTGGTGTACAGAAGTACCTTGCAAGAACTAACACGAGGCTGGCATCTGCTCACAGTTAGGTACACCTATTTTTTACATTACAGTTCAATAAAACATGACTTCTACGCAGGGATACCTCTTCACCACGCTAAAAAGCCGTACCTCTTACAGTCTTTCTGCAGATCGAGGTTTCTTTTCATTTCTTGGTCCAGACGTAGTTCAACTGCGTGTTTCAACTCTACCAGCTTCTTCACCTCCTTTCTTTCACTCTCGCACTTTCAAAAGAGAAAAGAAAGATGTATCACACACACAGAGCACAGGAAAAATACCTACGTACCGTCTGTGCATCTGGCGCTCTCCACAGAGAAGCTGCCGGACGTCTCTATCCGTTAGCCACGTTCCACAGAATGCCACGGGACAGAATTCCTGAGGATATTCCATCCCTTCAGGTTTCACATCAAACAGACCAATACGTAACTACAGAAACAGATGCCCTCGCTGAAGCAAAGGCCATCCTCTTCTAGACAAAAAGGTGGAAAAGATGCTGGAGAACACTTTTGGCAGTGCCTCTGCTCACAGTAGGGATTACGTAGGAATGCACTTCATGGGCCAACACTGACCCATCTAAAGCTTTCATGGGATCTTCCACCAACCAGCAGGCAGGGGCTTGTGGAGGAATCTGATCTTTTGGAGTTCTTCAACATTTTATGAACTAAGTAAGAAGAATCACCTTTCTTGATCAAAGCTTAGACTTGGATACCTTTTTTCTGCTCTCTGCTTAGATCTGAGGACTAACATCCCGTTTGCCAAAACCTTCCGCAATTCCGAGAGAAACATAACAAACCAGAACAAATCAGTATTCTTTGGTCCCATGCACATAACATACCAGGTACACTGTAGAAACAAAATAATTTCAAGAATGGACAAACTTTGAATTGTTCTTTCTAAGCATATCCTTTACCTCTCTTTCTACTTTGTCAGTCTCGTATTCGAAGACTTGTTCCCTTAAATCAGTACACTTGGCATTTAAATCCTTGTTTTGCTCTTCTATGAGATAAATTTGCTTTTCCCTATCAGCTCTGAGTTTGTTCAGAGTATCATTAAACCGGTCCTGCACATCATTCACTACTTCTTCTTTCATGATCCTCTTGCTCTGTGTATCTTCCAGCTGCTGACGCAGTAAAGGGTTTTCACTCTGGAGCTGGGCCAATCGCTCCTGCAAGGACTCCTGTTTTATTACAAGTTCGCTTACTGGATCTTTCTCAAGTTGTTGAGCACGATCACATTCCTTTGCCTGACGCTGGGCTTGACTTAATTCTTTTTGTGCCATTTCTACAAGCAAAGTTTTTTCTCTGAGGGTTTGCTCCAACTGGTGAAGCTCATTTTCTAGCCTATTAGCTTTGCTTTCAGCTTTACACAGCTGCTGAGACAAGCTCTTGTTGGCTTCTTGTGTGTCGGAGAGGTCATGATGGAGCTTGTCTTGCAAGCGATGCCATTCATCACGTTCTCTGTGAAATCTTTGTTCAGCATCCTTTTCTGATGACCGATGACGTTCAAGTTCTTGAACAGCAGCATTCAGGCGGGAATGAAATGATTTGATTTCTGTCTCTAGTCTGTCTTTGCTTTCGTTTGTCTGCTCAAGTCTGGAAGTCAGCACTGCAGATTCTGTCTTTAGTAAGTCCAGCTGTGCATTGTACTGAAGAACCGTTTGTGTTAATGCTTCCTTGTTCAGTTTAAGACCTTGAAAGAAAAAAATGAAGCTCTCAAAAAGGAACTTATTTTCCTCTAAAGATTTTCCTTCTTCCTCCTGGTGCCTAAGTCTTACTTGATTGATTTCTAGCCTTAGCACAGCAATCTCATCTTGTAGTAACTGATTCTTGTACAACAGATCCTTTTCTCTCTCAGTGTTGGATTCCTGAATGACAGGGAACATGAATAAAGAGCCAATTGGGAAATGAATCTACAAAAAAAACTTCAGCAATAAACTGCATTTTAACATTTCTAATACTGAAGCATGACTTCAAGGATGAAGTTTCAGGCAATAAGCTACTCTGTGAACCCACGCACATGTACAATGTACGTACACAACGGAAGTGCAACATATCCTTAAAACCTAAATGAACATCCCAAATACACAATACCCCCTTAAACCTACAACCAAATAATAAAATTATTTAAAACATCTCAAGTGTAAAGCTTTTAAAATGACAGTGCTTTCTTGTATGTGCATGCCTTTATAATATTGCCTTTAAGGTTGAATTAGTTGTGCTACAGATCTGGTAAAAACAAGGCTAGAAAGGGTATTTTCCTTCTCAAATGTCTTCTGAACACTTATCCTTTTGTGTTACTGGAAGTTAGCTATGAAACTCAATCACCCCCGGAATGCAATAGTCCTGTATATTCCCTCTTTATTATATGTTTAACTTTTTTCGACTTAAACACACTCATCCTACATTTATTGGGCAGCACAGCCAAGAACAAACAAGGCTTCAAAGCACTGCACATTCTCAGGAAATTCAGTAAACTCTTTTCAAGATCTTTTTGAATACAGTGTTTATGGTTGCTTTTTCTCCTCCAGTTACTCTAACTCCTACAGAGAGTTGAATTCATTGTTGATATTCGATCATAAAATTTCAGTATGTGGAGGTGGAAAAGAAAGGCATACTTGAAGTAAGTAAGTTCAATAAGGGAATAACTAAAAAAAAAAAAAAAAAAAAAGAAGTAATGGAAACACAAACACTGTCAAACAACTTTCTTCCTGGTCAACCTTGACATAGGTAGCTAGCTGTCTCATTGCTAGAAACCCTAAAAAGTGATAATAAAATGTCTGTGAAATGACAAATAACAGATAGGTTAAGAAACGGGGTAAATAGTGTGTTCTATTAGTTTCCAACTTGCACAAGTAATTCAGGTACATACAGGAGTGATGCTGCTTTCCAGAACTTTTAAAGACGTAAGAGAAAACAGGAAAGGTATTTACACAGTTAAGTTACACCGGTAAACAGTAAATAAACCATCAAGAAACACGGGAAGTTATATAAGATTTGTTATGACTTTAAAACAAATATGGTGAAATCTGAATTATTCGAAAAAAAATATCTGCTTCCCTCTGAATTTTTTCCTATAGATCTTCTTGTCTCTTCTTCTAGTTCCATTTGTCTCCCAAGGTGGTTGTTCAAAATTCCTTCTTGAAGGGCTCTGGCCCTCTTTTCCTGAGAGCGCTGTGTCTGTGTTTCATCACGTTCCTCTTCAACCTACAGTAATACAACTGCTTGCATCTCGAGAAAAATCAGAGCTAGCAATACATCTTCCCACTCTCCCCAGAATACCTGAAAAGATTTTTGATTCCCCACAGCTATGATAATCCACCTATAAAGAATAAATTTTAATTTTCTTCTGAAAATTTAAGAAGAAGAAATACAGGATGTTTTGTAGTAATTTCGAAAAAAGTCAGGCTTTGCCTGAAATACAAATGAAACCTAAATTCTGAAAAAGAAAAAAAGGATTAATAAACTGCAAAGCCAAAAAAGCCCAACAAAACAAAACAACAACAGACCAATTGTGAACCAACTGTTCTCTACTGCCCTCAAAATTTGGCAATAGTTATCCAATGCCTCTTCCATGAACAAAGCACCTCCTTCTCTAGGCATACTGGAATACAAGTGAAAAGAAGCAGAAAAGAAAGTGTTTAATTCATTATTTAATATACCTGTTTCAAGAGCTTTCTCAGTGTTCTTATCTCCATTTCTAAATTCCTTGAGTGTAACTCAAGTTTCTGTTTCTCCTCCCTTTCTTTACAATATTGATCTTCTTTCCTTTGCAGTTTTTCTCTCATTTTCTCACAGAGCACTTCTACTCTGAGTCTCTTTGCTTCTTCTTGTTTCAAAGAACACCTGGGATGTAACAGAGTATTTGAGAAACAAAAGCACTGATACAAAAGTAGATGTTCCACATGATGAACTTGCAGAGACAACTCAAACCATAAAAAAACTTAAATGTTTCCAGATTCCATATTTTTACTGTACTTCTCAACTTTTTAAAGAATTCTAACTTCATTCCATTGTCCACGGTATCAGTTGTACAAAATACGGAAATAAACCATTGATTGATTTACCAGTTTTTTGTAAGGTTACACAGGGAAATGCACACTAGTGTGTACACTTCTGTCATAAAAAAATAAATCCTCTTCATATTAAAGCCATTATGTTGAAAAAGGAGTTTGTAGTCTCATCGGATCAAAGCATCATAAACTCTTACTATGGTTAATATACATTTTCTTAGTATACTGAGCCTACATATTACGGATTCAGTGACCAGAAGTAATACTGGTGAATCAGCACGCCACTTATCTATGGCAACAATTTTTCAGCAAGCCTTCTGTAAGGCTGCCCACAGACAGAACAAGCAGTTTCTGTTTACTCGAGAAGGATGTCAGTGTTCAAAACCAGATTCAGAAATGCATGGGGTTTAAGCTGAATACGATTAAAACCAGGTTTAAAACCTCAGTGGATCTACCTCTGGGAGAAACTACAGCAATTTCATTTTGAAGCTGACTTACAAGGAAAGCCTTATGGAAGGTCAGCTTCTTTACCAACTGAAACAATCAGCAATGAGCACTGACATGGTAAAAAACGGTCCATGGTGTGCCCATGGTACCCAAACAAGAAAGCTGCTTTGTGTTTGATCATTATTTTGACTATTTTTTCCCATATATTCACAACAGTGAACAAGAAAAAAAAAATCAAGTGTCAACGTAAGGGAAGAACTGCCAATTGAAAGCCTGCTTTAGAAATTCTGCAAGACAAGAATCAACCACCACTAAAATTACTTGAAAGACTGACAGAAACATTTGTATTTGAATGGCGTATATTGCAAGGAGAAAGCTTTACATGTAGTTTCTAGTGTAATTTCGCAAAAAGTGTAACTTTTGAAAGTATAAATTTAACGCTGCTTGGAGAATTCACTTAGAATGAAAATACTACTTCTTTATACTTGACAGATGTTTGAGGATTTTGAACACCTGCTGAAGTCAAACCCAGGCCAAGCTGGGACCGGCCTCGTCTTCCTCGTACCCCCCTCCCCCGCGCTGGGAGGCCCAACTCCCCCAGGCCCAGCTCCCGCAGCCTCCCCTCACAGGGCTGGTGCTCCTGCCCCCGGGCCAGCCCGGCATCTCCCTGCCGACCTCACACGGACTGGGCAAGATCTCCTGGGCTGGGCGGCCAAACACCGGGCCCCGGGCTCGAGACACAGCTCAGCAAGCCCTGCGGAGGGGTGGGCACTCACTGCCCCCAGTGCCCTGGCACTGCTGCCCTCCATACAGCCCAGGCCGCTGCGGGCCGCCCCAGCTGCCAGCTCACGGTGGCTCCTGCTGAGCTCGCTCTCTGCCTGGGCCGCTCCCCAGCCACGCCGTCCCACCGGGGATCACCACAAGGAGATCTCCCCTCCCAGGCCAGGGCTCTGCAGTTGTCCTTGCTGAACTGCCTACGGTGCCTGCTGGCCACCCCTGTCTGACGTGATGTCAACAGCAATGAGAAACCTCACGCCTCCGGGTCTAGCTCAGGAGTGTGGGGAAAGGGGCAATCCCAAACTTGACCTTTCCAACAAACAAACAGGTAAGCAAACAAATGCTCTAAGCTCTGGTTTGACTTGCACTGGGTGGAGTTACCAGAAACCCTAGTATTATAGGCCCACTGAAGCCGCAAGGACAAAATGAAAAAAAAAAACCACCACCCAACCATCTCTCAAATCTCTCTTATAAATCTGATTTCCCCATACACACTCTCTTGCTCTCTTCTCTTGCTAGCAAACAAAGTTAGAACAACATCCAGAACATTGTACATGGAGCTGATATCCGGACGTTTTTCTCCTCTCACATTATGTACCTCATAGCATAACTGGCCCACGGGATTCAAAAAACCCAAACCCAAAAGACTGGAAACTTCTCATCCTGTTGCCTGCACCATCAGTGTCTTTCGGAACAAAACCACTGACAAGATAATACATTATCAGACCACAATTTACATACTTAAGGCTTTGGATATCCCTTTTCCATTCTGCTTCTTGGTGAGCCAATACAGATTTCAAATCTTGAGTCTTCTCCGCTCTGAACCGTGACTCCCTCTTTTCATCTCCCAATTCCCTTACTTCGAGTGAGAGAGCTGTATACCGATTTGTCCCACGTTCTATTCTCTGTTCATATACAAGAAGTATGTTTCGCAGTTTCAACAAAGTAGCAGAACCTGTTTTGAGACAGAAAAGACACAAAGCTGCACAAATACTGCCCAATGCTGTTCAATGCTTTGCTGCATTAGGTGCAGGTGGCAGGTCTCGGTAGCGGGAAGGTCCCTGTGAGAAGGAGCCAGGGGTCGTCCCGTGCTGGACATGGACGGTTTCGATGGACCCACCGCAGGGCACAGCTGAGCCTCTCAGCCGTGCTGGCAGCTCCTCAGGAAAAACAAACGTAGGAAAGGGCGAAACCACCACACGGGCAGAGAAGGGGAAAAGCATGTGAAAACCAGCCCCGCAAACGAACACCCAGGTCAGCGAAGGAGGAGGGAGAGGTGCTGCTCCAGGTGCCAGAGCAGAGATTCCCCTGCAGCCCCTGAGAGAACCATGCTGGAGCAGATACCCACAGCGCAGTGCTGCGCAGGACCCCGTGCCAGAGCAGGCGGATCCTTCCCGAAGGACCTGCGACCCATGGAGGGCCCAGGCTGGAGGAGATTTTCCCCAAAGGACTGCAGCCTGGGGGAGGACTCACACTGGAGCAGGGAAAAGGGACAAGGAAGGAGCAGCAGAGAGAAACTGCTACGTCCCGACTGCAGACCGCAGCCTCCCCGTGCTGCCTGGGGAGGTGGCAGGGAAGGAGCGCAGCAGAGCTTGAGCAGGGGGGGTGCCGACGTGTCCTTCTCAGGTTTGGGGTCTTTGTTTCTCACTATCCAAATGTATTTTAATCGGTGGAGTCTGTTTTGCCAGTGACAGTCACTGGGAAGTGACAGCCCTGCCTTCACACTGACCCACAAGCTTTTTCACCCCGTTTTGTCAAGGAGGGGCAGTGGCAGCACTGGGCGGGGAGTTTGGCCTTCGGCCAAGGTTAACACTTGCCTGATGAAATTTTAGCATAGTTTAAGAGCCCTAGTAAGTGATGCTTATGTTTATATAATGCCGTGTGCATATATGCAAGCATCTTATGACAGTTGAAATTTGTTATATATATGTACTTATTATTTTTAAGCAAAGCCATTATTTTGCTTTGTCATTAGCTGTTGAGGGGTGTGCTGGTTGTGGCTGGGATAGTGTTAATTTTCTTCACAGTCGCTGGTACAGGGCCAAGTTTTACAGCTGTGCCGCAAACAGGGTTGGTAGCACGGGGATGTGTTCCTTATGGCCCAGCAGCGCTCACACAGAGCCAAGGCCTTTTCTGCTCCTCACCCCACCCCACCAGCCAGCAGGCTGGGGGTACGCAAGGAGCCGGGCCGGGACACAGCTGGGACAGCTGACCCCAGCTGACCCAAGGGATGTGCCATGCCACGCGGCATCATGCTCAGCATATAAAGCTGGGGGAGGACGAAGGAAGGGAGGGACATCCAGAGTGATGGCACTTTGTCTTCCCAAGTATTTGTTATGCGTGATGGAGCCCTGCTGTCCTGGAGATGGCTGAACACCCGCCTGCCCATGGGATGTGCTGGATGAATTCCTTGCTTTGCTTTGCTTGCGTGCGTGGTTTTTGCTATTGAACTGTTTTCATGCCGACCCATGAGTTTTCTCACTTTTCCCTTTCCGATGCTCTCCCCCACCCCACTGGGGTGGAACAAGTGAGTGGCTGTGTGGTGCTTAGGTGTTTAGGTGTGGCTGGGCTTAAACCACATCAGGGGGATATAAAGAAGAAAAAGCTCTTGCTGACTTTTGATGACCGCATTAGAAGGAGCTGAACTGTACTTTGCAAGAAACTGCTTCTCCAGCTCTGACTAGACAGAGAACCAATGATAATGTAAGGCACTTGGCTGATAATACAGGCAACATCTCGGGTCAGGTGACAGTTTCACAGCTTTTGAGGGGGATCTCTAATCATAAAGAGATACTATATCAAAAAAACAATACTTAGGAGTGCATACAAAGAAACCATGTTTTAAGGGGAACTTGTAACAGCTGAAGACGGTGACTTGAAAACATACCGGTATGATCCACACGAAGCTGTTCTAACAGCAGCATAGCCTCCTTGTAGGTTGAAGTTCGTAATTCCACATCCTCTGAAGTTGGGTCAGATGAGCGAGTTAAACCAGGGTCATCAGTTACTTCCACTGGGATGCTGACCTACAAAAAATACAGTACTTTCTGTAATTCCACTTTCTAGTATTACAGACCATTACAAATGCATGAATGATTCATTCTCTCCTTCACAGCCCACAGATTTGTCTCAAATACAATAAAGCTGCATACCAGCAGCAATTTGTACATCTGGTTGATCACTACATAAACACTGCTCCCATCTAAGTGATTAAAAGTTGATAGAAACTGTTTATCAAGAACTTCGTTTTACAGTACCTTGTTCTTTTCACTCCCAGTTGTTGCTGCAGGTCTAGAAAACAGAAATATATTTCAGTACTGGAATGCTTACATTGCAGTATGAATAATACCTGAAGTTCGTTTGAAAACCTCATTTCAGAAGTGAATTAAACTAAAATCTGGTATAGTAACTTCGCTAGATATAGTTCAAGACTGAAACAATTATTGTGTGCTATTAATGTCTACCGGAAGGCTAATTTTTCCGCAAGATATTAAGCAAATAGTTGAAATAACTGTTCCCTAAACTTCACGCAAAGTGACAGAAATCTTACAGCTACAGACATGTAGCTATACGCTTACGTGCATTCCCTGTTTAATACCAGGGGTTTAGCTCCCTTCAGTACCGAGAATCCTTCTCCTACAGGTCAAAGAACTGTAATTTTGGATTCTCTGGTGTCCTGGGTCTGGCTGGGATGCAGTTTATTTTCTTCACAGCAGCCCACACAGGGCTGTGTGTTAGATTTCTGACCAAAACAGTGTTGATAACACACCAGATTTTTAGCTAGGGCTGAACAGTGTCAACAACTTCTTTTTCTCACTTTGCCACAACCCGCACAAGTAAGTTCAGGGTGGGCAAGAAGTCAGGAGGGTACACAGCTGCAAGAGAAAAGGTGGAGCGGGGAGCAGGGCAAAAAATCCTGAGATACCTGCAGTGAAAGAGTGATGTTGCTTTTCTGTAAGTCTCTCCTCGCCCTTTTTAAACACATAAAATACTTCTAGGCCTGTGCACACACTCATGTAATTAATCAGAATTTGTGCACAGTGACCTTATCATTAACTTGGCCAGCATGCTCAAAGCACTCTAAACAACAGCAAAGTGTTTGTCAACACAAAGTGCACCAGGTAGTGTGGTCACAAGAAAGAACAAAAATCTTCATATGCATCAGGTTTACAAAAAGCCTCAACACACAACAAAACCCCAAACTTGCCTCTAGCTCTTAGGCCAATTTACATCATTAAGTAAGTTTTGTTTTCAACGTTCCTTTTATGCATACCTTCCTTCATCCTCAGATGTTTCACTGGAAGTGCTATCATCCCGTACTTGACCATGATTGCCACTGGAAGAGCTCATCTGCTGATGAGCCTTCTGCTTTGAAGGCTGCCTTCTACTTTTCTTTGCAACTTTGGCATTCAGGGCAATTTTACTGCATTAAACAGAAAGGGGAAAAAAAAGTAAATCACCAAGTGAGTAGGCTTACAAAAAATATTTCTGTGAAACAGACATAAGATGATGTCCAGAAACGACTGAGACAAAAAATATCTACTATAAAAACACAGACTTGACTGCAAAGATCGTGGAAGATACCCAAGTACTTAAAAAACCTGCCCCTAGGAGTGAGGGGGACACGTGGAATCTGAGCTAGAGCCAGGTTAAGCTGGAATACCTATAATATCCATGTTACAGAAAGCATCTAGAGCAGAGATTCCTTTGAAGGACAGACAGGAAAAAACTCCTGCTTTAGGTTTACATAAAAATACGTGTGCCTTCTTTAGACTTTTGAGATTCGTTTGGTAATGTCATCTTTTCCCCTCTCCCGACAAAGGGCATATTAACTTAATGAAAAGGAAAACACCAACTGCACGGAGATCACTAAAATCACCTAGAAAAGGGAGTAGTAGCAAACCCCAGGTTCCTACTTTTCTTTTCTAGGTGGCCATTTCCTACAAAAATAACTGCTTTTTCCAGTCTTCAGTTCTGGTTTTGAAGATGCATTTTGCCTCAGTATTGACAAGGAAATCACAGGAATTTGGGTGGGGGGTTTATTTTTTATTTCCTTTTCTTTTTTTAGAGCAGGCAATAGATTTGAATATCGTGAGCGTTGTGTTTTCTAAAAAGACATTTTCTTCACTTTTGGAGAAGCAGTGGACTACTCACTATGGCTTTCACCACTGAGGAAACTACTTCACCTACCACAGTATTAGAAAACCTAAGACACTTACATAGTACTACAAATAAGAACTAGAGATCATTTCCTTAGCTTACCATTTCATTGGCATTTCAATCAATTTTGAGCTCTCCCCAGATGAAAAATTCTTTTTGTCTTTTTCTTCTATAGTGTTTTCATTCTCCATTTTCAAACAGTCATTCTTCCTTACAGTAATCTTTTGTTTCATTTGCCGATTAGTGATGTTGTCTGATGGTATATTTAATTTACCAAGACATTCCTGTTTCGCCACCGCCTGCACTTTTGAAATTCTTCGTTTGCTTTTTTCCTTCTCAACCTATAAAAAGAAAGTTAAGCTTCATGTATTTCTTAGTAGTTCTAAAAGACAGAAACACCACATCCAAGATTGATTAATTCAGGGTTTACCCCTGAAATAATATAACATTAGAGAAGCCTTTTCACAAAATTACACTACAAAGCGTATCATGTCATTGAAAGTGCTTTGAATTCACTCATGATTAAAGATAACAAGAAGACAGCCCTTAGAAAGAAAACAATAGTGTCTCTTAAAACATGAGAACAACAATGAAGTGAAAGCATTACTGATGGACAACGAGTTAGGAGGACTGCACAATGTCAGTTGTAACACCACCAGAAAAGAATATCAAGTGGAACTGCGCTGGGCTCCTGCTCCCTGAACAAGGGGAGAAAAGAAAAAAAAAGATCCCAAACCCACAAACACAAATGGTTTCACAGGAAAGAGGAATTTTAGTGAAAGGCAATGAAGACACACCACGCAGATATCACAGCACATGAATTATTAGTCAAGACCCTGTTCAGAAGCTATTTTCATTCTTTGATTCAGAATCAGAACCGATGGAGTTCTATGGATTTCTTCTTAAGGCAATGTAGTGATAACTACTTGCACTGGAACCCAGTGCCACCTGCTGTTAAACTGGAGCAATAATGCATTCCGTTTTCCAAAAATGAGGAAAAAGACAACTCTCCACTGCTCTCTTTGTTCACAAGTAACATTTCCATTAGAACAAACCCCAATTTGTAGGAAGCATCCTCCTTTAATGATGAACAGCTAAAGTGAACAGGACCGTTGATCCAGAGCGAGATTAAAGAATAAAGAGTAGCAGGTGAACTACCTCTTCTGGCAGCTGTACCTTCTCTTTCTCCAAAGCCAGGAATACTATTTGCAGCATTCCTACCTTACCCTTAAATCTTCCCGTATCTTGGTTTAGTTCTTCATCAAGATTCCTTTTCAGCATGACGTATGATTGCTGAGCATTTGCAAAAAGACTTTCCATTTCTGCTTCTCCTATTTTGTCGATAAAGCAGTCCCTGGGAAAGTCATCACTAAATCCAGAGTCTTTTCCAAGTTCCCTCTCTGTTACAAAAAGTGCATTTTCACCACGTGGAGAAACTGTCTTATTGTAGGAATAATATCAGAAATGTCATCCAAAAGACTGGGTTTTAAGCTGTATCTCGGGGAGTATTCAGGACCTCCCACTACGTTTCTACTACTTCCATTTGCTAGAGGCACCTTTGTATCATCCATATTATTTGTGCAATCTTCTTCATCTGTACTCCAGGTATCTTCCATGTTTGCATTTCAGTTATCTTGATCAGGAAGGACACCAAGACTCGGATTACAGTTTCCATTTTGGGTACTTTTCCACCTAGCGTAAGTTTAATGTCTCCAAATTCACCTTTACTTTCTAAGCTGTTACTCGATTCTGTTGCATGAGATGAAACAGCATGAGAACTCTTCAGCTCAGCACTGAAGCCATCTTCTGACATTTCTTCCACAAGGGAAGGAGTTTTCCCACTTTCATTAATTTCACCAAGCAGCTGCTTTAGTTCTGCTGTAACGTTTTTAAAACTTGTTTTCAATTCCCTCTTCTCATTTTCAACCCACATTCTTGCATCTCTTTCTTTCCAAGGTTTTGGACTTAGAACTGCTTGTCAGCACCGTGCAATTCCTCATTTTCTGCTGTGAAATTTCTGATGTGAAAATTTCTGCCTTATCAGTGTGATTTTCATGTGCTGTTTTTTCTATCAAGTTGATAGTTTCTCAAATATATTTATCCTTAAGTAAACAGGTACAGACAGAAAGATTATCAAGAAAAATTACTACAGTTAATCTATGCAATTTCTGTTGCAAACTCATCCTATAATAGAAATAAGGCATTTTGAAAGCCATTTTCACTACAAAAATCAAGGGACACTAAATGAAAGGTTCACTGCACACCATCTTCTTAACAAGAGAAGGACTCAGAGACAGCGGTTTCTTGGGTTAGGTTTGCCTAGGCATTAGGGTTGCTTTTACCTTTTCGCCTGCTTGCTTGCTGTAACTGCCGGCATTTGTCACAGAGCATGTTTATTTTTCATGTTTTATTGCTTTAATACCGTTTTTCATTAAAACTGCCAACATTTTTCTCACCCACCCTCCTCCCTCCATCGCGCTCTACCGTCTGGCATTGTACAGTCCCCGGCCACCTAAGCTAACCCAACGGGAATGAACATGACAAGCTTCTTACCGTTCACCACACAGAGAACTGGCTAAGGGAGGATTATTTCTTCACCCAAGCTTCAGAAATAATAAATTCCACTCCAAGGTGCAAAGGAAAGGATTTATTAGGGAAACCTGCCTGCTCCTGCCCTCATCCCAGGAATCAGGAACCCAAGCTCGCAGGAAAACCGCACCATGCCTTAACCCTACCCAGCGCCCTCAAGTCCCTGTCCCCACGCTCTGTTTCTCAACAGCTCCGACTGCTTCTGCCCCGTGTCACAGTCCTGCCCACACGCCCCTTCCCCTCGTGGTGCCTCCTGAAGAGGGCCTGCAGCCTTGGTGTCCCAGCGGGCTGAGACCGTCACGCTCCTCGCGCTCCTCTCGTCAGCCAGGCCCTGTTCTCCCGCGGCAAAGACCCCTCCGCTCACAAGAGGGAAGGAGCACCTCAGCCAGACACCACCTGTCTCACCCTCCCCCTTCCCAAGCTCACTGGCCAACTACTACCACCTTGCAACAGGCTTAAGTCCTGCGCTTTGCCTGCTAGAATTAGGCACGTCCCTCTCTCGTGACGCCCGGCTGTGGGGTGGAAATCATTTGCTACGCTGTCCCTTCGGGTGTTCCAGAGGACGCCAGACCCCGCTGTGCAGCCCTGCCCCGCACGCCCGCCACAAGCAGGACGCCTGCCTTATTCCCCTCTAGGATACCCTCCGAGAAAACCCTTTTCAAACACTTCACGTGGCCAAACAAGAGCGTATTTTGCAGAGGCTGGGGAAGCCTCAGAAAGGTCACCACATTTCAAGGTGTTCTCTTTGATCTTTGTCTTACAAAAGAGGAATACCGGCGTGTTTCATCAAACAGATCAGCATATTATAGACAAATCTCCCTCTTCACTTGAACGTGCATTTCGCACAGGCAAAAAAAACCCCACATGCAGCTTCCTACCATACAATTTGATATGCGTCATCACCCCCATCATGTAACATGGGCACCACAATTTTGCTTAGAAGATAGACTTCAGTATTTTGTGGATGCAGGAGAGCTGTGACACCTCTCCTGTCTGCACAACACAGACTGAATAAGCTTTTCTGCTCAACTGTATCTGCCTGAAAGCGGGATAAAAGCAGACCTGCGAGCACCCAGGGTTTTGTACTGCCCTTCTAAGGATGCAAGTCACATTCTCTGTTCAGAGTACGTAGGTGTCTTCGTCTTTTGGATTCTGTTTCAGAGTGCAGTCACTTTAAAATTAGGCGCCATGCTGCTAGAATGAAAAGCAACCCTTAACTCCTCTTCAGCCTTGCCCGTCATGGTCAACAGGAAAGATTTCAGCAGCAGCTATTTGAGTCTGATGTCTCCCTTTTTAGGTAAGATTTTAACAACATTGGAGCCCCTAAGAATCCTTTCCCATAGGGTTTAATCAGTCTTGACATTTCTGTATGATGGGTACAGAACAAGGAAGAAGCAGGAAAGGTGAAAGGCTACAGTGTTCTTCTACCTTCAAAATTCCAGTTCTCATCCTGTCAGTAACTCTAGTCAGTAATTATTTTTCCAACCACTGGAAAAATAACTCAAAAAACATCAACTAAAAAGCTAAGGACTTCTCCCATTAGCTGTTGCAAGTAAAATTTCTTCTTTTCTTGGAGCAGTAATTCATGAGTCTATTTTCTGTGTTACTGGCTTCTGTCAACACTGCGAAAGAGGATGACTCCTCATTGTCAAGAGTTCTTCACTTTTAGCACAGGGAGAAATTCTTAGTTAAAACACTGGCAGAACCCTACTCCAAGGCTTCTGAAGAGCCAGTCATTCAAAAAAAAGTATATAAAAAATTCACAGGGTAAACCAGATTCCAGTATTTTTGCCTGTCATTCCCCCACCTTTTACTCTGTCTGCTCTCTAGCTAGCATTGAAAGATGACTTCTCGTCATCGTAGTTCTTTCCACTTAGTCTTTACCTCTCCACTCTATTCTGAGACTTCCCTCTTCATAAATTGTACATAATGTACATAACGACTTTTTGCAGATTACAGTGGACAGCAGCTACTTTGCTATACAGAAAACATGAGAACACCGCTATTTTATTTTGACTCAAAAATAATTTTAAGAATGTATTACTATGAGTCAGTAACAAAGTAAATAGAATGGGAAATTCCAGCTCTCACTGAACATTTAATTGTGAAAGATACTGTACCCGTTCTCCAGATTTATGAAATCAAGTTGTCAAAAATGGCATTTCAACCCTTTTAGAGTCAGAAATATTTGTGCTGCAGGAATCATGATGCTTTGCTGAAGCAACCTAAATTCCTTAAACCCAAATCCAAACATAAACTGTTTGAAAGAAAGAAATTTTTGCATCTACTTCTTAGCACCTGACCTTCAAGATAACATATGGGTAAAAACCAGCATGACGCAAATGAATAAAGCCACAGAGGAAAAACAGCTGACATGAAACAAGCCATGAAAAGGCAACCTTTCCTTTCTGTGTTTGTAAAATTGTAACGTACTGGTCCATTATGGGGCTACACTCCACATTACTGTGGAATACAGACATAACGAAAACTCACGTTTTAACTGAACAACCTCTAACAAATACCTGTGTGTCTTACCAGAACACTGTGCAAAATAAAGAGCAAAAGGGGACCTGTTGCTTACCCATTGCAAACACATGAAAGGGAGAAGAGCGAGAGGAGAAGGAGGGAGATACTTCTAGAGAGAAGTTACATCTCTATTATTGTCCAAAGAACAACAATACTTTTTTTTTTTCTTCCCCTAAAGCGAAGATGCCAAAGAACTTGGAACTATTTGTATTCTATACTTAGAAGTTACAAGTCCACTTACTTGTCTACATATCTGTTCACCTCTCTCTGGTTTATATTGTCAATAGCCGATTGTAGAAACTCTAAAACCTGAGTGGCAAATTGTTTCTCATCATTAACAAGTGTGATTAATACAAAATACAACACAAATTATCAAATATGCAAATTAAAAAACATTAGAACAAAGACATTAAAAACCCATTAAGGTTACATATCCTCTCCCAAATACATAGCCGACCAGCTAGCCACCTCAACTTTAGCCTTGTTTCCGAAGAAAAGAGAATTCCTGAAACACGCTGACACTAATTTCCTCCCATCTTGTCTCTCTTCCTCACCTCCCTCCCCTGCCTCTGAGCCTGCTGGTCATTTTCCATGATACAAGAGAGGGAAGCCTCAGAGGAACGTGTTTGTACATGTTTCAAAACAACTGCCAGGCAGGTAGAGATAAAGCCAGGCAAGTAATAATTCCTGAAAACTACAGCTACGGCACGAGCCCAAGAATTACCCTTTGTGGCTCACGGGCAGCTCCTGGACAGCCTAGCCTACAGATCCCTAGCCTGGAATCAGCCACAGCACATGCTCAAAGGACCAAGACAATCAGGAAGGGGGGGGGGGGTGTTGAGCCACGGAAAGAAAAGCAGACTTCAGGACTGCCTGAAAAGGGGAGATGACAGCAAGTACGGTGTAGGAAGTGTACATCATGGAAGGGTATGGACAGTGCTGAACAGCAGACTAGAGGAGGGAGCAAACACATACACCGAGGTATATTTCAGCACACCTTCTGCTCCCGGGATGCCTTGCTAGAGCCATTAATTTAATATTAGAAAGAAAATTGCAAGTACAAAGTGTCTGTCCATAAAAGAACACTACAAAGAGATTGTTATGAATACCTTCAACATCTTCTGCATCTCCTAAGCCGAGTTCCTCCAAAAGATCTGCAAAACAAATCAGATGCTTTAATAAATACTCCTATCTAGAAAGATTATGAAGCTAAACCCAGAACCACATGAAGTGAACGTTACCTGATTTCTGTTGCTTTTTGTTAGGAGAGGTTTCACTCCTTTCCAAAACAGATTCAGGGGCCTTCAGCTATGAAAGACAATCCAATGACAAAAAAAAAAAAACAAAAACACACTTAAAGTAACTCTGTAATATTTAATGAGCAGAACAAGTAGTCAGTCTGACATGAACAAATACTTACCTGGGAATTGTTGGGTTTCTCCAAAAAGCCTGGAAGTGAAAAATGTTTCAGAAAGTGTTATTTTATTCAAATTTATTTAATTTATAAAATTTTTACTCCATTCAACATCAGTAGTTTCTACAACTAAGTATCAGTTGCAAGCATTATTTCATCGAGACTGCGATACTTAACATTCAATTTACCTCATCATCCAGCATTTGTATCAGTATACAAGAAATGGACAATGCACGCTTCCCATCGTGCACCTTGGATTTAAGAAATAATACAGAACTAGGACAATCCATAGGAAGCAATAAGGATTTGCTTGTTAACAAAACAAGATCAAAATACTTATTTTGAGGAGCTGAATCCTGCTTTCTACAAAGATTATTTCAAAAGCCAAAGCTGGTCTGCTGTAATGAATTATCATAAAATAACACTACGAATTATCTAAAATAACAGCTCTGTGACCGTGATGTTGAGGGATATTTTCCTTTCCATCGACAGGACAGAGAAAACATGGGTGCAGACATAGAAATCGCATACACATCATTCAATGAGGAAGAATCAAACTAGTTCTTATCAGGTTGTTCTGGTTCAGCTTGCAAGAAAAGAAAAAACCCAAATTACAATTGGTTGTAGTCTGCATTTATAGCACAGTTCCAAACAGTTTCATTTTTTTTAAGATTTTTTTCCAACATTAAATCACTTACAAACCCACACAATCTACTGGCCCACCTATATTTCTCAAGTCCTCTGCTTTAGTCACCTTACAGTTTGAGTCCTCTCATGAAAGAAGTGTATGGAATGTTATTAAGAATGGCTCCATAGCAAAACTTTTGTCTTTAAAAAAATAATTAAAAAACAAACAGCATTTGATTTCAGGAAACTTGGTGGTCTAGCAGTATGGAAATACCTTAGCAAGATTATCATAATCACCTTTTATCCCCTTTTTACACTCATTTTAAACTCATCTTAGTAGATTCATACAAAGCAGACTTTCATGACAACTACTCGACAAGTAGATTTACAAACTCCCAGGAGCTTTTAAAGTTTTGCTTCCAGCTTACTGGATTCGCTTCTTCAGCTATTCTATTGTACTTACACTACAAGCAGGACTGACCATTTGGTAAAAAAGAAATCCTTCAGATGAGAGCTCTACCCCAACAGCAAAACTTCCGTGCCATTCTACACTCCAGATGCTCAAGAGACAGCGTCACAAACTCCAGGCAGAAGCCCTTCACAACAAACCCTGAACTTTCAGTCACGTTTTAGCTCCTAGGCAAAGCGTAACAGTAAGGTATCAAAAATTAAGACGGGGGGGAAAAGTGCTTGGCCAGATCATAGCTTTCTTCTGCTACGTTATCATCCAAGAATGTCCAGGTGTTCAGACAGGTCAGCCCTAAACCACATACACTTTCAGCACTATGCCACAAGAACTCGAACCCAAAGAGATACAAACACATCCAAAGGGCACACGTAACGCAAACAAGGTAACTTCCTTTACAACTTGCCAGCAAGCGCCGTGACAGCTGGTGTTAATTAACAAATACTAAGCCCTTCATTGCTATAGCGCGCACCCACACCGTAAGTGCATTCCTAAGGCAGACATCGATAAAAGCTCACTTCAGCCTGTACGTGTTTACAGACAAACATTTAGTCCACCACGAAGTTACCGGTGTGGCGCTCCCCTGAAACTATCCGTGAGCGTGCTCCGTGTCTGTCTGCAGCTGGAAGCAACACACCAGGTGATCCTTCTTCCGGACTTTCAGAATCCGTCTGTAGAGCATAAAACATGGGCGTGAGCATCGGTACAAATTCTCAACTCATTTCTACGCAAAATGTTCCTGCTAAGCCAACTTGCACAGCATGGAATCACAAAAGCCTTTGATCAGCCCCTTGGAAAGGGCACGTCAAGACACAGTATATGGGAAAATCACAGCAGACTTGTGTGTTTTCAGATCTTAGGCAAAAACCTCACAACTCATCTAAACTAGTCTGTCACGCTGGCAAACTGCACAGCCGCAAGGGAGAATTAACACGGTAACTCGAGCTGTGGGTTGCCAACCCGTAACTGCAGGTCTGGGGGGGACCCAACTTTCGGACTGAACTGGTACCCGAATACTCAAATTTGTGCTGACGTTCCCCAGGCACACGTCCTGCAGTGGGGAGCGAACACATTGCTACTCCCAGTTGCAAGGGTTGAACAAAGACGAGCAAGACAAAGCTTACAGAAACCAAAGCTACCTAAACCCCCCCAATAATATTTTAGCCTTGTATTTGTAAGAAGGAGACGGGGAAGAGTTCCTTCTTCCTCACAAGAAAAGTCAGAGGGCGTAAGCTACAGACTCTGCTCGTTTTCTTCTAACCCATTCCCACAGACAGGAAGAACTAAAAGGGCAAACACAGCCAGCACGTGTGGTATTTCTGTTGAACGCTACTCTCAAAAAGGGTCAAAAAGGTAGAAAGGCTCTTTCCCAAAGCAGCTCATCATCTAGGCTGCAGACCCTAAGGGCAACCACTGAACACGTCAGCGGAATAGAGTTGTGTGGTGAAAAAGCAACAATCCCGCCAGCCCCCGTGAGGAGCTCAGACTATTTTAAGCAGCAAGAAACTTCACTGCCGCAATACTGTACCAGAAACCCAACTCCAAGGGCCAGCTGCCATGAGACCCAAAGCATTAGCTCGACCTACCTTCATCCCAAGCCTCGCTGAACAGCTAGCACACAGCACAAGTATTTCAAGGGCCCCCAGTTACAAACATACAGCAGAACCAGGAGAAGGGGAAATAAGCCTCAGCCGCGGCAGGGCCCAAGCTCCGAGTGCTTCTGGATCTCGCTCCCCACCCCCGCCCCACTGGGAACCCCGGTGTCCTTCACGGGAAATACCTCAGAATCCCAGGGAGATTCAGCATCTTCCTCTTCCTCTGCTCCCACCGCAGTCAGGGCACCTACAAAGGCAGTAAGAGGTGAGACACTGAGCCCTTCTATTTCACTCTGCTTTTCCCCATCACCCCTGCGCCCAAAAGATGCACAGCAGTTCTGTTGCTGAGGACAAACTAAGCAGTGAGTGTTGAATTCAAGGGTTTCTTCACACCCAGCACACAACATCATGGTACTTCCTTTGGATCGCCACCTCTCCAGCAGAAGATGGCTATGCACAACAGCTGACACAGCTACAAGCAGCACTGAAGACGTGTTTGGGTCACACTCAGGAAAAGGCTCCAGCACGCTGCAGCCCTGTGGCATACAGAGTTTAGGTCACCTGCTCTCCAGTCCACAGCTCCAGAAATTGCCACTGACTACCACTATCCACTGTACAAGAAGTACCATAGAAACACCACCCGACACATCTTCACGCTAAAATCACCAAGAAACAATGCTCCTTTTGTAGCACTGCCAGAAAAGACCTTCCTTGACTAGCAGTTTTTACCCTGCACCTTCCCAGAAGGTAGACACCTAAGCATTGCCATTGAAAAAGAGGAGAGGCTCACCGCCCAAAATCTCACCCCAAACACACAACTTGTCTCTATCTCAGGGGGCTAACATCTGAATCTCTTCTCTACCAGACACACGCAAGGCTCAGTCTCAGTAGGTTCCTGGCCAGATTAAACTATCTTCATTTCTCTGTTTTAAGCTAGTCCGTTAGGTAAAACTGATTCAGGATTCGCTCTTGTGGAGACATGCACACAAAAAACGGGAAAGGAGCTAGAGACCAGTGAGGGCACCCGTCCTAGCAGAGGGGAACTGCTGGTTCCAGCCTCAGCTAGGACTACTCACACTGTGCCAAATGCAGGCTTATGGCAAAATGCACAGACAGAAGAGCATGTATAGGCACAACACCTGGAATACAGCAGGTTCTGCCAGGCCCGCTCTGTAGCATTTGATCAGCAGCTACACACGCTCTGGTAACATCTACCACACCACTCTACTCTCTGGAGACACACAGTGGAAAGTGTGCCTTCTCCTCCTGCTCCAAGACCTGAGGTGAGTACCAGAGTGCTCAGCCCTGACTGACGGGGCAATGCTTTCGAGCACACTCAAGCGTGGCACTGGAGAGACTTTCTACGTTTTAAAACTGGACAAGGTGAGGCACTGGAACAGAACAGCTTTCTCTCAGATCGACTCAAATCTTTCCCAAGCTTCAGCCAAGAGCAACCACAACTTTTCAGTCTGACAGTACGGGCCAGAAAGGGGAATACTACTGTCACACCAAGACTCTCTAATCCTCCTCTTTTTCAACTGTGCGTTTTGTTCTGATCGCTTCAGGGAGAACACAGCAACAAAAACAAAGAATGACACCTGCTCCATGTAGCATCGTTTGGAATCCAAGGCCACAATTTGTTCTTCAGGAATGAATGAAAAGGAACAAAAGCTACTTTCCTCCTTGCCAATGCCCACTAGGGTTCACAGGCAAGGGAAAACCTTACTGTTTCAGAAGTCAATCACCATTTCAGTTCATTTACTGTGCATTAATATTTATAGAGGAAGAACTGGGATCAGTATTCACTAACTCACTTCTCTCACCAGTGTTGTCTTTGGAAGCACTGTGGACTTGATGGCTATCATTACAAATAGAGTTTTTCACACCCTCAACAACTGCAGTTTGTAGCTCTTCACCTGTGTCTTCCTTTTCCTGCTCCTTCTCCTCTTCTTCCTGTTCAGGTGATTTTTCCTAAAAGAGATTGACCAAACAGCTGGAAATAGCAGAAGCAAGCACCTTCTTAGCCACCCATCGACAACTTTAAAAATGCTTTTCCTGTGTAAGACAACAGGGAAACTTTGTTGAGCTTTGTTTTACAAGGCCTTCAGTTTTTCCATGGGACTCTATGAGGAGACAGCAATGACATTAGCCCTAAGTCATTAGCCCTGGCTCTGCAAAGCTCCGGAGAAGCAATTCTTCATGTCAGCCTAACTCTAGCTTTCATTTCAGTTACATTGTTTTGGAACACGCTCCTTTTCCTCTACTTTGCTCCAGGAAAATCACTAACTTCCTGCTCTCAATCTTATTCAAACTTTTTGCTTCCTCTATTTCAGCCATCACACCAGGTATTTTACTAAATGGCAATAAATCTTGACAGATAAAAACTGTACATACAACTGAGAAAAAATGAATTTATTTCAGAAAAATTATACTGCCTATTTGTTTTCCTGCAAAACCACTGCAACCAATAAAAAAATATTGAAAATACTGCCCAACACTATTCTTATACCTAAGAAACTGCTTTGGTTAGGAGTAAAGGCATTTTCTAATATAAAAAAAGGATGATCAAAAGATGGATATACATGAAATATTAACAGAAATCCAGTTTACCTTTTGGTTCTTACCTTTATCACCCTTAGAAAATACCTTTGTGATTGAATCATCCTTATATAACTTACTTTGGTGCCTGAGTGAAATGCTGCTCTTGCATTTTCTTCATGCCTATTCAAGCACAAGTGTTCACTTTCTTGTTTCAGTGCTTCACAGTCTTTGTTATCTACTTCACATTGCTCTTCTTCTGTATCTTCATCATCCACATGTTCAAGAAAGACAGAGTTTGGTCTTTGACTTTCAAGCCTTGGGTTTTTTCCTGCTGACAAAGAACTATTATCGCTTTCAAAGCCATTACTGAAGCTTGACTTTTTCTCCTTAAGACCACAACTATCTGAGAGAAGCTGAGGTGTCTCTTTTTTCCAGTCTGTCATCTTAGATTCTGCAAAAAGGGAGTCATCATTTCTGCGAAACTTCACCCCAATCATGCTTTTCTTGTTCCAACTTTCTTGTTTATCTTGCAAATTATTTAGATTTTGAAAGACAGTTTGCTTTGGTACTGACTTGCAAGATACTTCATTATTCACCGTCTTTGGAGACATGGCAGTTATGTCAAAACAACAAAAGGAGTTATGGAAATGGCAACAGGCATGTTACCAGATTAATGGAGTAATCTGGGAACGTCTGGAAAAGGAACCAAGTCAAGGATGGGCAGGATGGAGAAAGGACTTGGCCAGGGACAAAGGCTTAGGAGGGGATAATACCTTCATTTTAACAACATGACTTATGTTTTCTGAAGTGACCAAGTGCTGTGTTTTCAAAATGCTACTTTTCTCATTTACTATAGGAAAAGAATTATATAAAAGTAGATTGGCTAAGTAGTTTTTTAAACATTAGTATACTATGCAATCTGTTCCAAATAGCTTACTGTTTTTCCTGAACTGCTGGGAAACATTCATTAACAATGTCAAATTTGGCTTCTGCAGCTTCTGTAAATAAATGATTATTTTCTTTTAGAACACTAACGACAACAACAAATCCTTTGGTCACATCAAACCTTGAACACTAAATGTAATCAGGCTGTCCTTTTGATAGAAGTATAGGATGGAGCCAACACCTGACCACTATCTACAAAAACACTCCTCACATACGCAATTCAGTGAGTATTTCACCCCCAAAATACCATGCAGGCACCCTTCTGAAAATTGTTTCCACAACTATGGTTACATGCATAGCAGTTTTAAAAATCTGGGTTTAATATTTGTAGTACTTCAGTAAAATTCAGTTATATTTAAGATCGCAGCTTCTGGATGCTTACTTGCAAGTGTGCACAAGGGAAGTAACTGTTAAGAACCCTAGGTTTAATGCATTGATTAGTCCCTGCAAGTACACTTACCAGAATATCCTTACATTTCAAAAACATGCCCAAAAAATGCATAATTTATATTTAAATCAGTGCAAGAAAATGAAATCATGTTAAAACTAAACATGCTTGCACCTCCAGTATTACAGAGTAGGTTGAACTAGAACACCGGTTCCTCATCGCTGCAGAATCCCAGAGCAACAGAACAGATGCTCCAGACATCCCTGCAGAAGTTAATAATTCTTCAGAACACTAGCAAAAAAAGCAGGCCTGAGAGCTTGTAGCTGACAAAAAGAATACTGCCTAAGCATTCAAAAAAAGGAGGGAAAACATGCAATGTGAGATTACGTGCAAGCACAGAATGCCATCTCAATAGAAGAAAAAAAGATGACCCATTTGAGTAACTCATCCGCTGAGCACTCTTGAGTAACCTGACGAGGAGGAAAGGAGAACTAGGTGATGAAGGATTTCAGTACCTCTTCATTAAAAAGTGCCCTTTATCAGTTAGGATTCTATCACGAAATCTACAGGAAACATTAACAGTGTTTGGGGAAGAACAGAACAGGTTATATTAGTAACTTATAAACTTAAAATCTGACTCAAATGACCAAGAACAAACAAAACTGTGGTGGTTTATCTCGTCGCCTATGGCTCTTTTGCCTCAAACCACAAATCTACTGCGTGCTCTGCCACAGCTACAGGTCTTTTAGGAAAAACTCACAGCAAAAGAAAGGCTGGCAGGTCAGAGACTGCTTCTAAGGAGAAAACAATATTGGCTAGCACTGTAGTTTCTTTCAATCCCCCAGAAAACTTGCCTTCAGATCACTTATTTTTATAGGACATTTACTGTAAATACACCATACCTTGGGAGAAAAATCGAGTTCTTCCTCAGAAGTATGCCAACTGACATCGCTCCCCTCCTTCTCCAAGCTTCTTAAAAAGTAAAGCAAAATGAGTACTGTGTCTCTCCAATCATTCCTCAGGTATGTGCTGGGTATGTTTAAAGTCTTACCTGATTGAGTCTCCTTGCGACAAGTCGTCTATTGCTCTTCAAACATTAATTGACATGTTGAAATTAGATTTGGCATGCCAAAAATCAACCAGCACATACAAACATTTAACCTGGACAACTCTACATGTCATAACAGAATGAAACTTTGGGGAGTCAACTTTATGTAAGACAGCATGAATGAATGCATGCATTTCCAAACAACTGCTTTCTCAAGTCACACTGAATTGACAAAACAAAAAAGACTAGAGTTTTATCTCCTTTGAACTTTTATACCTAAAAGTTTAAGAACTACCTCTAAACTAAAAAAACCCAGCATAGCATGAATATGCTACGTTAATAAACAGTTAACAAAATACTGGTGCTTTAGCAAGACAGTAAATAAATGAACTTCTGAAGTATTCATACTGCACACACAAGCACACACTGTTGACAGAGATATTACTGGTTTATATACTATACTAGCTGGTGCTCTACCCACTTACAGGTTATCCTGAAAAGGTAAAAACCGTCAAAAAGCATAACCAAGATCTAATGCCTATCCTCAGGCAGAAAAATCCCCAGCAGTTCTCTACGCTGCACCAAAAAGGGTATTCAAGAGGCAAGACAGGCGTAACCAGGGCATTCTATACTACGCTCCAAGCTTTCATCCATGTTAAGACAGCAACTTGCACACAGGATCACAGGATAAATCAGGTCACAAGGGACCTCGGCAAGTCTCTCAGCCAACCGCCTCCTCAAAGCGGACTCAGCTCTGAGGTCAGATGAGGCTGCACAGGGCTTTTTCCACTCTGATCTTGAACCATTCAAGGAGGGAGACTGCACAACCTCTCTGTTTTACTGTTCTCACCATGGTGAAGCTGCCCACATTCCATTAGAAATTCTCTTGTTTCCATTTATGCCTCTTGTACCTTTGCTTCATGTGACACACCACTGGGAGGCACCTGTCTCTGTCTTCTCCTTATACGTGCTAGAAGCTGCCACTGGGTCCCCTTCAAAGTCATCTCTTCTCTACACTGAACAAGCCCAGTTCCCCCAGTCTCTCCCCAAAAGGCAAGTAGCCCTGCTCCTGGCAAAGTTTGATGGCCCTCCACTGAACTCGCTCACGGATGAAAGACCACTCTCTCTTGCACTGGGGGCTCAAAATTATACCCAGGGAGCTGGACACAACCCAGGGACTGCCAGGTAGCAGCGTACAATCCCCTTCCTCAGTCCCCTGGCTATGCTGCTCTTCATACAGCCCAGGACACCGTTAACCTTCTCAGCCGGCAGGGCACCCTGCTGGCTCATTCTCAGCTCACTTTCTGCCAAGACCCTCTGGCTATTCCCAGCAAAGCAGCTCTCCAGCCAGGCAGCTCCAGCACGTGCTGTAGCAAACGGTTGTTCCTTTCCATGTGCAGGACTTGGCATCTGCCCTTGTTGAATTCTGTTAAGACAGGCCTGACAGTCCATTTACCCAGCTTGTCAAGATCCCTCCGAATGGCAGCGTGGCCCAGATGCACATGTTGCAAACTCAACGACAGCGCACTCTAGCACACCACTGATGTACTAAAGAAATCTGAACTCTAGGAATCCAGCCTGAAGAGTGCGAAAACCTCTCAATTACCAACAACTAAGAGGAAATAAAAGGCCTCTTCAATTCCCAGGACAGAAAGGAAAAAAACAAATAGAGCCTCCACATCGTATCTATTTCAGCATTCCTCAAGTCCTCGATAATTAGTTCTCGTTAACTATCATCACAAAATGAACTTGCTTATAAATAGGAGATTGGTGGCCTTCCATAAAGTTGTATGATGACAGCCAAACCGAGGTCTTAGACAAAATCATTAAAAGGAAAAGAAAACAAAGGGCATATCGTGTTGAGTAAGTTATCTGAACTTTTGCTTTCCATGGATAGTAACTTTAAGCAATGATCAAAACCAGTTCCCATTCTCCTTTAAAAAGCAAGAGAGAAAGTTTATGAGATAGTTTTCAGACAGATCTTGATGCCCTACTGTAGAAATGGGATCTAGAAAAGTAGTATCTAGGGATCACTTGTTTCTACTTTAATTGAAGTCCATTTTCATTGTGGAGTAACAGAAGAGCATAATTTTTTTTTAAATATTATTTACTATCACTAATGACACAAAGCAATCACTCAATCCAGTAATAAAGGACCCGTGCAAAACACGCAAACAAAAAGCGCCCAAAGCCTGCTCTCAAACCTGATTTATAAAACCAAAACCATCAGAATAGAGACCTCCAAGATAATAAACATCACAGGTGTGTTAGTATTTGTACATCACACAACATGTTTCACAGTTGAAATGCTACTGTATAGAATACCTTTCTTTGGTTTTCCTGTTCTTGATGTCTGGCTAGGAGATTGTGGCATTCCTATATCCGTTTAGGGAAAGGCATGTCAAGGACAGACCAAACAAGGACACCAGAGTAAATGTGAATTCCCAGAAATTTGGAAAACCTAACCAGTACATTAACAAAGCTGTAGCAATGGGAGAATGTACTGTGACCATCAGCCTACTCTACAGTTACAAGAAGTAGAAGCCAAACCTATCACAACCTACAGAACTCTACTCTTAAGGGACAGTGTCAAACAGTGTAACTTAATTTACTTGCTCCATTGTAAAATACCTATATTCCAATATTTTGAAACACTGAAACAGATTCTTGGCAGTTTACTGTACTGCCAACTTTGAATTTCTCTCAGCTTGACTAGTCCTTGCCCAGCACTGACTGCCAATGCAATTCCTCCATATTTGTAGAGTGTTTTATACATACGGCACACTTAAAATCCCTCCGTTTAAGCATCCCAAAAATCTGTAGGTGCCAACAAACTTTGGAGATACACTAGCCAGTTGTGTCAGATGGTGCCGGATGCAAACACAGCCCCCTCCTACCTCAGTCTGAAGGTAAAAGCCCTGCATATATTGATTTGACCATGCTGAACTGTTCACATAGAGAAGCTACGCCACCAGCCAGAACGCAGGCATGACAAGCAGTCAGAGTGAATACCCTGTTCCCCCAGGGCTATAGGGCAGGCCACAACTGGACCAGAACAGGTGCACTGGCTGGTGTGAGTGTCATGCGTGTGTGCTTGTGTGTGTACGCGTGTCTATGTGTTGTGGAACAGAAGCTTTAGAATATAAATCACCATCCGCCTGCTCTACTCATCCTACTTAGTAAAATTTTATTTTTTATATCAATGAATGGTGTGGTTCTGTTATTGCAGCTACCCAACACCAAACGTCTGTGTGACAAGGCCATAACATTTGCCTCAGAGCAACAGGGAGTCCTGCTTATATTGATGTTACCACAAATACATGGAATGGATGTGGCAAGAGGACTCCTATCAAAAATACACATGTAAGAGTTAAAAAAAGGACCTCAAGATTGTTTCTCATTCCTTCTCCATTTCTGTTTTCTTAAAAGGCGATACAGCAGATATAAAGCACACTGAAGCACTCGTTTCTTTTCCAAGAGCTCTATGATGAAAAACCAATGGTTTCTGTAGGAACAGTACACCAATATGCAGTGCAGCAGCTAAAAAAAGCTGCCACTGAAGACATACTAGAAATCTGAACCCTCGCTTTTAGAAAAAATACATAATTACTTTTTGCCAAAGAAATTCCAACTTCAAATCTGAAAAGTCTGTCATTCGATATGCTAGAGGTGGAAGCCATTCATTTGGAGGTTTTTGCAAGTCTGTCTGTAATCAACAAAAAGGTTCATGTTCTGACAAAAAGTAAACACTCAAATAAGCATGAGCCAACTTCTTAAATATACCAACTTGCTCACTAGAGGCGAATATTTTGAACAATGTTCAACAAGTGCAAAAGTAGCAGCAAAAGGAGGAAGGACTACATTGTAAATCCCAGAAAAACAGGAATGAAGAGCAAGATTAAAACAAAGAATTCAAAGTGGGTATTCCTCCTTTGTCTCACGATCAGTTGAGCTTCTCCTCTAACAGGGGCTTCAAAGCTTTTACTGCAGCCTGTCAAAGGGACTCAGGATGCAGGACCTGCCCTTTGTGTGTGCAAGCAAGAGACTGCAGAATCAATGCCACCAAGTGCTCCCTGCATGCTACTAATCCCTCTCACTCAACAGGCCGGGGTCATTTTCCAGGAGACTGAGCACAAGGAGAAAAAGATTCGTACTACTCAAGGAAAACAAGCCCTACTATAAACAGTTTGAGACCACAGCGCACTCTTTCTCCTCCCAAGTCCTTAACCCACATAAATATGCTCTTCACACTTACTAGGCCTCTTCAAGTGAGGATTTCCCATAACATTGTGGACTTATGCTAGTAGTATTACTGTCTTCAAGGAACTGCGCAAATTACTTGGTTCAAGAACCCTTGTTTCCCTGAGGGCATATTAATTTTGGAATCACACAACAGTATTATTCTTCAAGCCACATATTTTAAAATAACCCAGGCCTGTCAGTCATCACAATGTGGTACCACAGCAATTATCTACGTGCACAGGAGGCAGCCACAGAGTGCTGTTTGGGTAACAGAAACATTTTGTTGATTAAACTACCTGTACCAAGCCCTTTCCAAAAATAAAATAAAATATAAAAACCTCTGCATCTTCCTTCAGTCTATCAAGAAACTTCACACATCGCTGACTAGATCAAAATAACTATTCCTAAGTCAAAGGAACAAAGTTTGGCTCTAAATTAAATTCCCCTATCTGGGAAAAGTGAACTCGGAAAAATATCCCATGTTTTGCTCATATTTCACGACATATTTAAAAAAGGAGTAATAAACTGTGTTTGAACACTGTCTGCTGTCCATTTGCCACAAAGTTCTGATGTAACACCCTTAAAAAAACCAGAAAGGATAGAACTTCCCACTGTAGGGCCTGAGATGTAAAGTACAAGAAGTTCGATCTATATTAAAAGATTAGTTTTCTAAGATTCCTCTAGAGCTATATGAGCTCATAAGCATAGACTGGATCTTAAAAATTAAGGAGTTGTTTGTTTTGGGTTTTTTTAATTTAAAATGAACTCACTGAAGGAGCTAATTTTTTGATAACAAGGCAATTCAATTGTTTTCCTGGATCACAAGTTAATATGGACTTTTTAATGTTTATTTCATAAAATTACTGGAAGTAGAAGTGGTTTTTATTTTTACTGGAATCAAACTATGTCCATGAAGATACAGTACACACAGAAGTTGCATTATTGTTTCTAACAAAGTGACTTTTCCAAGACGATTTTTCCTAAGTATGTCTCTACAGCACCTACACAGAAACAATCGTAACTGATGCTGAGAAATAAGACGACTCACTAAAGGCAGCTTAGTGCAGGTGAAACCATTAATATTAAAACACCACCGCACAAACTCAGTGGAAATCAACAAGACATGTACGGCCCTGCTAACTCATCTGTTGCTTCCCAGCTACAGGAAGATGAACAACTACTCAGGACGAACCTACTGCTTTTGCAATTCATTTTCACAATCTGAATGGCCATCTACAGGTACAAGTACACACCCCAAAACCAAAACCACTCTCACCTAGTTCCTTCCCTGTCCCCCTTCTCTCTCTGTATGAAAACCTATACAGATGGGCAATCTGGCAGGCAGAACACAACAACCCGGTAAGTGGGCCCGTAGCACACAAACCGCAGCTGCCTTCACCCCTGACAAGAAGCACCTCCAACCAGCAACAAGTCAGCATATTCACAAAGCTGCTTGCGCTACCCCACCTGATGCCTCCACTAAAGTCAACGGCGAACACAGTGAGCGCTGACAACACAAACCCCCTAAAGAAAAGGCCACAGTGATTTTCCTCGTGAGCTCCTGCGTGATTAAAGATCCTACCTCCTCTGTCCACAGCAGGTGCACCCAACGTCAAGCCAGCAGCTCTGGCCCGGTGAGGAATGCCAGGTACTGTGTCGCCTTGTGCACCACCTTCGTCTCTGTCTCCCCGGAATGCGTATTCCACCAGTTGTTTACAAAGACTATATAGGGAAAGAGAAGAAACATATTTGGTAAAAACAACCACATACTTGCTTATACAGTTTAATAGAACAGTTAACAGCCACTTACCCACCCTACACGTATTCACAGCCGTATGAATTCGTATACTTGTATGCATTCACTGAGAGTAATACAGACAGAACTTACTGCACAACTACTACCTACTTCAATGTTCACTACAGTCATGTTCACTCTAGAGGTGCATATCCACACCTACGAAGCTATTAGCTCCAGCTCGGCACAGTATTTTCAGCCTAGCTGTTAAGCACACATAACCACCTCAGAGAAGGGATACGCACAGGTACAAAGCTATCCGTAAGAGGGGTGAAACTGCTTAAGACTTTAACAAAAGGGATTTGTTAGATCTCTGAAACAAAAGACTGGTAGTTCCTGGTGATTGTAGTGGAAGTCAGTAAGGACAATGGTGCTGGTCTGAGGAGAGGACTGACATGCATTTCAGTTTGCCACGTTCTACCTCTGGGTAACTGTAGGATACAGACATGTTTTAGAGTTTGTATTGGGCAGGTGCAAGCTTAGCGTCAAAACTTGACATCTACAGACAATTCGGGGCGGAAATTTTCTTCAACATCCAGATTAATACTAGACACAGGGAACGATACGTATCAGAAGACGCCACTGAGCACAGCTTCAGGACAGCTTTCAACACACCATTAAACCGTGCTGCTATTACCAAAAACATTCAAAAGCCACACTGACAACTGACAACCTATTCTAACAATAAAGTCAAAAATTTACCTAGAATATCCATGAGTAACAGCATAATCCTCAGCTGTCCATCCGTTAGTGTCTTTATGGAAAAGATCAGCACCATATCGAAAAAGAACTTTTATTAAATTAAGCTGTCCACCAGATGCTGCAGTCATAAGTGGGGTTCTGAAACACCAAAAATATGTTATGAAGTAGATCATTTGACACAGACACTGTAATTATTTTTATTCCTATTTGCTCTCAAAAACTACTTTCCTCATTACTGAATGAGCAAAAGAAAACGCAGTTTTCATTAAATATTAAGAGCAACCATAAAATGCAAGAAGGAGTCAAAACAACCAAACCTTTAATCTTCAGACAAAGCTTCCACATAGACAACACTCACATACAAACTATGCCACTATGCAGGAGATGTTTTTCACAAACTGAGGTAGTGCTGCTGAGCTAACAGCATGTTTCCTGCCAGAAGGGACACCACAGACAACGCCTTCTTGTAATCCTCAATGAGGAAAGCACCCACCGAGGTATGACAACAGCCAAGCGCAGATGTGCTTTCACAAGTCACACAGAAATAGCTGCTATGTGGCTCCCCGGGGTTTTTTTTTCAGAGCTCACTCTCATGCCTCTGATTAATCCAACCTAAAGAATACTAAAGAGACCCATGCAGAGTTTTGACGAACCACTCACCTTTCACAGTGATCTCGAGCATGCACATCAGCTCCTTTCTGCAGAAGAAACTCTGCTATATCTTCATGATGTTCAGAGATAGCAAGAATAAGCGGAGTGTTTCCCTCCTGAAAGGGCAGATAAAGTTAAAAATAAAAGTAAAAAAAAAAACACCACCCTACCAGAGAAATACTAATACAACTTTTTGAAAGAACTTCTTCAACAAATACAAAAATTTACCTTATTCCGAGCATCAATATTGGCATTATGCTCAAGTAACAGCACCACTACAGTTGTATTAGGAGATCGGACAGCAAGGTGAAGGGCAGTGTTGCCGTCAGCATCTGCCAGATGTGGGTTGGCACCGTGCTCTAGCAGAACAGCTACACATTCTTCTTGCTGGCACTGTACTGCCTGGGAACAACACGCAAAAAAGGAAGAACTTCCAGCACTCTGTTACAATTGCCACAGCTTCCCAATGCTGGAAAATAAGAGCACCTTCAAAGCTGAGCTAACATATGCCTATTCCACGCTGATTACCAGATGCATGCTTCTACACAGAGCTGTGTAAAGAATCCTACCAGCCACCTCTCATTTAATGCACAGTTGACAAGCCCCACTTGAAAGAGCATAACATATTCCACATACCTTCATCAGCGGCGATCTGTTATCACTGTCAGTAAGATTTAGTTTACACTTGTTTTCTACGAGATATGTAACAACGTTCACATGGCCATTCGCAGAAGCAAGATGCAGAGGTGTCCTAAAAATTAAACATATTAAATTAGCACAAACAGACAACTAGAGAAATAATTTCAGGCTCTGATAAATTGATACAACCACAAGTTTCACTTTGCACAAAGCAAGCTTAAGAAATGATTTCTCATTCTGTTACCAGTAACAGCAGTTGCGCACCAAACACCCGAGACTGGCCAGCAAAACCCCTCCACAGCATCTGCTTAGTAAGCTGCCATTTCCTTCACTCTAGAACTTAATCTGCACAGATTCCTGTGCCCAAGCATTGGTCACTGCCTCCAGCAGGACTACACCCGTGGCACAGCAAAAAAGCTTGGGAATCTGAGAACCATGGCAAGCAACCCTCTAAGTTCTATAATTATTCATGTGCCAGAAGTATCAGAGATGTAGATGGGCTTTATATAAAGAGTATTAGCATTTCCCTGCACTTTGAGGATTTCTGCTTTTTCTCTAGGTTGCTTACTACTGCAACAAAACCAAGTACTCACTTGCACCAAAGTGCCCCCCATCACATGCAGCAAACCAGACAGCAGAACACTGTAATCCTGAGTACAGGGAAGTAATACCTGATCCTTCAGATATGTATAACTACAATAGTCATAATAAGCCTACTACAGAGGAAGTCCTCTCCAGGGAGGGAATACTGTGTTTCCATAATACATGACCAGCATAAGAAAATGAAACTCTTTTCTTCAAGTTAAAGCCTTGCCAGAGGAAAAAAAAAACCCACAAAAAACCACCCAAAAAAACCCCTCCTTCAAACCACAGAACATCTTAGGTCTGATGTCAATTAACCAGCCTACTTATATTGAAAGAAATTGCCCAGAAAGTCCTTGCATGTGTTTCCCCCTAAATCAGAGGCACAAATCAGCACAAGCTTCACGCTGTGCAAAGGCAAAGCACCTGCTGCTCTGCAGGACACCTGTCCCAACAGAGCAGAAGACAAGCTAGAAAACAGCTGGGACCTTCCTCCCTTGAAGGTGATGCAGTAACAATCCCACAGTTCCTCAAGAACTGAGGGGAACACCAGCACTGGCTCTGAACCACATCGCTGCAGGTAGGTCCTTCTCTGTATTTAGGAAAGCTCAACTAGCCTTGCAATTGTTTTGGTACCTTGCTGAGACCGGAGCACAACAGCTCCCTGGCTAAGTGGGAATGGAAAGGGAGAGGTACACAAATGCAGTGGCAGGTGATGCAGAAACACAGTAATCTGTAATGCAGATACTTGTTACAGGGCAGCTGACATCCTCCTCCACTGCAACAAAGATGAGGATGAGAGAAATACAGAAAACTTCAAAGAATTTGTAATGTCTTGCTACAGACAGGGAACAGACTGGAGCACTGACAGAGGAGTAGCTCAAGAGCAACTACCACCACTTTTTGAGAAATTTCCATGGAAACATGCAGGATTCTTCATCTCTGAAGAAATGACTGGCTGAGATTATCTGAAAGCTAACCAGGACTGGTTATGAAGGAGTCCACAATCCTCTGAAAGCTGCTACTACCAACCACTAGGAAGCATGACAGACGTGAAGTAGTCACTATCAGCTCTGCAAACAGAAAAGCCTTCAGAAAACTTGTGGACTTGTTGCTGTCCTCCTCAACCAAGCCTCTCAGTCTGTCAACAGGAGACGGCTCTGCTTGGAGCAAGGCCTGCTGTGCTCCACAGAAGATCCACTTCGGGGAACAGGCTGGCAGAGAACATCAGTGTTCAGGGTTGCCTGTCCCTGCAAGAGGCCTCCAGTAACACCGAAGTTCTTCTGCCACCCAGCCCTGGGGACACTGCCCAGATTCTGTTCCTGCTCCTGTTGCTGCTACGCTGATCACCTATAGAGTAGAGGAGAACTGCTGATGCTGAGCAGCCACGAAACAACCCCACTGGGAAACAGCAGGTTGGCAGTACGCACTTTGAATGGCCCTTGAGCCGACAACCCAGCAGCTACAAGCCAAGCAATGAAAGTGCTGGAGTTCAGTCTGACAGGCAGCTGACAGGGTAAATCTCCCTTAGCGATGAGCTCTGACCCAGGATGATGACTAGCTGGCATTGTGCCTACAGTGCTTCCAACTCTGTGCTGACTTTTGCCCATCTCTGTCAGTGAGGCTGAAGGTTTTGCTAGACCACCTCTGAAAGCTGCCTGCTCCTAACTGATGCTGTATCAAGCACACTTTCGGGAGGTCGTATGGGCTACAGGACCCACTTTATGGAAGGAACCTGTTGGTGTGATCCTTGCCATGTTCCTGGTGCAGGATTTTGCTTTTGGAAATCCTGAGCAGCAAAACTGAGATATTCATACAACCAATGCACACATTTTTGCCGTTACTTTGCATTATTTCCTATTCTTCACCTCTGTTTCCAATGATACCAAGTCTTCCAACACGAAGCCCTGAAACACAACTGCATCTGGTGGTCACTCACAACACACATCACCCCCACAAGCACTAAGAGGGCACAGGTGGCCTTGCAACCCCCATGGCTGGTACAGAGGGCAGTGGCTGCAGCAAGTAGGCAGGCTCTGTCCACCGAATTGCTCTCAGCCTCGCTGTTCAGCACTGGGCATTATCATGGCAAAACCACCACAGTGCTCATCATAGTATGCTGCCTTTTCTTTCTTCCCTCCGTCTCCCCCCCCACCCCCGGCTTGTTTTTTACAGTTTGTGACTGTATTTGTCCTGTTATAACACTGATAATTGCCTGGCACACAGAAGGAAACCCTTCAGAGGAAAAAAAGCTTTCTAGACAAGATGAACTTGAAACGCAAAAACTAGTGAAATTTCATACCAGGGTCTGCTAAGAGCTGGTGACTCACTGATGACTGAATCAGTAAGCAGTAAGAAGAAAAAGAGAGAAACGTTCCGAACTATTTCCATAAATGCCATCGTGCACCTTGACTCTGGCAGCTGAATTATGCACAAAAGTGCACTCAAGCCACCTTAAATGGCATCACCCACCTCCAGCTGCATAAACAAACACTGGCTGGCAACACTCAGGCACACAGCCCACATGCTGACTGACTGCACTCTTCATTGCCTTCCTACAAATCTAGACAGTTTCAGGTGTTTTCAGGGCAATAAGCTAGCTGGCTGGCAAAAGTCCAGTCTTCAGAAAAGACAGCCCAGGATGCTGAAGTACTCTGATTAAACCAGCATCTCCTCTGAATGTCATGGATGTTTTGACTCAGTCTTTTCAGAAAAGGCATTAACAGCTCGACACATCCAAGACCCAAAACCTTCAGCTGATTCCCTTATGCTTACAGCGGACCATGAGGAGCTGTGCTGCAGCCCAGGGCTTCTCCCTAAGATATAACTGCCAAGTACTTGCTGTGCTTGACTCAAAAGCACACATCCTAACACCTGCCAGAAGCAGCAGCTTCCTCTGCATGGCACTGCCCAGATCTTCCAAACCAAGGCACTAATTAGCTGTACCAAGGCCACAGAGCAAACAGCAAAGTAACTGCCACCTAAAATCAGACTGATGTTGCTTTGGCTGCAACATCAGAGTCACAAAAGGCACATCGGGCAACCGTCCACACAGCACCAATACACAGCACATTCACCCTTTCCTAAACGCAGTGCTTACCCCTCTTTTACTCCCAGCTGAGGCAGTGCAGCTTGCTCAGCTCAACTACTAACCCCGCACGCTGAGGCCTCCGAGGTGCATGCACTCTGCCTTCCAAGCCTGCCTGGAGAATGGCCCTGAGGCTCCTTCTGCAACCCGCCCTGGCCAGGCTGCTGCCGGCCCCCTGCCGCTCCTGCGCCCCCAGGCAAGGCAACACCCCCGGGAACGAGGGCACGGAGGGGGCCGGGGCAAGACCAGGACAAGACGGGGGATGCTCGGCCGACTCCAAGGGCTCCTGGCAGCACAGCCCTGGCTCCCCGCCCAGGCTGAGGCTCCCCGCAGCGATGCTGCCGTTCGCTCCCAGCGCCCTTGAGCTGCACCTGCGGGTGCCGGCGCTGCCCGCAACCCCCCCACACCCCGCCCCAGCACCGCCCGGCGCTGCTGCCCCCCGCCGCTTACCGCTCCGCCGCGTCCCGCTCGTCGATGCCGCATTTCTTCAGTCTCTGCCGCACCTGACCCAGGTCGCCACGGGCGGCCGCACGGTGCAGCTTGCCCAGGTCCTTCAGCCGGAGCTCGTAGGCACCGGTGGGGAAGGGCTTGGCGGAGCTGCCGGCCGCTGCCGGCCGCCCCTTCTTCTTCCTCCCGAACCCGAAAAACCTCTTCATCCCGCGGCACGGTCCCGCCTCAGGGAAGAGACGGCGGGAGGCACGCGGCGGGCTGCGGCAGGCCCCGGGCAGGGCCCGGGGATCGGGGGTCCCCCCGGGGCAGGGGGATCGGGGGATCGGGGAGCCCCCGGGGCAATGGGATCGGGGGGCCCCCGGGGCAGGGGGATCGGGGGATCGGGGGGCCCCCGGGCAGGGGGATCGGGGGATCGGGGGGCCCCGGGGCAGGGGGATCGGGGGATCGGGGCCCCGGGCAGCGGCCCGGTACCGCTGTCTACAGAGCGAACCACCAGAGGGCGGGAAGCCGAGCGCACAGGCTGCTCCTCAGCGCGGCAGCGGCGGACAGCGCCTCCCTCAGCGGCGAGCGCGGCGGTTAAACGGCCGGCGGGCTCTGCTGGCGGGGGCGGGGTCTGCTCCGGCGCGTGTCCAGCGCGAGTGACGTCACTTCCTGCCCCGCGGTGCCCGGCGGCTCCCGCGCGGTGCCCGGCCGCGGCGCTGCCGAGCGGGGCCGGGGGCAGCGAGAGGCCCGGCGGGTGGCGGCGGCGCTGCGCCCCCCGCAGAGCACTCGGGCCGCTGTCGGGAAGCCCGGGGGGTGCCGGCGTACCGGGCAGCAGCAGCTCCCCGCTGGCCCCGGCGGGGCCCGCGCTGCGAGCTCGCGGGGCGGCTCGGGCGAGTTGGTTTTAAAAGAAAATGGCTCAAACTGGGAAAGCGCTTGTCGTTCAGGGCAAGGGCATCTCGTCAGGGAGTTATGGCCAAAACAGCTCTGCGAGCAATTCGCCTCCTAGTTTGTTGAGCAGTCCTGCTTGTGTGCCATCGTTAGCCCTGGGCAAATGGATGCCAAAGGAACGAACAGCAAGGGTTAATATAGCGGGAGGGGGGCTGGGGGGGGGCTGTAGGCATCATCTAGTTACCTGCCTTGCCAGGACAGGGTCAGAAAGTTACTTTCCAGTAAACGTGGCCGAGCTGGCACTGCCACAAAAGAACAGAAACGCGCACTGAGGGTATGGAAACGTCCAGAAATCTAAAGACAGGTCATGCCTTTGGTATAGATAAGTTGGGAACCATCCTCCTATTCTACTGCTGCGGTGATGGCACTAAGTAGTTCAGCGTGGTGAAACCTTGCTATAAGTACCATATGGTTGTGGGGTGATGTCACAGTCCAGTATACCCTAGATGGTTTGACTCATGGAACACCTTGCCAGCACACTACTTCCTATTAGAAACTGTCTCTTGCCAATGAATTTGTGAAACATGGGAGAGATGGCAAAGAAAACCTCAATCAGAGAGAGGGACACACTTCACTGTGATTAGCGCTGAAAATACTGATTACAACAGGACAGGAATCTGGTACCACTTTTTAGGAAGGAGATTCAGCCCTTTGAAATACCTTCTTTTTCTTCATCGCTAATAATGGTACAGCTCCTAGAACCTTCCTTTTCCTTTCTGGAATGAGCCTTCACAGCTTTATGAAGCCTCTTCGCTCTGGCAGTGTTCTCGCCGACCAAAGTGGCTGATGTACAGTCACTTTCCTTAGCTGATCCTCAGTGTATTAGCAGCATTCCGTTATTGCAGACATGATCTCTAGAAGGAAGAGCTATAATAATAATAATAATAATTTTAAAAAGACAGAAAAAAGACTTTTGCTGAAAACACAGCCAAGTACATTCAGGTTGCAAAACCCGAATTCTATGAGTTTTGGGAAATGGCTATGAGCAGCAGCCATTTCAAGAGTAGCTCTGTAATCAGTCGGACCATTTAATGGGGGAATGGAGAGCAAAATGCATTTTTTAATTGAGTGTATTTGTTTTTTTCCAGACATTAGAAGAAAGGCAGAATTTTATTTACAAGATGGCAATACACAGTAAACACAATCAATCTGTGCTCTTTCCAGGAGGAAGTATTTCCTCTCCAGTGTTTTTTCAAGTGCACGCATGCTCAGCCACAAAAACTTGGGTTTTTTTCAGGTCACTCCCCAGCCAAGACCAGGAGACTCTACAGTTCCTGTGCAATATTAAATGTTTCAGAATGGTATTAAACCCCCCCGTGATTACCCAGTTTTAGTTGGCAGGGACTTGGTAGCTGGCTGGGCTGAAATTCAGTTTCAGGCTTTGAAGGTAAGAGGGTGCTGATGGGTCCTGTGGATATAGTGTTATGGGCACAACGGCCACTATTTGTTCATTATTAGCCAGAAAGGATGCAAAACTAAAAACTAGAATCTATCACCCAGAGCAACCTCAAAAGCACTTCTGGGAACTCTGCTTCTGGGTCTCCATGACAAGGGAAAGACGGACTGAGTCAGCTACTAGTAAGCAATAAGTTACTGCATTCATTTTTTCTGCATCACCTCACACTGCATTGTGCCCTGGGAAGCAAAGACACCATTCCGAAAAGCAAACCCCCACCTGCCTCCTGCTCAACTCGTGCCCGAGACAGGCTTCAGGGGGTGACCTTGGGCAAGGCCAACTGCACAGAGTTGTTCCGAGTGACGGTGGCGTTACTCCCCTCTCTTCCGAGAGGGAGTAACTGGGAACTCTTCCCAACAGAGCCACTCCAGAACTTACACAAAGATACCCATCTAGCTTTTATTTGCTTCCTCCGTGACCCCCAGACGATAAGGTACTCGCAGCCTGAATGGCAGGGATAACAGAAAGCAATGATATGTAAGAACCTGACCAGAAGGTGCATGTGGTTCTCCTGGGTATTGGCTCGGTGCCCGGAGAATTTTCTGGGCTCACCTGTTCCAACAGTTCAGCCTTTTCCTCGTCAAGATGAGCAACGCGCTCTTCCAAGGTGGGATCGTGACTTCAAGTGCTCCTCCCACGTGCTGTGCAAGTCCTTGGATGTCAGAGCCAGCATGTTCTGCTTCTGCATCTGTGAAAGCAACAGTGGCAGAAGAAAAAGTAAGGTGGCCGGAAAAGACAAGAGCGCAGGAGAATGCAGTAACTCACACAGAAACAGGCCTAAGCTCTCCACCCATCCAAGACCTATGGCCAAGGTTGATGTGGAGCGTAAAACACACCTTAGGAACCATAACCAAGAACAGAAGCTGGAGCTGATGGGAAGAAGGAATACTCTAGAAGTGACAGGATGAGGTTGCAACTTTGGGGAACAAGATGACGTGTCCACGCACACACAAAATCACCCTACAGCTTTCCTGCAAAGCTCCTCTGGTTCCCTCTATACTTCAGTTTTCATAAGAACACTGCAAAACGTGGTGCAAAAGTACAACATTCGCTCCTACTTTCAACAGCTACAGTCAGATTTCTTCATATAGTTACAGACATTAAGGACATTAGTTTTCAACTTTCTTTCCAACTCCTTTTGCAAGTGCAGCTTGTCTCTCTCCAGGTCACTGTGGTAGTGTGTAGTAACTTCAAGTGAAGCTTCTGGCATAGATTGCTTTTTAAGTGCATCAGCAAGCTCCTGCTGCAGTTGTCCAACCATGCCCTAACAAAACAGTTAAATGAGCATGAAGAAATTTCTAAGAACATGAAATACACCTTTAACTTATTTTATTATACAATTAGACCTGTCTTAAGATTGAACCCAAAGGTATGAAATTTTGCCTGCCACCAGCAGGCATCTGCGCAGATGATGAACCTCTCATCATCTTTCTCAGCTGAGCACCTTCGACTATCAGCAGCTGTTCATGAGGATTTCTGTTTCCTAACACATAAAAAAGGCTCAGGTATTGTTCTTCCTTGAACAATACACAAGCACACACTGCAATCGGGTATTTTTTTCTAACAAAACCCAAAGAAATCTGTTGTGATCTAAGAGCCATAGTTTGACTGCAAATATTACTCTGGTGACTGAAGGCAGGACTTTGTGTTAGATTGTTCTTTCTTCTGTTTCTTCACTATACAAGTACAATTAAATGAATACAAATATCTGAAAGCTCTTTTGAGATACACTTTAAGAGTATGTTGAATCACATCCTCTTGTAGTCTTCTTACTGAGCTCGTTTTAGAATAACAACTGCCTTTATACTGATAGATTAGGTTTACAAAATTCTGGATAGCTCATATATATATATATATACACACACAGTCTTCAAAAGGAGCCTGTTATTTTGGTAGTAAGAATACAAAGCAAGTCACAGATTAAAATGATTGACAGTACTGCTGGAGTGTGGCTACATATCATAAAAGAGAAGGGAAAGCTTAAGGTCACCGTCTGACATGAACTTTGAGGAACAGGCAGGCCCCTCAGAATCCTCAAAACACAGACAGAAATCAACAGCTGGACATTACTAATACTCTTCAATCTAGATAGCAACTAAAAGAGAAACTGTAGAAGAATGGCTGCAGAAGCGTGGCCTTAGAATCTCTGAAGATCTGCACAATCCAGGCCTGGTATTAGAATAGGCCTGTAATCAGAATTGTGCTGAAGTTGCTGTGCTGAAGTTAACAAGAAAGGTAGCCTTGAGCTATTCTTGAATCCTGAGACCAAGTAATTATGTTGTGCCAACAGGCCGTGGCTGTAACAAGCTACAGCTGCTGGGAAAGCAGGTGCAGGGCCAAGAAAGAGAGGGAGCGGTATGGGAAAATAGGGAGTAACAAACGACAAGGCTGAAGCACAGCAACACAATTAGCTACATGGATAGAATGCTTATTTTAGTCATGATAATTACGGGTGTGAGAACCACGCGCGTTTAGAGACTACTAACCAATTCTATTTCTGCTTTACGAATATGCATGTGTATCGGTTCTGTATAAGTAGTGTTAGAAACTAATAAAGTTTTATGCTGTAAAGGTTTACTAAGAAATAAAGTTGAGCAAGATGCGTAACTCATATTGAGCGTCTTCTTGACCCCAGCGAACCCTTCTTCCAACAAGAAACTATTTTTTCCCCTCTGTAGAAGCTTCATATAAATCCAACCCCAACCACTTCACTTGTCTGCATCTTCATTTCTCAGCCCTCGTGTATTGGACGGTTCCTGCTTTTATACCACTCTCATTCATGTCATCGGTGCAATACTTATATAAAAAACATCAAATACAAAACCTATTCTATAGGGCATATGTCTTAGGGTTAAGATTTAACTTAAATCTTAAGGTTTAAGTCTTAGGGATAAGTCTTAGGGTTAAGTTTTAGGGTGAAGTCCTAGGGTTAAGTTTTAAGGTTAAGACAGGGTTAAGTCTTAGGGTTATGTCTTAAGGTTAAAGTCTTAAGATTAAATCTCAGGGTTAAGTCTTAGGGTAAAGTCTCAAGTATAAGGCTCAATGTTAAGCCTCAGGGATATGTCTTAAGGTTCAGTCTTAGAGTTAAGTCTTAAGGTTAAGTCTTAGGGATAAGTATTAAGGTTAAGTCTTAGGGTTTAGTCTTAGGGTTCAGTCTTAGGGTTAAGTTTTAAGGTTAAGTCTTAGGGTTAAGTATTAAATTTAAGTCTTAGGGTTAATTCTTAGGGTTAAGTCTTAAGTTTAAGTCTTAGGGTTAAGTCTTACGGTTAAGACTCAAGATTAAGTCTTAGAGTTATGTCTTAGGGTTAAGTCTTAAGGATAAGACTTATAGTTAAGTCTTTAAGGTTACATCTTAGGTTTATGTCTTAGGGTGTTGTCTTAAGGTTAAGTATTAATATTAAGTCTTAGGGTTAAAGTCTTAAGATTTAATCTCAGGGTTAAGTCTTATGGTTAAGTAATAAGTTTAAGTCTTAATTTTAAGTCTTGGGGATAAGTCTTAGGGTTAAGTCTCAAGGTTAATCTCAGGGCTAAGTCTTAAGGTTAAGTCTTAGGGTTTAGTCTTAGGGTTCAGTCTTAGGGTTAAGTCTCAGGGTTATGTCTTAGGGTTAAGTCTTATGTTTAAGTCTTAGGGTTAAGTCTTATTTTTAAGTCTTATGGTTAAATCATAGGGTTAAGTTTTAAGTTTAAGTCTTAGGGTTAAGTCTTAAATTTAAGACCTAGGGTTAATTCTTAGGGTTAAAATCTTTAAGATTAAGTCTCAGGGTTAAGTCTTAGGGTTAAGTTTTAAGGTGAAGTCTAAACGTTAAGTATCAGGGTTATGTCTTTGGGTTAAGTCTTAAGGTTAACTTTTAGGATTAAGTCTTAGGGTGAAGTCTTAAATTTAAGTCCTAGGGTTAAAGTCTTAGGGATAAGTCTTATAAGGTTAAATCTCAGGGTTAAGTCTTAAATTTAAGTTTTAGTGTTAAAGTTTTAAGGTTAAGTTTCAGGGTTACTTCTTAAGGCTAAGTCTCAGGGTTAAGTCTTAGTGTTAAGTCCTAGGGTTAAGTCTTAGGGTTAAGTCTTAATGTTGAGTCTTAGGGTTGATTTTTAAGGTTAAAACTTACAGTTAAGTCTTAAGGTGAAGTCTTAGGGTTAAGTCTTAGAGTTAAGTCTCAGGGTTATGTCTTAAGGTTAAGTCTTATGGTTCAGTCTTAGGGTTAAGTTTTAAGGTTAAGTCTTAATGTTAAGTCTTAGGGTTAGGTCTCAGGGTTAAGTTTTAAGGTTAAGTCTTAGGGTTACGTCTTAACGTTAAGTCTTAAATTTAAGACCTAGGGTCAATTCTTAGTGTTAAAAACTTTAAGTTTCAGCTTTACTTCTTAAGTTTAAGTCTCAGGGGTCTTAAGGTTAAGTCTTAAGATAGGATTAAGTCTAAGGTTTAAGCCTTAGGGTAACAGGCCTCAAAGGCATGAAGAACATGAGAACAGCGGTGCTGGGTCAATGGGTCTGTGCTTTTCTCTAGTGCTCTCCTTGCTACCACCCAGCACTCAGCTGGCATATTCATGGGCACAGCCAGGACCAGCCCAGCCTCTTGTTTTCCAGGGAGCCGATCACCACACAAATGGGGAACAGACAGTAGACAAGACGTAGCTCTTCATATCCTTTCCGTTGTTTTGCTAGAGAACCTAAAGTTTGATATACCTTATTTTGTTTATATTTACATTGGCACTTCAGTGGGTCCAGACTAAATGGCAACTCTCTACCTGACTGCTGCAAAAATTGGTTTGAGCCCTCGGTTAGTAACCAGCCGTTGGTTAACTTTGTCTTTGAAATACAGCAACCTATGGTGGAATAGGAAACTGAGACAGTTAGGGACATCGGTTGTATTTACTTGAAGGAGGTGGAAAATTTTCTAGGGAAATTTTTTAATAGTGTTAGCATAAAAATCCTGTATGTGGCACATGAGCGACTGCTCTAGGCAAATGGCTTTTTAGAATTAGAAGCCATCCCTGCCTTAAGTGACACATTTAGAAAAAGTCTCTACGTGAATAATAAGCTCACACAGCAAAGCTGCAGCTACCTGATAGCACAGTATTTTTCCTGGTTTGGAGGATTTTTTTATTCATCTAAAACTTTCCAACGGTTGTCACTGCTAGTTTACTCCCTGTATAACAAATAAGTAGTAAATGAAGGTGTTTTCATACAATGGAACAATCTGCATGTTTGCATATTTTTAACAGCTGTTGCAAAGAGGTACTTGAAACCCTAAAGAGCTTTTGCTTTTTATACTACTGAAAACCACGCTACACAGCTTTTTGCAAATTTCCAGTTTGGAGAATCGCACAGTAATTGTTCATTTGTTTCCATGAAAGAAAAAAACCCCAACACATCTTCCTTTAGAGGCAATATATTGCTGCAGATTTTAGATCTATCTTTTCTATTTCATCTACCTCTTCTCCAGCTCAGAAAGGTCTACTTCTTTAGAAATTCTTTTCGTTTGATATGTTAGAACATCTCTGTGTATTAGTGAAAAAGGAACTGGACCTGCCCTTTGTCTCACTAAATTCTCATTTCCATAATACATGCAGTTTTCCTTTACTCGTTAAAGAAAATTACCAAATCCCATACAGCTACCTGGGATCATGGATCAATCTGTATATGTGTGGCCCAGCATTACTTTTTGCAACTGATTTAAAATTCTGTGCCAAATGCTATCATAACCCAGGAATGGAAATAATAGGGATGACATACTTTGCATATCTTCTCTGCAGGTTGTTATGACCCACTGCAAGTAAATAAGAAAAAATACAGGTAGTGGACATTTCTAAATAAACCTCTGACATCTGAAGAAGTCATTTTAATATCAGATTTATTCTCACCATACTTTCTGCATGGAAGACCGGAAGAATCTATGCTTTTAATACAATTTGTGCAGGAAAGCATTGGCAAAAATACTAGAGTACTTGTAATGTTTGTTCCTACATCAAACATGCCGAGGTGAGGCTTAAAAGCCCACCAGTGAATTCACATTTGCCGCAGTGCTGTTAGTAAAAGCTGTAATTATCCGTACTTTTTTGAGAATGCTTAAAATGAAAACACAACCTAACTCTCAGTTATAGACCAGTGTAGCACAGCAAAGACGTTATCATCTAATTTTTTCATTATAAGATGTGGGTGCATAACCAAGAAGAACACTAACAATTATTTCTTAGTAAACCTTTACAGCATAAAACCATTTAGTGGGGCAGTGCAAATCAGAACATACTCTGACTAACACGAAAGAACACTTCTGTTGTATAGGTAGACAAAAAAATTTGTGGGACAAAAAGACAAAAAGATTTAGTGGGGTATTTTCATTCTCACAGTGCTGTTTCCTCTCCTTTCGTTGTCAGTAACCTAGCTACCCAGTGATTTTGGGGGGACGTTAGGGTTAACATAGATGTTAGGTTAGCTTTAGATGCTTTACATGTTAGGGATGCATTCCTCGTGATTCTGCTCCACGCACAAGAAAAAGCCCAGTTTGCCTTTGCCTGGAGCGGGACTCAGTATGTTTTCAAACAGTTTTCTGCAAGGATACACACACTGCCCCACTATCGCTCACAATGCTCCGGCCACAGTCCTAGCACAGATCACCATTCCACCTGGCCCCGCAGTGTATCGATACATTGATGGCATCCTCAGCAGGGCAGAAGGGCCAGAAAGCGTTACAGATGCAATGAAAAACATTTGGGCAACACTAATCAAGTTGGGACTGGAAGTCCCAGAGTCAAAGTGCCAAGGGCCAGCACGAGAAGTTAAATTCCAAGGAGTCTGGTGGGTTGCAGGAGCTGCCTCTCTTCCACCAGACTCACTGGAAAAGAAAGAATCTGGGCACAATCCATCCAGTACGCTGGAACTACAACAAGTTCAAGGGACTGTGAAGTACTGGTGTAACCATATTCCTGCCTTTTCTGTCATTGCTCGTCCCTGGTAGAATTTGTTATAAAAGGGAAAATCATGGCAGTGGACATCTCATCAGCTCTGTGGTACCGTCAAGTTCCCCTTCCTGCAGGAGCATAACAGAGCCTGGCCGCGGGGTCTCCACTCCGCTCCAGCCCCCGTTACTCCTGTCAGCACGTGCTGAGGTTGCAGGCTGCGTTGCTTAGGGAGCCGTGGCAACACACATTTAGGATGGTGAATGCCAGCCATCCTGAAAGCGACAGCTGTCTCTTACCCTAAAAAGCTTCCTGTAATACTATGCTTCTCTGAGGTCCCAGTTTTCTCAAATTGCCCCCACCCCAAAGCAATTTCCCCACAGGGTCCCTAAGCAAGGCAGTGGAGGAGTGGCTCTCTCAAACTCCCTCCCAGCCCTGCCCTGGCTGAAAGAAGGCAGAAGGAAGCCTTCAGATGAGGGAAGTTCTGGCTGCAAGAGAATACAAGCTGACCAGGTCTTGGGATCCACTGACATCAACAGAAATTTAGGTGAAAACTCCCCTTTCACATGAAACTCGACTCCCAAACCAAAAAACAGTTGTGATGGGAAACTATGGTGGGGGTGGGAAATCAGCGCTGAGGGCAGGAAAGCATCAGCAGGATGGGAAACCATTGAGATGGGAAGTCGTTCTGTCATTAAAAGTGAAACTGTCACAACGCTGGCTGACCCAGGTGCTGGCGGAATGATCGCCATGGAGACGGAACCCCAGAACACTGTTTGCCCCAACAAACGCCACGCTGGCCAACTTCCACGGCATAGAGCAGCATGCTCCTCGTGGTGCTCCTGCCCTCCGGGTAACCCCCAACCAGCTGTGCCGGCCAGCATCTCACCCCATCACCCCCCTTCGCTTCTGCCAACAGAGAGGTTCCCCCTCCAGCTGCCGACGGCATCAGAGGTGCCCGGCACAAGCTTCACCACTCTGACCATGCCGCCATCGGTCACTGCTGGTGTGCTGCCCTCTGTCCCAGGGCTGCTGATCACCGTTTGGCCTTCCCAGCTCCACACCATCACCCACCAGCCCACCCAGGCAACCTGGCAGGGGGTGCAGGGGCCCCTGGGGGACTCGGGGCAGGTTGTGCAGCTGCCACACGTGCTGCAGCTCCCCAGCGCTGTGCGGCTGCCCCCTCTGCCTGCTCCTTGTCCCTCTGCCTATGGCCAGGGACAGCAAGTGGTGATGGGACACTTGTGCCCCACCAGCCAGTGGGGCTGGGCCCATGGGACGTGGGCCAGGGGCAGCCCCTCTACCCTACGGGCTGCACTGTGCTGAACGTCCCTGCCCATGCTGGGCCCCTGCCACCCCAACACCCTGCGGCTCAGCACTGCGTGCAGGTCCCCCCTGTGCTCTGCACCCATCCTGGCAGCGCCCAGAAGCTGTTGGAGGCCTTTAACAACGACGTGGTGGCCAATGAGGATGGCATCCCTGCTGCCACCCCCTGCGAGCCCACCCTGGATATGCTCTCTGGCAGAAGCAGGACCAAGCACCAAGGTGAGGTCTGCAGCGTGGCAGAGCCCATAGGGGGTGACCTGCACCAAGGAAGGCTTGCATCACCCTGGGGGTGGCTTGGCTTCGTTTGCTTTTTCAGAAGTGGTGACCACCCCGCCAAGCCCAGAGAATCTCCTGGACCTGCCCAAGCTGGGGCCAGATGCCTTCAACGAGGCCTCTCCTGAGCTGGCAGAGGACAAACTGCAGTTTCAGGATGAGCATTCGGCCACCATGGACAGCAGTGACCTGCTCACCTGGCTCGACAGCATCCTGGAGCTCCTTGAAGTTTTCAGCGGCTCCTTCTTGACCACCCTCCTCAACAAGCTCCCGGAGCTCTCAGAGTACGTGGCAAAGGGTGGCTGCTCCAAGGAGCAATCACTGGTGGCAGGGCTGGGGGACAGCAAGAACACTGACTGTGGTGTCCCTGATGTCCCTGTCTTGACCACCACCCTCAACAGGATCCCTGACCTCTTGGAGTGCATGATGGAGGGCGACTGTCCCAAGGACCAAGTGGTGGCTGCAATGCAGGAGGACACCAACCCCTCCTGGCAGAGGGTGGCAACATCCCCCTTGCTGGACGCCAAAGGCAAGCAGGGTGGGCTGGCAGCGGTCTTCCCCACCCGGCTGCCAGAGAGTCCCATGGAGCCCTCTCAGGAGGGTCCTATGGACACTTCAGAGGAGAGCCCCTTGAAGGGATGCTCAGAGGGTCCCCACCAGGGTCTCCCAGAGAGTCCTCAGCAGATCCTGCTGAAGAGTCCCCTGGCCAGCCCCCGACTGCACCCCAGCATCATCCACCCTGCATGGCCCAACTGGTGGAGGAGGTGCTGCGGAGGCAGCCCTGGGTCATTTTGACCCTCTTGCCACCACCACCGGGCATCTCCTCCTGCCGGGTGGTGCCCAGATCAGGCAAGGCTGCTGGCAAACAGGCCAAGTGCCCCACATTGGCTGACACCCTCAGGATGCCAGAGACGTCCCCACGGGGCAGCATGCCACCCAAGAAGAGGAAGAAGATGGTGGTGTGCCCGGTGGCAAAAAGCTCCAAAACCCTCTGGGGGAGGAAGCCAGACAGGGATGCCAGCAGTAGGTCGTTCCACTGTGGTGTCTCTCCAGTGTGTTCCCTTAGGGAGTGACTCTTTGGGACAAAGATAACCTCAGCTGTCTGATTCCCTTTCAAAAACTAGTCCTGAGACCTCTCTTAGGACAAACGACATGTGCCTGTGACAGGACTGGAGGAAAATGAACCTAGCTCCAGATGTATTTGTGTTGGGTAATCTAAACCAGTAGCGATTTATTAAAGGAATACTTTGGTCTTTGAAGGAAATGTCCTGAATTATTTCAGTCTAATCCTTCATTTACAACTTAATTCCCTAAATAGGGAATTCATTAGTTCCTAGTGCTTGTGAGGTACAGAAATGGACAAATAATTCTCTCTGTGTTGCTGTCCTTCCAAACTGCCATAGGTCCCACAGCCTGGACTGTCTTCTCAGGCACCCTTGGTTTTCAGGAAAAATATTTAAGCGGTATCTGTAACAGAATTCTGTCAGGATTCCATGAAGATAATGGTGTTTCTTGGCACCTGCCTCTAAGGAGCAAAACTTTGTACTTTACTGTCCAATTATCTTAAGAAAGTATCAAAGTTGGAATAAGGCCAGCTTGTGCATGAGGTACTGCTGAGCACTGAGAACGAATGCCTCTGTTCAGTGTAAAGAGAAGGATCTGAAAGTACTTGGAAGGAATAAGAGAAGGGGAGAATTTTGTGGAGCCCCCTTTGCCCATGTTTTGGGGGGGCTCCCTGCAAGTCTGGGATGGCGTAGAGGGGCAGGGCTGTCTTATCTGTCCTTTGCAGTGTTGAGAGCTCTCTCCCTGTGGTGGGAGACCACAGGAATGTGCCACTGTGTGGTAGCGCTGTCATCCAAGGATCCGAAAATACTTGGAAGGAATAAGAGAAGAATGATTTAATTTCATCTAGAACTCCAGATGCTCTTGTGTGTACTTCTTGCTGTCTGTTGGATGATGACAGGGTACAGCTACAGTGGCTGTTGCAGAGGTCCCCTTGTCCGTGGTATTGTGTTCCTTCCAGCTGCTTGTGGGACCACGGCATGGTAGAGAGGTGGTGGTTGCTGCAAAGCTCCCTTGCCCAATCCTGCAGGCACCTTTGAGCTGCCTGTGGGAACTGGGTGGGGTGTAGATCGGGTAGGTGGTGCGGCGCCCTCTTTGCCCACGGCTGTGGCCACCTTCCTGTTGGCTGTTGGATGACAACGGGGTACAAATACCATGTGTGTTTTGGTGGTCCCATTGTCTGTGTCTGCAGTCACATTCGAGCTGCCTGTGGGAGCTGGATGGAGTAGAGGAACACTGGGGTTTGCAGCTCTCCCTCTGTCCACGGCTGCGGGCACCTTTGAGCTGCCTGTGGGAGCTGTACGTGGTGAGGATAGAGTGGGTGCTGGAGCTCTGCCTTTGCCCATGGCCGCGGGCACCTTCTTGCTGTCTGTAGGATGACGGGGTACAGATACAGCAGGCTTTGTGGTGCTCCCGTTGTCCGTGTGTGTGGGCACCTTTGAGCTGCCCGTGGGAGCTGGGTGGCATAAGGCAGGGTGGGTGCTGTAGCCCTCCTTTTGCCCATGGCTGTGGGCACCTTCTTGTTGACTGTGGGTTGAAGACAGGGAACAGGTACAGTGCGTGTTGTCGAGGTCGCCTTGTCCACGGCTGCGTGTTGCTTATGATTTCCTGTGGGACCCCGGCATGGTAGAGAGGTGGTCGTTGCTGCAGACGTCCCTTTGTCCCTGGCTGCAGGCACCTTTGAGCTGCCCGTGGGAGCTGGATGCCTTACGGCCAGGGTGGGTGCTGTAGCCCTCCTTTTGCCCATGGCTGTGGGCACCTTCTTGTTGACAGTGGGATGAAGACAGAATAGAGATACCGTGCGTGTTGCAGGGATCCACTTGTCCACGGCTGCGTGTTGCTTATGATTTCCTGTGGGACCCCGGCATGGTAGAGAGGTGGCGGTTGCTGCAGAGGTCCCTTTGTCCCTGGCTGCGGGCACCTTTGAGCTGCCCGTGGGAGCAGGGTGGGTTGTGGATCGTGCAGGTGGTGCGGCTCTGCCTTTGCCCATGGCCGCGGGCACCTTCTTGCTGTCTGTAGGATGACGGGGTACAGATACAGCAGGTTTTGTGGTTCTCCCGTTGTCCGTGTGTGTGGGCACCTTTGAGCTGCCCGTGGGAGCTGGGTGGCATAAGGGCAGGGTGGGTGCTGTATCCCTCCTTTTGCCCATGGCTGTGGGCACCTTCTTGTTGACTGTGGGATGAAGACAGGGAACAGGTACAGTGCGTGTTGTCGAGGTCGCCTTGTCCACGGCTGCGTGTTGCTTATGATTTCCTGTGGGACCCCGGCATGGTAGAGAGGTGGCGGTTGCTGCAGAGGTCCCTTTGTCCCTGGCTGCGGGCACCTTTGAGCTGCCCGTGGGAGCAGGGTGGGTTGTGGATCGTGCAGGTGGTGCGGCTCTGCCTTTGCCCATGGCCGCGGGCACCTTCTTGCTGTCTGTAGGATGACGCGGTACAGATACAGCAGGTTTTGTGGTTCTCCTGTTGTCCCTGGCTGCGGGCACCTTTGAGCTGCCTGTGGGAGCTGGGTGGCATAAGGGCAGGGTGGGTGCTGTATCCCTCCTTTTGCCCATGGCTGTGGGCACCTTCTTGTTGCCTGCTGGATGATGACGGGGTGCAGGTAAGGTGGGTCTTCTGATGCTCCCGTTATCCATGGCTGTGGGCACCTTTGATCTTCCTATGGTACCTGGATGGAGTAGAGATAAGGGGGGTGGCACAACAGTTACAATGCCCACCTCTGTGGGCATCTTGTGGCTGTCTCTGTGGTCACGACTGGCTATTGATACGGTTGGTGTTGCGGAGCCTCTCAGCGTTTTCTTGCCCATCTGCTCCTCTGCCATTTCTGGTCTTGTGCGGCCCTGTTTATAGCCATCTGGGGCCAACCGTATCACCATCCCCTTTGCAAGGTTGACCAGCATAAGCAGTTGGCCCCCTGTGACATCGCCCTGACATGACCAGTGCTGGGCCAGGGCCTTGTTTGTGTCCCAGCCCTCAGCTTCCTAGGGGAGAATTTTGTGGAGCCCCCTTTGCCCATGTTTTGGGGGGGCTCCCTGCAAGTCCGGGATGGCGTAGAGGGGCAGGGCTGTCTTATCTGTCCTTTGCAGTGTTGAGAGCTCTCTCCCTGTGGTGGGAGACCACAGGAATGTGCCATTGTGTGGTAGTGCTCTCATCCAAGGTGTGGCTGTCAAGGACAGGAGAAGCAAGGACCTCAGCAGCCACTCTCTATCACCATGAGCAGCCCCAGCTTCCCTGCCTGGAACAGGGCCAGCCTTGTGCCAAGGCTGTCTATCATATGAATCCCAGACAGCCAGGCAACACCTGCCCTGGACCAAGGCTGTCCCTTAGCCACCATGACACGGACCACTGCTGCTGTTCTGCCTGCTGTGGCATGGACGGGACGGGACATCCCCGGGGCTGGTGGCCAGCCCTGGGCTACCCAGGGGAGAGGGTTGTGAAGCTACCTTTGCCTATGGTGTTGGGAGGCTCCCAGAAAAACCAGGATGGGGTAGAAGCCAGGACCGTCTTATGTGTCCTGTAGAATGCTGAGAACTCTCACGCCAAGTGATGAGCTGAGAAAGGACAGGAGCCGTGCTCTTGTTGCGTCCTTTTCCAAGAGTCTGGCTGTAATTCCCAGGAGAAACAACAAAAGAGAAGTCATACTCCATTCCTGTGGGCAGCCCCAGCCCCCTTGCCCTCCCCTCGGTGCCTGCTCCTCGCAGCTGTCGCTCACCTGCCTTGTCTGGCAGTCTGAGCCAGCAGAGCCCTTTTTATGCCTGGGGCTGGGCAACCGTGTCACCGATCCCTTTGTGAGGTGGCCGACCACGAGCAGTCCCCACTGTGGGCACCTTCTTCTTGACTGTGTGGGGTGAAGACAGAATACAGATAGCATGTGTGTTTCTGGGTTCCACTTGTCCACAGCTGCGTCTTGATTCCGATTTCCTGTGGGACCCCGGCATGGTAGAGAGGTCGTGGTTCATGCAGAGGTCCCTTTGTCCCAGGCTGCGGGCAATAGTGTACAATGCTATAAAGAACAAAGAAGAGAAAGAAATGTGGAAATTGCACCTTTCCTTATGGTAAATGACATTATTATTTGCATCCTTCTGAGTCATCTCCCATATGCTTCCCAAATTGTTGTGTGTGCTGTAGTCTGAGGACGTCTTCAGAGCACTTCCATAAAGGACATGCCCGTGACTGCACTTCTTTTAGATTCTGTGCCTGACTCTTCCTCTGAGTTCCTTAGCACGGAAGCTCTCAAGGTTATACCCAACCTTCATCCCACCAGCCCAGAAGAGCAGAACCCCAAATTATGGTAACTTCTCTGGGTATGATGGGAAAAGGCAGTCCCATGCTTGCCCTGCAGCCTGTCTCCAGACATTTTTTGACATATATCTTTGGCTGCAGCACCATGAGCACTTGTAAATTCTTTTGCTTGCCTTGCCTGCTTCTAACAAGCCACTTCAAAGATTTCAGCCTCTCTCGTCCGCCCATGTGCTAACCCACTGGATGGCCACCTGCTTGTACTCGCACAGAAGACTGAGAGGGCAATGAAAGTAGTCACAGCTACAGGTGAAATGGCACATGTAATGGATTCTTCTATTTGGAGAAGATCATAAACCAATAATATTTTGGGCTGTCAACAAAAATACCTTTATGTGATACAATAGGAAGTTTCAAACTCACTGTTTGGAGGGAAGAAGGGAGCTACCACCTCTAGACATGGAGCATGGAATGGTCTTGATCAGAGTCTGCATTGCATCACATGGACCTGGTCTAAAATAGCTCTAGCAGAACCCCAGCCTCAGAGAAGAAAGCAGAAGAGAAATCCGGTGACTATAAGCAGACTGAGCTTACAAACACAGTCTCTCTCTTCAGTGAAGTGACCAATTAAGACCATGGCTTTGACTTTTGTCCTGGGGCCTATTAAAACTGTCATTATTTTACAAGTTTGAGGTTTATTAAGAAAGGGATCGGTTCAGGAATGGTCCATGGATTTTACCTGGTCAAAGGAATACATGGCACAAGGTTATGTCTCTCAGTGTGTGAGCCCATGCCCACTGAAGCCCATGGACTCAGATTGCCTTCCTCATGAGGCCATTCTTCAGCACCCTGCAGACAGTTAAAAATACAGTCTGTCCACTTCATGCCACTGTTCAGGAAAGGACATTTGTCCCAGGTAGTACATTCTGCTCACATGGTTGTCTTTCTGAGGGAGGAAGTATCCATAATGAAAGTGTTTTTCATCCCAGTCAGGGACCCGCAGGGGTCCCACGCCAGAGCACTCTGTTCCTAAAGGACTGCATCCCAGGGAAAGACCCACACTGGAACCAGGAAAGAGCATGAGAAGACCTCCCCCCGAGGAAGGGGAAGAAGAAGAATCAATGGGACATCCATCAACTGACTGTAACTGCCATTCCCCAGCGGGGAGGGGAGACAAGGAAATTGGGAGTAAAGCGAAGCCTGATGGAAGTGAAAGCTGAGGGTAAAGGTGTTTTGAAGATTTGGTTTTACTTCTCATTCTCCTGCTCTGATTTGCCTGCTAATGGACTGAACCCATTTCCCCAAGTTCAGTCTGTTTCACCCGTGACGAGAAGTGCCGAGCGATCTCCCCATCCTCAACTATGACTCGCCAACTTTTCATTGTATTTTCTCTCCCCTGTCTGGCAGAGGAAGGGGAGACATAAGAGCAGTTTTGGTCTGGCTCGAGTCAACCTGCAACACCAAAACAGTCACAGCAGTACAGGTAAGAGACGGGGCCAGAGGAGGGGCAGGTAGAGCCTGGGACGCACAAGAGAGAAGATGTCACAGCACTTTCCAAACTAGAAGCTACAACAAGGTCTTTTACCACCACATACCAACATACGCTTCATGCCAGTCCCTCTGCTACCTCCTCCTGGTCTCTCCTCACCCAGGGCTCACTCGCTCACTCTCTTCTCTCTGCTTCTTCCTCCTCTCTCTTCATTGGCTGCCCAACCTCTTAACAGAACCAGCCACACCTGCACCTTGTCTACAACAGACAACCCACCCACCCCCCAGCCAGCCCACAGCTGTATGTTATCAATGCTAATTAACCCAGCCTCATCCTCTACAGGGAGACTGGGACTCTCGCTCTTGGCGGTGTCCAAAGAATGTGACAGTTCAGACACTTCTTTCTCCTTCTCCCTTTGTCTTCTGTAACGACAGTCGCTTGGCGCTAACCCTCAACAACCTAAACCCTAAAAACCCTTAAAACCTAAACACCCTTAAACCTAAATTATAAAAATTCTTAACACTCTTAAAACTAAAATCCTTAAATCCAATACAACCTAAATCCTAAAAACCATAAAGGCCTAAACCATAAACACCCTTAAGCCTAAAAATCCAATAAACTAAACCCTAAAACTCCAAACCCCTAAAAAACCTAAAACATAAAAGCCTTAAACTATCTAAATCCCAATAACCCTTAACACCGCTGAACCTAAAACCCCTAAAAGCTAAACAACCTAAACCCTAAAAGCCCTAAACCCTAAAACCCCTTAGACCTAAACCCACTAAACCCTAAACAATTTTAAAACCCTTAACACCCTTAAACCTAAAACCCCCAAATCTGAAACAATCTAAACCCCAAAGCCCTAAACAACATAAACCCTAAAAAAAACAGAACAGCTTTAAACCTAACCCCCCCTAAACCCTAAATTCCTTAAGCCTAAAACCCCTAACCACCCGATACACCCTTAACCCTAAAAAACCTTACCCCTAAAAACCCTAAACCCCCTAAAAAACACAAACCCTAAACCCCCTAAATTTTTAAGACCCTTAAAACTAGAAACTCTAAAAAACCTAAACCCTAAAAAGCATAAAACCCCTCAACCCTAAAACCCCTAAACATCCTTAAACCTAAAAATCCTGAAATCTAAACAACCTAAACACTAAAAACATCGAACAACCGAAACCCTAAAAACACTAAACAATAAACAACCTAAACACTAAAACCCTAAACAACTTAAACCCTAATACCCCTAAACCTCCTTTAACCCTAAAAAAATCCCAAAACCTAAACCCTAAATACCCTTAACACCCTTAAACCTAAACTCTAAATCCTAAACAACTTAAACCTTAAAACCCCTAAACAACCTAAACCCTAAAAAACCTTAACATCGTTAAACCTAAAACCCCAAAATCTTAAACAACGTAAACCCTAAAACACCTAAACCCTAAACACCCTTAAGCCTAAAAACCCTAAAACCTAAACAAAGTAAACACTACAATCCCTAAAACGCCAAAACCCTAAACCCCCTAAATCAAAACCCTAAACAACCTAAACTCTGAAAACACTTAACATCCTAAAGCCCTAAACAAGCTAAACTCTAAAAACCCTTAAAACCCTTAAACCTAAGAAATCTAAAACTTAAACAAACTAAACCCTAAAAAAACGAAACCTTTAGACATTAAACACCCTTAAACCTAAAACCCCTTAACCCTGAACACCCCCTTAAACCTAACAACCGTAAACCCACTTAAACCTAAAAACCCTAAATAACCTAAAACCCTAAACCCCAAAACCACTAAACACCCTTAAACCTAAAACCCCTAAAAAAACCTAAATCCTAAAACGCTAAACATCTGTAAACCTAAAACCCCTAAACATCCCTAAAACCCTAAACCCCCCAAAAAACCCCTATAGCCATAAACCCCCTAAATTTTAGAGACCCTTAACCTTAAAAACCCTAAACACAGTTAAACTTAAAAACCCTAAAACCTAAACAACTTAAACCCTAAAACGCCTAAACCTTTTTAAGCCTAAAACCCCTAAAAACCGTAAACCCTAAAACCCCTAAGCACCCTTAAGCCCCAAAACCCTAAACCATAAAACTCCTAAACAACATAAATGCTAAAAAGACTTAACACCCTAAACCCCTTAAAAACTCTAAACAGCCTAAACCCTAAAAACACATAACACCCTTAAACCTAAACCCCCTAAACCCTAAACAACCTAAATCCTAACCCCTTATCACACTTAAAACTAAAAACCCTAACTCCTAAATAACCTAAACCCTAAAAACCCTAAACATCCTTAAGCCTAAATACCCTAAACCCTAAAAATCCTAAACCCTAAAAACACTAAAACCCCAAAATCCTAAAACCAAAGGCACCCATCCAAACCCTGCAAAGGCCAAAAAGATGAAAAAAGGCACACTACACGAAAAAAAAAAAAAAAAACCAACAAAAAAACCCAAACCAAAACCACACACAGAACACGTAATAAGATCACACTACCATAACCCCAGGAACTCAGAGCCAACAAACCCAGATTCTGTCCATAACAATAACACGCTTTAACGCTTTACTCGCTTAACCTCTGGCATACCATAACCTTGTTGCCCCCAAACCACAGCACGTTGTAGCCCTGAGGCAACACAAGATGGAACACAAAGTCCCTGGAGATCTCTGTCAGGGCCTTCAGGTGGACCCTGACCTCAGGCATCACAACCTTGAAGTGGGAGCCAGACGGAGGCACCAGGACATCACCGGCACCCATCTTCACACCCTGAAACAGGGCCTGGGATAAACGCTCCTGGGGACAGAGGCTGAGGCACTCGGAGGCTTTGAGCCGGCCAGCCACCATCAGAGGGCTTCAGCTCATCATTTCTGTGTCAGAGCCACCAGGCAGGTGGCCCCATCCTCCCTGAGAGACCACTCAGGGCACCTGTACTCAGCTCCAGGGGGCTGGATACACAGCCTCGGATCCATGGTGGGGAGGGGTGCTTTAATCCTGGGAGCAGGATTTCTAACAGTGCCCCTGGGGAGGAAAGCCTCCTCAGGCCTGGAAGCCTGAGAGACATCCCTGCGCTGCTCCACACGTCACCAAAAGCAGGGGCTGAGGAAGGCTGCTTTGGGGCCCGTCGAGGGAACCAGCTCCCCTGGGCTGCTCTGTGGCCACCGGCTGCCGTTGCTGTCGCGCGGGTCTCAGTGCTGCTCTGCAGTCGGCCGTCACCTCCCCGCGGGACACTCCCCAGCGCAGCACACGTCTGCACTGGCTCTCCCTGGGGACAAAGATCACAAGCGAGGGATGGGCTTGGCTTTGCCCCCAGTCCCAGGCTGCCATCAGAGAGACCTGCCACCCCCGCCCCAGCTGTGCGATGTGGGCACCACGTACAGCTGCAGATGTGGGTCAGGGCAGCTGTGGGCAGGGGGCAAGCCCCGTGGCGGTGCCCCCGGCGCTGGCAGCAGGCAGAGCTGGGGAGAGCGAGGGGCAGCCCAGGGCAGCCGGCAGCTGGCGGCGGGGCCCGTCAGGGTGCAGCACCCTCAGCAATGCCCGGCTCCGTGCGCCTCGGCCCCAGGGCTGCAGCGCAGGGCTGGCCCCAGCTGGGGCTGGGCTGGGAACAGGCAGGCAGGGCCCCTGGCAGCCCCGGCACGCACCTGCTCCCTGCATGGGGCAGCCTGGTCCTTTGCAACCGACCCCGTGGCATCCAGAGAAGAGCCCTGCCCTGGGCCTGAGCCATCGCTGCAGGCAGGAGGCCTTCCTCGGCGTCCGTCCCTCAAACCCCTCCCTCCGGCCCCCACGGTCCGACCCTAAAACACTTCCCCTCGCCCCCAGCCCCTGCGAGCGGGGAATCCGCCTCCCCAGCTGTGAGCCCGGGCGGCGCAAGCCCCCCCAGATGTGGTTCCTGGAAGAAACACCATCCCACCATGCCCGCAGGCAAACCGCTATCCCTATGGACACAATGGGGGCAGCCGGCAGGGGGGTTGGGGGTGGGGGGGTGGGGGTGAGGGGGTGTCACTCTCGGGGCTATCCTAGTGAGCAACACTCAGAGAGGCCAAAAACTGGAGTGCAGGGTTGATGCCGGCATTAGAGCCGGCTGCAAGCGAAAGGCACTCAATGGGCATGGGCGCTGCTGGGAGGGAAAGCGCCACGTCAGGACGGTCGGGAATCTCGGCTGGCTGGGAGGGAGCTCCATCGAGCGCTCAGAGTCGAGGCTTGAGATCCTTGCAGCCACGGAGGTTTTTGCACGGAGAGCTGCGCTAAGCAAGGCCCGTTTATCACTTTGGCTGCAACACGAGGGTGCTGCACCCCTGCATGGTGCTTCCCCTGAGCCGACAGAGAACTTTCTCTCCTGGGCTTTGTTCCCTCTGGGACAGCGGCTGTGAGCGAGGCAGGGCTGTCAGATATGCACAGCTGGGGTCGAGGGGCTCAGAACGGATAAACCCCCCGGCCTGCGCCCGGCCCTGCCCCTCTCTTACAGCCGCCATGGCAGTTCCCCTGCAGCTGAATAGAACCATCAACGCTCTGTCTTCAGCGGGGTTTCTTGTACGTAGAAAAAGGGGACAGCACAAAGCGTGACGCAAAGCCAAGAAGGTGGCACCTGCTTTTAAAAAAGAATACATTCAGTACATCACAACAAAATGCGGTGGAACTCACTCTTCCAGTTGGGTTAGGCAGGAGGAAAATGGATTTGGAAAGCAAATAAGAATCGCTCACTTCAAGCTATAAGGTGGCTACTAAACACAGACTCTCCCGTGCATGTCCTGCTCATTAGTTCCGTGCTTTGGAAGTGCCTGTGGTTTCCCTGAAGCACCCTCTCCGGGTTACTCTTCCAAAGGGGTTCCGGGGACATCTGCATAGGGAAGCTGCCTGAAGCAATCACCGTTTGTTATCCTGTCAGGTTTCAGCCAGGGCAGATAGCCTGTGCATGCAGGGACTACAAACTGCAGGCATCGCAACTTGTGGACCCCAAGAAAAAGGGGGTACACGATATGAATTTACGGTACAAGGCTGTCACTGAAGCAAGCCATGTGAAGTGGAATATAGTACTTCTAGCAATAGTGAAATAGTGTACATTAAAAGAGTATTCATCTATATACAAAAAAGTCATGAAAACTTTTTTTCAGGACATTTCTCAAGATCTTGAGAAATAGACCTCTGTTTACTGGTAAGGGAAGAAGAAGTAAGAAACTAAAAAGTGTCCATCCCAATACACACACCACCACCACAAACACCACCACCCGCCCCCAAATTACCTCAGGTGAACCGCGGCCTTTTGAAAAAGGGCCAGCATCTAAAGCGTATGTAGTGACCTGGAACAACGTTGCTGCATATTTGGGATCCAGATGATACAGGGCAGCGTGAGGATTGCTAACATGGACAGAACAGCGGGACTTACTTTGCCTCTTTATTTCGGTAGCTAGGTAAATAGCTAAGGATCGAGGCTCTTGTGGCGAGGTGTCTGCTTACCCTTGAGCAAACAGTACTTCAGTAAGTGCAAAACCAAACCTGCAACATTGGGAACGGCAGTTTCCTGCTGACACGCATTTTTTTCCAAAAGGCAGGTGTCTGCTTCCTATCCGGGGCCATCTTTGTGCACGCTAAAAATAGTTCATGCACTTAGTGCAGTGTTCAGAGTTTTGAGAGATGGACAGCAGTGTCTGGATACACCTGGGCTTCTTGACCTTCCTGAATTTTTTCAGCGCTTGATCTCAAAAAGCTTTTCTTCTCTCCTTTTCTCTTCTGGTGTGCTTTCAGCCTCTTCTCCAGAGACCTGTTTTCCCTTTCTGTTTCTTTGCTTTTCATTTTCCTGAAACGAAAGACCCTGCAAACCTTGACATTCCACAGTGTTATTAGAGAGGTAAAACCACGATCAACTGGAATCAGTTCTCATTTTAAACAAAGGGAGCTCATTTTACCTTCTTTCCTCTGAAAGGCTCATCAGCTGTTCCGGGTCTACCGAGGAGTCGGCTGTGCTCTCGGGGGTGGTTGGAGGCAAAGGTACAAGTGCCTGAACCGGAAAGGTTGAAGTTGAAAGGTGGCAAGACACCTGGAGTAGTAAGCTACCGTTTTCCAAATTGCTACCTTAGCTCCTCAAATAAGATCCCTTTGGTTGCTTTGCATTATCCATATTTTGCACGGTCGCAAGATAGGCTTCAGGAGCTCTGATGAATTGGGATGATGGGCTGCCCCTTCTTGCGGGCTGGGGCACCACAAACTGGAGGGGCCTTGGAGGGTAGGACAGACCCTTGCCAGCTTCGTTCTGCTGGGCTTTCTTCTGCCTTCCTGGGACACGGTTCTGCCGTTATCCCTTGGGCAGCATTATCCCATTCTGGGGTGTGAGCCTTTTATTTTTAAATCTGCGATTTTGTATTTGACTTCTTGTAGGTATTTAGATTGATTAAGCACATTCCCAATGCATCTGAGAAACAACCTTTCTGGTTTTTCTTCTCTATCATTAGAGGGTGGGAAAAGTCAAACAGACAAGAGATCTAATGGCAGGAGGAGGCACAGCAGCTGCTTGGCCCTATCAGAAACTACTGTCATACATGAGAAACAGAACACAAGATCACACTACCATTACCCCAGGAACCCAGGTCAGCAAACCCACATTCTGTCCATAACAATAACACGCTTTAACACTTTACTCGCTTAACCAGTGGCATACCATAACCTTGTAATCCTGAGAGACATCCCTGCGCTGCTCCACACGTCACCAAAAGCAGGGGCTGAGGAAGGCTGCTTTGGGGCCCGTCGAGGGAACCAGCTCCCCTGGGCTGCTCTGTGGCCACCGGCTGCCGTTGCTGTCGCGCCTGTCTCAGTGCTGCTCTGCAGTCGGCCGTCACCTCCCTGCGGGACACTCCCCAGCGCAGCACACGTCTGCACTGGCTCTCCCTGGGGACAAAGATCACAAGCGAGGGATGGGCTTGGCTTTGCCCCCAGCCCCAGGCTGCCACCAGAGAGACCTGCCACCCCCGCCCCAGCTGTGCGATGTGGGCACCACGTACAGCTGCAGATGTGGGTCAGGGCAGCTGTGGGCAGGGGGCAAGCCCCGTGGCGGTGCCCCCGGCGCTGGCAGCAGGCAGAGCTGGGGAGAGCGAGGGGCAGCCCAGGGCAGCCGGCAGCTGGCGGCGGGGCCCGTCAGGGTGCAGCACCCTCAGCAATGCCCGGCTCCGTGCGCCTCGGCCCCAGGGCTGCAGCGCAGGGCTGGCCCCAGCTGGGGCTGGGCTGGGAACAGGCAGGCAGGGCCCCTGGCAGCCCCGGCACGCACCTGCTCCCTGCATGGGGCAGCCTGCTCCTCTGCAATCGACCCCGTGGCATCCAGAGAAGAGCCCTGCCCTGGGCCTGAGCCATCTCTGCAGGCAGGAGGCCTTCCTCGGCGTCCGTCCCTCAAACCCCTCCCTCCGGCCCCCACGGTCCGTCCCTAAAACACTTCCCCTCGCCCCCAGCCCCTGCGAGCGGGGAATCCGCCTCCCCAGCTGTGAGCCCGGGCGGCGCAAGCCCCCCCAGGGCTCACCCTGCCATCCATGTGGTTCCTGGAAGAAACACCATCCCACCATGCCCGCAGGCAAACCGCTATCCCTATGGACACAATGGGGGCAGCCGGCAGGGGGGTTGGGGGTGGGGGGGTGGGGGTGAGGGGGTGTCACTCTCGGGGCTATCCTAGTGAGCAACACTCAGAGAGGCAAAAAACTGGAGTGCAGGGTTGATGCCGGCATTAGAGCCGGCTGCAAGCGAAAGGCACTCAATGGGCATGGGCGCTGCTGGGAGGGAAAGCGCCACGTCAGGACGGTCGGGAATCTCGGCTGGCTGGGAGGGAGCTCCATCGAGCGCTCAGAGTCGAGGCTTGAGATCCTTGCAGCCACGGAGGTTTTTGCACGGAGAGCTGCGCTAAGCAAGGCCCGTTTATCACTTTGGCTGCAACACGAGGGTGCTGCACCCCTGCATGGTGCTTCCCCTGAGCCGACAGAGAACTTTCTCTCCTGGGCTTTGTTCCCTCTGGGACAGCGGCTGTGAGCGAGGCAGGGCTGTCAGATATGCACAGCAGGGGTCGAGGGGCTCAGAACGGATAAACCCCCCGGCCTGCGCCCGGCCCTGCCCCTCTCTTACAGCCGCCATGGCAGTTCCCCTGCAGCTGAATAGAACCATCAACGCTCTGTCTTCAGCGGGGTTTCTTGTACGTAGAAAAAGGGGACAGCACAAAGCGTGACGCAAAGCCAAGAAGGTGGCACCTGCTTTTAAAAAAGAATACATTCAGTACATCACAACAAAATGCGGTGGAACTCACTCTTCCAGTTGGGTTAGGCAGGAGGAAAATGGATTTGGAAAGCAAATAAGAATCGCTCACTTCAAGCTATAAGGTGGCTACTAAACACAGACTCTCCCGTGCATGTCCTGCTCATTAGTTCCGTGCTTTGGAAGTGCCTGTGGTTTCCCTGAAGCACCCTCTCCGGGTTACTCTTCCAAAGGGGTTCCGGGGACATCTGCATAGGGAAGCTGCCTGAAGCAATCACCGTTTGTTATCCTGTCAGGTTTCAGCCAGGGCAGATAGCCTGTGCATGCAGGGACTACAAACTGCAGGCATCGCAACTTGTGGACCCCAAGAAAAAGGGGGTACACGATATGAATTTACGGTACAAGGCTGTCACTGAAGCAAGCCATGTGAAGTGGAATATAGTACTTCTAGCAATAGTGAAATAGTGTACATTAAAAGAGTATTCATCTATATACAAAAAAGTCATGAAAACTTTTTTTCAGGACATTTCTCAAGATCTTGAGAAATAGACCTCTGTTTACTGGTAAGGGAAGAAGAAGTAAGAAACTAAAAAGTGTCCATCCCAATACACACACCACCACCACAAACACCACCACCCGCCCCCAAATTACCTCAGGTGAACCGCGGCCTTTTGAAAAAGGGCCAGCATCTAAAGCGTATGTAGTGACCTGGAACAACGTTGCTGCATATTTGGGATCCAGATGATACAGGGCAGCGTGAGGATTGCTAACATGGACAGAACAGCGGGACTTACTTTGCCTCTTTATTTCGGTAGCTAGGTAAATAGCTAAGGATCGAGGCTCTTGTGGCGAGGTGTCTGCTTACCCTTGAGCAAACAGTACTTCAGTAAGTGCAAAACCAAACCTGCAACATTGGGAACGGCAGTTTCCTGCTGACACGCATTTTTTTCCAAAAGGCAGGTGTCTGCTTCCTATCCGGGGCCATCTTTGTGCACGCTAAAAATAGTTCATGCACTTAGTGCAGTGTTCAGAGTTTTGAGAGATGGACAGCAGTGTCTGGATACACCTGGGCTTCTTGACCTTCCTGAATTTTTTCAGGGGTTGATCTCGAAAAGCTTTTCTTCTCTCCTTTTCTCTTCTGGTGTGCTTTCAGCCTCTTCTCCAGAGACCTGTTTTCCCTTTCTGTTTCTTTGCTTTTCATTTTCCTGAAACGAAAGACCCTGCAAACCTTGACATTCCACAGTGTTTATTAGAGAGGTAAAACCACGATCAACTGGAATCAGTTCTCATTTTAAACAAAGGGAGCTCATTTTACCTTCTTTCCTCTGAAAGGCTCATCAGCTGTTCCGGGTCTACCGAGGAGTCTGCTGTGCTCTCGGGGGTGGTTGGAGGCAAAGGTACAAGTGCCTGAACCGGAAAGGTTGAAGTTGAAAGGTGGCAAGACACCTGGAGTAGTAAGCTACCGTTTTCCAAATTGCTACCTTAGCTCCTCAAATGAGATCCCTTTGGTTGCTTTGCATTATCCATATTTTGCACGGTCGCAAGATAGGCTTCAGGAGCTCTGATGAATTGGGATGATGGGCTGCCCCTTCTTGCGGGCTGGGGCACCACAAACTGGAGGGGCCTTGGAGGGTAGGACAGACCCTTGCCAGCTTCGTTCTGCTGGGCTTGCTTCTGCCTTCCTGGGACACGGTTCTGCCGTTATCCCTTGGGCAGCATTATCCCATTCTGGGGCGTGAGCCTTTTATTTTTAAATCTGCGATTTTGTATTTGACTTCTTGTAGGTATTTAGATTGATTAAGCACATTCCCAATGCATCTGAGAAACAACCTTTCTGGTTTTTCTTCTCTATCATTAGAGGGTGGGAAAAGTCAAACAGACAAGAGATCTAATGGCAGGAGGAGGCACAGCAGCTGCTTGGCCCTATCAGAAACTACTGTCATACATGAGAAACGTGTCAGTGTTTCTTGGCCTGACATCCCTCTACTATTTCTGATTTCACCACCATAGCTGCCCCTGCTTCTTTGTAGAGGATGAACAGAGAGGGTGCTGTGTGCAAGAAGTCTTTTGCCTGGGGCTCTGCGTTTGCTTCACCTGCACGGCTCCTTTGATCTTCCAAACGCACCCATGGAACACAAAAGCACGTGCAGCAAAGTGACCTCGTGGAAGTGGACAACACCTAAACCAAAATCCACCAGCAGCACAATAAGGAATTGGACCAGAAGCCCCAGATTTTGAAAACCCTCAGCCCCTCCTCATACCTGTGCACCTGTCCACAGGTGCTGGCACCTCCTCAGCTGATGGAGGGGAGGGGCCGGCCACCTCCTCCCCAAAGATGTCCCCGCAGTTTTCAATCACAAACTGCACCAGCACGTTCCCCTGCACACATCAAAGCCTTGGCCTCAGCCTACGAGTTTTCTCCCTTTGAGCCTCCCAGTTCTCCCTGCCATCCCCCTGGGGAGGGAGGGAGGGAGGGAGCGAGCAGCTGTGTGTTGCACAGCTGGCGGCCCCGCTTGAACCACAGCAGCCTATGAGCAACAGTTAGCTGGTTGATGGTGAGAGTGCTCATCCTTCGTCCTCCATCAGGGTGCGGGCGTCTCCCGTATCACACTGGGACGCACAAAAGCCTCAGCAGTCCGGCTGCTGTTGGAGCTGCTGGAAAAGCTTTTTGGGCGAGCCGACGTATTTGTAGTGGCCAGCGTGGCAGTTTGCTTTATACCGTTGCCCTGAGCGTGGGCATCTGGAGAAACTGCCCATCAGTCAGTGTGCAGGGATGACGGCCGCAGGGGACAGCGAGCTGCAGGTGATGGTCAGCGGCGGCACCGTGTCTGCCTGCGTGTTGTCCCGGCTCTGAGCTAATGGCGCTGCTCCCCAGTGGAGCATCCATCGAGCCTGAGCACAGGCTGTGTCTTAGCCAGAATCCGAGCAGGAGCTGAGGGGACAGTGACACCTCCAGAGGTGCCATCCGGCCCCCACCTCCCTGTGTGACTGTGCTGTGAGTCATAAAGCTCAGCCGTGATGCCCACTGGCAAGGAGTCTGGGCCAAGGGATGATCCCAAAGTCCTCCCCTAGGACGCACCACCAAACAATATCTGCCCAGTCCCCAATTATCACATGGCAGACGTAGTCAGAAGAGAGGAAAGATCATTTTATTGAGGACAGCAGCTGCGGGCTGCGGGGGTGGCGGCTACCCAGGAGCCCCAGGGCTTCAGGCAGGAAAACAGCACCTGCAACAATAAGAGCCAGGAAGCACTGCTAAAGCCACAAAGCCAGGACGAGGCGTGACTTGGTTGCCCTTGCTTTGGGGAACGCTTTACAAAGTGCCTTGCCTCAGCACTCCCGCCCAAAGGACTGGTTCTCTTCATTTACTCCAGCATCCTGAGCAGACAATAAAAGCCTTACACAAGCAGCCTGCCACAGCAAGAAAGGATCTTCCTGACTTGCCGTTCGGTTCTCAAATGTTACGTTACTGCCTGTGGAACAGGGTTTAATAGGCTGTATTCCCAAGGCCTCTGACTCCCCTTTACTGACCTGGGGCCCCGCGTTCGTGCTTTTCCCAAATGACATTCGTTCTAGTGTTTGGTCCACAGTTCCCCATTCTAATATCTAATAGTGCATTCCACCACTTCATACGTCGACTTTTCAATCGCTTCGTCCGTCTCTGGCCGGCCCCCTCGCGGGGAACACGGAAACGCAGATCGGGACCCCCCACTCACTTCACAGTTGAACTGTGTCTCTCACACACATCACACTTGCCGGGCAGCCCTCAGCCACACAGGCGGCATGTTACATACAACTCTAGGAATGCTGACAGTTTGCGTTAGCACACAAAGTACGTGTTTCAATGAACAATTGCCAAAAACCAAGTTCTAATTTTTTCTGGCCCTAAGCAGGGCCCTAAGCAGGGGCCCCTCTGCTCTGTTGCCCCTTCTTGCCCCAGTTTCTTACTGGAACTAGTAACTCCAGCTCATCAGTTCCTTGACCATGGCTTCAATCTGTTCCTGAGCCACATGCACATCTTCTGTAGGCCCTTCCAAAGTGATGTTATCCTCTCCTCCAGTGAATTTGATGCGAACCTTGAGGTGAAAGACAATGAATCTCTTAAGAATTTGCCAAGATCCAAGCCAGGCCAATGCTCTTGGTCAGGCCTACACCATCGATCCCTGCCACTAAGAGATGCGCCTCTTCCCAAAAAGCCCAAACAAAATCCCCACAATTTCCCAAGTCAGTAACTTAACGATGTCAGCCATATGGCAGTGCCTAGAGCCCAAGGCTCTGGTGCTGTCCCGGTTTCTGCAAGGGCTTTGGAGAAGTTTACTCATCTAGCCTTTATCTAGATACCGTCTAACTCACCAGGGAGAAGCCTTGCCGCACTCAGCATTTCCAGGTATCCTGCTACATCAGTTCTCAAAACAGCACCACATAAAGCTTCCTTGGAAGGGCTCAACCCATGACAATAACATAGGATGAGCAGTGTTTGCAGCAGTAAAAGAGAGGGTTCCCTTGAACAGCAAAGATCTGTGTCATTTCCCCCTGGGTTTACCCACGCTAGAATACACCTCTCTCTCCCGTGACGAGTGATCTGGACTAAACCTTTTTCTACGCCGGGGGTGCTAAGCTAACCAGCTCATCCATACCTTTGGCATCTGCTGAGTTATTTTGGCCAGGTTCTGTCCTTTCTTTCCAATAATGAAACGATGAAGCCAAGAGGGGGCAGAGACCGAGGAGACGGTAAAACTGTTGGCCTGAGAGACAGAAAAACAGAGAAGCTGTTTGATGGACAAACTGGAAGAGGCCTTCCCAACAATTCAGTTCCAATTCCCATGCTGCACCTCCGGTATTGACTTCTAAGCTGCACCTCTAATGGCCCAAGAGAGAGCACCCCCGCTACAGCCGTCAGTGCTCACAAATGTATCTTCATGGGACCTTCAAAGGAGGCCTAGCCCATCTTGTAAGTACCTTTGCAAAGACTTCAGTCAATGCTTGCCCCAGTTTTTCAGGCTCGCCTCGCAGTATCAGCGTCTCCGAGCTACTGTCAATGGGTGGGATCTCAACAGAGACTCCAGTCTTCTCCAAGATCTCCTGCAGGGAATTCCCCTTGGGGCCGATGACATACTTGTGCTGGGACTTCTTCACCTCCACTGCAATAGTAGTAGTCTTCTTTTTCTGTAGGGGCAGAGACACTGAGGTGTCAATCACAAGGGGGCGGGGAAGGACAAGAGCGACAGGAAGAGGCACAAGATGCAGTCAGACTCTGCACCCAGCAAAGAGCAAAGCCAAGCTGAGCACAGTGGCTCGGCAGTACCCTAGCACCCCTTGGGCCCCTGCCTACAGAAAGCCTTGTGCTCAAAAATTCACAGGGGAAGTACAAAACTAGCATGCTGTGTCAAGCTCCCTGGGACACGGCATGGAAGAGACCACACACACACACAGGCATGTCGTTGTCGTCGTCCCCGTCCCCCCGTTGGACAACAGGGTTCAACTCCCAGCCGTCTCCCAGGCAGTGCTGTGATGCAACACTGTGCAGGCTATAAGCCGATTGTTGAAATCCAGACCGGTACAAATACAGACCTAACCACGAGGAAAAACAGCCCAGCAACCCACAACAAGGATATTCACAGCAGCGTTGGCTGTGGGAAATAAACTGGAGTGACATTCGCTCTTCAGCAACTTCTACTTAGGTAGCAACTTTGATACTGTCAGCTGGCCACCACTGCAGACTTCACACTTCTTTCCTTCCTTAGTAGCCCCGGTGTGAACAAGAGCCAGGGGAGCTCTTGGTGGCCTGCTAATTCCCACGGTACAGAAAAGCGAGAAATCTGTCACCTCCCGGATAGTATCAGCCCAGCTCCCACTCTGCCGAGTGAGGAAACGGTAGGATTCGGGGTCATGTACTGCAAGGGCTGCTGAGCCAGATGCAACGGAGGGATGCACAAAAGTAGAACAAGAAGGGAAGAGTGCCTAGGAGCAGGTGCCAGGGGAAGGTGGGAAGCTTTATGGACCATGCGTACCTTCTCCTCATAGATCTTCTTAACTCGAGCCACAGCCTGGGCTAGTCGCTCCTTTTCTCCGGTGAAGACTATCTCGGTCTTGTTGACACTGGGTGGAGGAATGTTGATGCGCGTCCCTGTGTCCTGCATGAGCTCCCTCACCAGCTTGTTGTAAGGGCCAGCAATGAAAGGGTGGTACACTTTCTCCACGTCCAGCCGCTCCACGGCACGCTTACCCTGGAAGAGCCCACAACAGACCTTGGTGGGAACTGCCCTCTATATTACAGTCTCTGCCAGGCACAGCTAAGTTCCCAGGGGTGTCCTGCCTGACACTCTGGCCCAAGCAACCTTCTCAGTTGGCGGGCTTGTAGATCTCCACCTCTTTCAATCTACAAATACGGTTGCTGCTGCTGCTCCTTGTTTACGATATTCACCCCTGTGATCTCCTGCCTTATCTCAGCTGGCACCTAAGACGCATCGCTTCAACTATCAAATGCTTGTTTTGGCTTCAGAGATGGACAAAACGCAGCACAAGAAGTTTCAGGACCTGGCAGCGGTGCTCACACAGCCAGCGAGTGGCACAGCATATGTCTCCGTTCAGGCTAACGTTAGCCACTGACTGTAGCCACGGTGGCTGCAAACTCCGACTACACCACGGGGAAGCAAAATGGCTGAGCAGCCAATGCCATGAGAGAGATCACAGTACTGAGGTACCTGCTCAGCGGAGATAAGCAGGATCTCGTGCCGGGCCTTCTCAATCCCTTCTTTAGTGCCGCTGATCTTGATCTGGTTGCTGGGGTCATCTGGGCGGGGGACCTGCATTTTGGTTGCAGTTTTGAGCTTCAGGTCCTGCAGCTTCGCACCCTTCTTTCCAATGACAAAACGGTGGTGCTCCTTGGGGATGGCAACTGTTGCCGAAGCCTGCAGCAGAAGAACCAAGCATCTGTGAAAAGCCTTGCCTGCACTGGCAGATCCACAGGAACAGAGCCAGGGAAAGCAAGGTAGACGCTGCTCAGTGGTACTGCTCCTCAGAGCAAACACAACGCCTTCCCAGCGCACTCTGTCTGAGGGCTGACACTGTACCAGTTGATCTACAGCGCCTCCGTGCCAGGAGTATAGACCCCACCTTTCCCTCAAAACCCTTCTGTTTGCACAGGAGCGGTACCCTGAATTAGCAAAGGCCTTCCGACACAGACGAGGAGGTGCCTCTCCTCTAGTGTAAGACACCAGACAACAACTGTGATGACAGCGCACAGCTGGAGTTTATCTGAACTCTGACACCTGCTGCCAAGGCTACAGAGAACAAGACATACAGTATGACTCCTAGGAAAGAGAAATTCAACACCAGAAACCTACTGCAGGAGGCAGGCAGCTAGCAGATGCTCACCGCTACTTAAGTGCTAAGATGTCTTCAAGTGTAGCACGTGCTGCTCCTGGGACTGCTTCTAGAAGGCCCCACATGCAAAAGGGGTCCTTCTCAATCTACCATTAAAGGGCTGGTCTATACGAGGGCTTCCTGACTTCTTCCCTTCTCACTGAGTTTGTACAGGTCTGGTAGCTGATGACTGCTATCGTGCTCCTGGTCCCTGTGATTAGGTAACCACTAACAGCAATCAGACAATGAACATTCAAGCTATAATGGAAAAATGAAAGATGAAGAAAAGATCACTCGGTGTGACTTTTCAGCTCTGTGTTCCTGTCCTGAAGCCAGCCAAGCCTAAGAGAAGCTGGAATAGAGACACACCTTCCCGACCTGGGGCCAGGGCAGTAGGAGGTATATTTGAGAACAGTGGCTCATGGATCTGTGGCGGCACGACCTGAACTGATTTTTCAGATGCACATTGTGGATGTAGGGTTTTGTTCCTTTCTCTTTCCTCTGGCAGGGTATGACACAGGGGCTGAACAGCACTAAGCAGACATGGTATTAACATCGCATTACCTACCTTTGGCATTGTACTTTAAAACACACTGCAACACCTGGCTGCGATACATCCTAACAAGAGCTACCACCTTGACTATGAGCTCAAGAACCTTAAGGTAAGAGATCAAAACCGAGAGGACTGAAGCAACCGAAACAACAGGGTTGTGGCTCCTTACCAGTGTGCCTTGAGCTACACAAGGCAGAACCCTGACTCGAAGCTTTTGGCTTTTGGCAGGACTTCCTTTTCTCTACTTTTCTTTCTCCCAGCCTTCCACGTTCTCCTCTGAAGGGCTTCAGGAAAAGCACAGTCCCGTTCTCACACACTACTAGCTTTGTGTGTGAGGCTCCTGCACCCCCTCCAGCACCAGCACCTCAGCACAAAGTCACTGGTTGCAACTCAAATGTTCCAGAGATCGCAGACTCCACGCTTCATGCAACACCACGGCCTGTAATTACCTTGGAACCCTATTTTAAGCCTCATTCCCATTCCAAATTGCCAATTGGGTGCTTTGAAAACGTATGGCAAAGCTGAATTAGTCATGTAACAACACACCTCTTTGGCTTACAAGCACACGGGCCCAAGGGTCTCAAAGCATTTGCGAGTCTTGGGGAAGAGCAAAGCTGAAGGCAGAAACAGTTAGATGCCCTCACCTGAGTCTGCAGTCGAGCGACAATCTGCTTCCGAGCCTTCGTGACTGCTTCCGGCTTGCCAGAGACCACGATCGAAAGGCCCTGGTCCTTTGCGAGAGACAGCTCCAGGTGAGCTCCCGTCTTCTGCATGATGTCAAGGCAGATCTTGGCCTGCTTGCTTTCTCCCAACCGATCCATGTCCTTGTATTTCCTCTCCTCCAGTGGCACATGGAACACCTGCTCAGCCACGGGACAGACACAAGCAGGGCACAGCAAGGTGTCAGTGTGCTTTTGATTGTCAGTGCCTCCCTCTGCAATCCTCCCTTCAGGCCTGTTCCAGCTGACTGTGCAACAGGGATGCAGAGCTTTGTCTGGGCAGTTTTCAACACATCCCTCCCCCTCCAGAGCTGTCCTAGCATTCAGCCGCAGTCTTCCTTGTGCCCCAGGGCAAAGGACAGCAAAGAGGCAGTTACTCTGGCACACTAAGGGATTTCATACTCCAGGGAAAGCTTCGCTTCACCTACTTTTTGGAGGGATGAAAAGGAGGGAGATAAGACACCCACTCCCACCAACCTGAGTGATGACAGAAGCCTTTATTGGCCGGATTTTGCTCCAGGGCCCAGCAGGTTCCCGGGCAGCTTCCAAACATGGTGCTTTCTCAGGGAGCGCAGGGAAGGCTTCCTCGTAGGTGGGAGGATCCTTCTCTTCTTCCGAGTTTAAAGCTGTTACTGGGGTGAAGCAAACAAGGCCAATGAGATGCTCTCCCCACAGAAACGCCCCCATTCATAGGCAGTGCAACTCTATTGAGGCATCATCAAAGAGGGACAACAAAGGACTTGTGCACTACTATTCACCCTGCTACAGTTATGCTTGTGGAGAGCAGCCGAGTCTGGAGCTCAGCTGAGCTCAGCACAGCACAGACTGCAGTAGGTGCCGCTACGGATGCAGGAAGCAACCGTGCAAGTGAATGGTGGCAGCAAACACAGCACATTATCGCCAGCTTTGTTGAGAGGAGCTTCATCAGGGGACAACAGGCCAAGGAGAAAGAAATCAAAGGGACACAGCAAGGCTGTAGGTCAGAAGGGGACAGGACAGACACATGCCCAGGAAGAAGGCAGAGAGAAGCAGAAGCACTCTAGTTGGGGCAGAGTCCAGGGAAAGCCTGTAGCTTATGTTCGACTCAGCTGGGCACTGGGCTGTGCCAAGCGGGCCAGCTCGCAGCTGGAGAATGGGTGCCGAGACCCATCAGTGAGTCAGCCAATACGGTTATACCGACTTTCCCCAGCACCTGGCTGAGCAGAGGAGGAAGTGACAATCCAGCACACTGATCCCACGAGGCTCTCTTGCAGCCCAATGACCCCTGCTTGCACATGCCCTGCCCCACGGCTGACAGCGTTGCTAGCCAGAGCTCTGTGAAGATCTGAGGCTTGCCTCCGCCTGGCCCTGCACTGTGCAGCACCACCGATGTGCTCCTGTTGGTGGAAAGCCAGAGTCTGGCAGGCCGCCAGCCTAGGAATGGCGAACGCCGTGCCTGGACACTTAGCGGGAGCCGGAGGCATGGAGCGAGCTTGGCTAACAGCAAGGAACCTTGCCTGCGCAGTCTCTATTTAGAGGCACATCACAGGAACTCAGCTGTGTCTTCTCACCTTTCACCTGCTGCTGCGTCAAGCCACTGCGGTGTTTGGCAAAGCTCTCCTGGCTCAAAACTGCCACCGAGCTCATCGTCGACTTCCCACGCACACACACAATCCGGGTATGCCACTGGAAGAGACAGAGGAGGCAACACTGTTACCAGCACCACTCAAGATGCACACAAGTCCCTCCAGGAAGGCAAATGACGTGTTTCCTGAGCACTTTTCCAGCCGGCCTCTTGAGAAGCGCCTACAGGGCCAGTCTGCTGCCCTGTTCTCTTGCTGAACCACACAGAAACTCAGGGGGGATTTTTCCTGACAGCACAGTGGGCATCAAAACCAGAGCTCCTCGTTAGGAAGGCAGAGGATGTGCAACCTAAGAAGCCTCTTGGAAAGGGGGACACCCCAAGCTGGCTTTACCTCTAGTAGGCCCGCAGCTAAGCCTGTGCTGGGCACGAGGCCGAGGGGCCTGCCGCCATCGTGGTCAAGAAGAGATGTGTGTGACCTCCCAACATACGGGTGGTCCCTCCCCTGTGTGCCCTTTGTCAGCCGGTTGCCAGGGGAACAGCCCGACTCGTTCCCATAGCAACCGACCAAAGGGCGCATGGGGGCGGGGCCACCCCTGTGTTGGCAGGTCACGCACTTCTCTCTTCTTCACCAGGATGGTGCCCCGGGACCGGCTTTACCTCTCGTAGGCCTGCAGCGAAGCCTGTGCTGGGCACGAGGCCGAGGGGCCCCTCTTCCCGCCAGCTGTGCGCGCGTGGCAGCGGCGGTCGGGGTCGCTGGCTGCGCGAGGCGCGGGGCGCAGGTGAGGAGACGCGGCGGGAGGGGGGCGGCCAGCGGCGCTGCCCTCCCTTGGCGGGGCTCGGGGGTCTGCCTGCGCAGCGCCCGTCTGGAGGGGCGGTGCAGGACAGCCCCTTCCCCTGCTCTCCGGGAACTCTCCGGGAAGCCCCTCTGGGGTGCTGAGCAGGTGCTGGTGAGGAGGAAGCAGTCGAGGGGAGCTGCGGGGTGGGGCACACACACACCCCCACCACCCCCCCCATACCCACAAACACCCCCACACCCCGGTCCATCCCTAAAATCTTCATCAATTCCCACCCGTCCATCCCTAAACCCTTTCCCCCCGCCCCCTCCCCTGCCCCCGCCCCTCTGTCCCTGGCATGGCCCAACTGCCCAGCACCACCAGACCACTCTGGCCCAAACACCATAAGGCAATGGTTCCCACCTGACAATAGCAAGTCGAGGAACATTTTTTTTTTCCTAAATAGAGAGATTTTTACTTCGTACGCTGCCGACTATGCCGAATGTTGTTTTGCTGGCTGACTGGATACACAGCAAAGCTGAACTCCAGATCAAATATAACCAAATCTATCAAGTATATCAAATAACAGAATATATCAAATGCAGTTTCTTATATTGCAATAAAAGAAAATAGCATGCAATATGATAAAAGGAACCAGTGGCAGTTACTGTGAGCGATATGATAAAAGAGCAATAGGAGCGAAGCACCAAATTGTCACTGCAAAGCCTTAACGAGACTAAGGAAAGGAGACATCACCCATTCCAACCCCAGCATCACACAGGACCACCCTTTGTCTGGGAGCGCCCTTGCAGCCGGCACCAGCAGTCTCTCGGGAACTGGGAAATTCCCCTGGAGAAGGTGCCAGAAAGGAATCCTCTTGCTGCTTCTCAACCTGCCCTGGCAGACATATGACGCACATCATAAAAGTTCTGCTCCCTGCTTTCTGTGGTGAAAAATTGACCAAAAGCTTTTGCACTCATGCAGAGCCAAAAAAATACATTTTGGGAAAGGGCAGCATGGCTCCCCTGGAGAAGGTGCAAGGAAGGAAATCTCTTGCTGCTTCTCAACCTGCCCTGGCAGACATATGATGCACATCATAAAAGTTCTGCTCCCTGCTTTCTGTGGTGAAAAATTGACCAAAAGCTTTTGCACTCATGCAGAGCCAAAAAAACACATTTTGGGAAAGCGCAGCATGGCTCCCCTGGAGAAGGTGCCAGGAAGGAATTCTCTTGCTGCTTCTCACCCTGCCCTGGCAGACGTGTGAGGCACAGCACAAACATTCTGCTCCCTGCTCTCTGGGGTGAGAAAAATTTACACGGCACATTTGCAATAATACACAGACCCAAGAAGTCACCTTGGAAAGTAAAAATGCAACACTGCTCCCCTGGAGAAGGTGCAAGGAAGGAGTTCTCTTGCTGTTTCTCACCCTCCCCTTGCAGCCATGTAAGGAACAGCACAAAAGTTCTGCTCCCTGCTTTCTGCTCTGAGAAAAAGAAAATTGACCACTCATACATGGAATCATTCACATTCCAAAAGAAGCCACCTTGGGAACGTGCAGCACTGCTCCCCTGGAGGAGGTTCCAGGAATGAATTCTCTTGCTGCTTTTCACCCTGCCCTGGTAGCCCTGTCAGGCACAGAACAAAAGTTCTGCTCCCTGCTTTCTGTGGTGAGAAAATTGACTCAAACCTTTTGCACTCATGCAGAGCCAAACAAAAAAATACGTCTTGGAAAAGTGCAGCACTGCTCCCCTGGAGAAGGTGACAGGGAGGAATTCTCTGGCTGTTTCTCACCCTGACTTGGAAGCCATGTGATGAGGCACAGCACAAAAGTTTGGCTCCCGGCTTCCTGTGGTGAGAAAATTGACCATAAACTTGTGCCCTCACGCAGAACCAGAGCTCACCTTGTGAAAGTGCAGCACTGTTCCCCTGGAGAAGGTGACAGGAAGGAATCCTCTTGCTGGTTCTCACTCTGTCCTTGCAGCCTTGTGAGGCACATCAGAAAAGTGCTGCTCCCTGCTTTCTAAAGTCAGCAAAATTGACCGTTCACAGTTGCGCTCATGTAGAGACAAGACTTTCTTACTCAAAAGAAAACCCCAAAAAGCCACGTAGCCTTGGGAAACCCCTTGTCCTTCCGTGTGGCTGGTGACTTCCCATGGCTCTTCCACAAGGCAGGAGAAACAACCATGAATTTGGAAGCCCACGTAAATTCAAGTGCACTTAGTCCTCTGACAGTCACTACTTATGGGCCAGCAGTCCTCTCACCCCTCCACAGATCTGCCTCTTAGTCCTCTAGCAGTCATTCTCCATGGAGGGACCACAAGTCCTCCATACCTACCTACCAACTCACCAGAAATGAGTCAGACCACACCAGAAGTGACACTGCCTGACCTGCAGGAGATATATTAGACCAGTAAGGATGGTTTCAAGACAGAAAAAACACCACCATCCACCAGCACAGCAGAAAAACAACCAGAAGAAACTTCACACACAAACCAATGGCCCCCATCCAAACCCTGCAAAGGCCAAAAAGCTGAGAAAAGGCACTCTCCACAAAAAAAAACCCAACACACAGAACACAAGATCACACTACCATTACCCCAGGAACCCAGGTCAGCAAACCCACATTCTGTCCATAACAATAACACGCTTTAACACTTTACTCGCTTAACCAGTGGCATACCATAACCTTGTAATCCTGAGAGACATCCCTGCGCTGCTCCACACGTCACCAAAAGCTGGGGCTGAGGAAGGCTGCTTTGGGGCCCGTCGAGGGAACCAGCTCCCCTGGGCTGCTCTGCGGCCACCGGCTGCCGTTGCTGTCGCGCCTGTCTCAGTGCTGCTCTGCAGTCGGCCGTCACCTCCCCGCGGGACACTCTCCAGCGCAGCACACGTCTGCACTGGCTCTCCCTGGGGACAAAGATCACAAGCGAGGGATGGGCTTGGCTTTGCCCCCAGCCCCAGGCTGCCACCAGAGAGACCTGCCACCCCCGCCCCAGCTGTGCGATGTGGGCACCACGTACAGCTGCAGATGTGGGTCAGGGCAGCTGTGGGCAGGGGGCAAGCCCCGTGGCGATGCCCCCGGCACTGGCAGCAGGCAGAGCTGGGGAGAGCGAGGGGCAGCCCAGGGCAGCCGGCAGCTGGCGGCGGGGCCCGTCAGGGTGCAGCACCCTCAGCAATGCCCGGCTCCGTGCGCCTCGGCCCCAGGGCTGCAGCGCAGGGCTGGCCCCAGCTGGGGCTGGGCTGGGAACAGGCAGGCAGGGCCCCTGGCAGCCCCGGCACGCACCTGCTCCCTGCATGGGGCAGCCTGCTCCTCTGCAATCGACCCCGTGGCATCCAGAGAAGAGCCCTGCCCTGGGCCTGAGCCATCGCTGCAGGCAGGAGGCCTTCCTCGGCATCCGTCCCTCAAACCCCTCCCTCCGGCCCCCACGGTCCGTCCCTAAAACACTTCCCCTCGCCCCCAGCCCCTGCGAGCGGGGAATCCGCCTCCCCAGCTGTGAGCCCGGGCGGCGCAAGCCCCCCCAGATGTGGTTCCTGGAAGAAACACCATCCCACCATGCCCGCAGGCAAACCGCTATCCCTATGGACACAATGGGGGCAGCCGGCAGGGGGGTTGGGGGTGGGGGGGTGGGGGTGAGGGGGTGTCACTCTCGGGGCTATCCTAGTGAGCAACACTCAGAGAGGCCAAAAACTGGAGTGCAGGGTTGATGCCGGCATTAGAGCCGGCTGCAAGCGAAAGGCACTCAATGGGCATGGGCGCTGCTGGGAGGGAAAGCGCCACGTCAGGACGGTCGGGAATCTCGGCTGGCTGGGAGGGAGCTCCATCGAGCGCTCAGAGTCGAGGCTTGAGATCCTTGCAGCCACGGAGGTTTTTGCACGGAGAGCTGCGCTAAGCAAGGCCCGTTTATCACTTTGGCTGCAACACGAGGGTGCTGCACCCCTGCATGGTGCTTCCCCTGAGCCGACAGAGAACTTTCTCTCCTGGGCTTTGTTCCCTCTGGGACAGCGGCTGTGAGCGAGGCAGGGCTGTCAGATATGCACAGCAGGGGTCGAGGGGCTCAGAACGGATAAACCCCCCGGCCTGCGCCCGGCCCTGCCCCTCTCTTACAGCCGCCATGGCAGTTCCCCTGCAGCTGAATAGAACCATCAACGCTCTGTCTTCAGCGGGGTTTCTTGTACGTAGAAAAAGGGGACAGCACAAAGCGTGACGCAAAGCCAAGAAGGTGGCACCTGCTTTTAAAAAAGAATACATTCAGTACATCACAACAAAATGCGGTGGAACTCACTCTTCCAGTTGGGTTAGGCAGGAGGAAAATGGATTTGGAAAGCAAATAAGAATCGCTCACTTCAAGCTATAAGGTGGCTACTAAACACAGACTCTCCCGTGCATGTCCTGCTCATTAGTTCCGTGCTTTGGAAGTGCCTGTGGTTTCCCTGAAGCACCCTCTCCGGGTTACTCTTCCAAAGGGGTTCCGGGGACATCTGCATAGGGAAGCTGCCTGAAGCAATCACCGTTTGTTATCCTGTCAGGTTTCAGCCAGGGCAGATAGCCTGTGCATGCAGGGACTACAAACTGCAGGCATCGCAACTTGTGGACCCCAAGAAAAAGGGGGTACACGATATGAATTTACGGTACAAGGCTGTCACTGAAGCAAGCCATGTGAAGTGGAATATAGTACTTCTAGCAATAGTGAAATAGTGTACATTAAAAGAGTATTCATCTATATACAAAAAAGTCATGAAAACTTTTTTTCAGGACATTTCTCAAGATCTTGAGAAATAGACCTCTGTTTACTGGTAAGGGAAGAAGAAGTAAGAAACTAAAAAGTGTCCATCCCAATACACACACCACCACCACAAACACCACCACCCGCCCCCAAATTACCTCAGGTGAACCGCGGCCTTTTGAAAAAGGGCCAGCATCTAAAGCGTATGTAGTGACCTGGAACAACGTTGCTGCATATTTGGGATCCAGATGATACAGGGCAGCGTGAGGATTGCTAACATGGACAGAACAGCGGGACTTACTTTGCCTCTTTATTTCGGTAGCTAGGTAAATAGCTAAGGATCGAGGCTCTTGTGGCGAGGTGTCTGCTTACCCTTGAGCAAACAGTACTTCAGTAAGTGCAAAACCAAACCTGCAACATTGGGAACGGCAGTTTCCTGCTGACACGCATTTTTTTCCAAAAGGCAGGTGTCTGCTTCCTATCCGGGGCCATCTTTGTGCACGCTAAAAATAGTTCATGCACTTAGTGCAGTGTTCAGAGTTTTGAGAGATGGACAGCAGTGTCTGGATACACCTGGGCTTCTTGACCTTCCTGAATTTTTTCAGGGGTTGATCTCGAAAAGCTTTTCTTCTCTCCTTTTCTCTTCTGGTGTGCTTTCAGCCTCTTCTCCAGAGACCTGTTTTCCCTTTCTGTTTCTTTGCTTTTCATTTTCCTGAAACGAAAGACCCTGCAAACCTTGACATTCCACAGTGTTTATTAGAGAGGTAAAACCACGATCAACTGGAATCAGTTCTCATTTTAAACAAAGGGAGCTCATTTTACCTTCTTTCCTCTGAAAGGCTCATCAGCTGTTCCGGGTCTACCGAGGAGTCTGCTGTGCTCTCGGGGGTGGTTGGAGGCAAAGGTACAAGTGCCTGAACCGGAAAGGTTGAAGTTGAAAGGTGGCAAGACACCTGGAGTAGTAAGCTACCGTTTTCCAAATTGCTACCTTAGCTCCTCAAATGAGATCCCTTTGGTTGCTTTGCATTATCCATATTTTGCACGGTCGCAAGATAGGCTTCAGGAGCTCTGATGAATTGGGATGATGGGCTGCCCCTTCTTGCGGGCTGGGGCACCACAAACTGGAGGGGCCTTGGAGGGTAGGACAGACCCTTGCCAGCTTCGTTCTGCTGGGCTTGCTTCTGCCTTCCTGGGACACGGTTCTGCCGTTATCCCTTGGGCAGCATTATCCCATTCTGGGGCGTGAGCCTTTTATTTTTAAATCTGCGATTTTGTATTTGACTTCTTGTAGGTATTTAGATTGATTAAGTGCATTCCCAATGCATCTGAGAAACAACCTTTCTGGTTTTTCTTCTCTATCATTAGAGGGTGGGAAAAGTCAAACAGACAAGAGATCCAATGGCAGGAGGAGGCACAGCAGCTGCTTGGCCCTATCAGAAACTACTGTCATACATGAGAAACGTGTCAGTGTTTCTTGGCCTGACATCCCTCTACTATTTCTGATTTCACCACCATAGCTGCCCCTGCTTCTTTGTAGAGGATGAACAGAGAGGGTGCTGTGTGCAAGAAGTCTTTTGCCTGGGGCTCTGCGTTTGCTTCACCTGCACGGCTCCTTTGATCTTCCAAACGCACCCATGGAACACAAAAGCACGTGCAGCAAAGTGACCTCGTGGAAGTGGACAACACCTAAACCAAAATCCACCAGCAGCACAATAAGGAATTGGACCAGAAGCCCCAGATTTTGAAAACCCTCAGCCCCTCCTCATACCTGTGCACCTGTCCACAGGTGCTGGCACCTCCTCAGCTGATGGAGGGGAGGGGCCGGCCACCTCCTCCCCAAAGATGTCCCCGCAGTTTTCAATCACAAACTGCACCAGCACGTTCCCCTGCACACATCAAAGCCTTGGCCTCAGCCTACGAGTTTTCTCCCTTTGAGCCTCCCAGTTCTCCCTGCCATCCCCCTGGGGAGGGAGGGAGGGAGGGAGCGAGCAGCTGTGTGTTGCACAGCTGGCGGCCCCGCTTGAACCACAGCAGCCTATGAGCAACAGTTAGCTGGTTGATGGTGAGAGTGTTCATCCTTCGTCCTCCATCAGGGTGCGGGCGTCTCCCGTATCACACTGGGACGCACAAAAGCCTCAGCAGTCCGGCTGCTGTTGGAGCTGCTGGAAAAGCTTTTTGGGCGAGCCGACGTATTTGTAGTGGCCAGCGTGGCAGTTTGCTTTATACCGTTGCCCTGAGCGTGGGCATCTGGAGAAACTGCCCATCAGTCAGTGTGCAGGGATGACGGCCGCAGGGGACAGCGAGCTGCAGGTGATGGTCAGCGGCGGCACCGTGTCTGCCTGCGTGTTGTCCCGGCTCTGAGCTAATGGCGCTGCTCCCCAGTGGAGCATCCATCGAGCCTGAGCACAGGCTGTGTCTTAGCCAGAATCCGAGCAGGAGCTGAGGGGACAGTGACACCTCCAGAGGTGCCATCCGGCCCCCACCTCCCTGTGTGACTGTGCTGTGAGTCATAAAGCTCAGCCGTGATGCCCACTGGCAAGGAGTCTGGGCCAAGGGATGATCCCAAAGTCCTCCCCTAGGACGCACCACCAAACAATATCTGCCCAGTCCCCAATTATCACATGGCAGACGTAGTCAGAAGAGAGGAAAGATCATTTTATTGAGGACAGCAGCTGCGGGCTGCGGGGGTGGCGGCTACCCAGGAGCCCCAGGGCTTCAGGCAGGAAAACAGCACCTGCAACAATAAGAGCCAGGAAGCACTGCTAAAGCCACAAAGCCAGGACGAGGCGTGACTTGGTTGCCCTTGCTTTGGGGAACGCTTTACAAAGTGCCTTGCCTCAGCACTCCCGCCCAAAGGACTGGTTCTCTTCATTTACTCCAGCATCCTGAGCAGACAATAAAAGCCTTACACAAGCAGCCTGCCACAGCAAGAAAGGATCTTCCTGACTTGCCGTTCGGTTCTCAAATGTTACGTTACTGCCTGTGGAACAGGGTTTAATAGGCTGTATTCCCAAGGCCTCTGACTCCCCTTTACTGACCTGGGGCCCCGCGTTCGTGCTTTTCCCAAATGACATTCGTTCTAGTGTTTGGTCCACAGTTCCCCATTCTAATATCTAATAGTGCATTCCACCACTTCATACGTCGACTTTTCAATCGCTTCGTCCGTCTCTGGCCGGCCCCCTCGCGGGGAACACGGAAACGCAGATCGGGACCCCCCACTCACTTCACAGTTAAACTGTGTCTCTCACACACATCACACTTGCCGGGCAGCCCTCAGCCACACAGGCGGCATGTTACATACAACTCTAGGAATGCTGACAGTTTGCGTTAGCACACAAAGTACGTGTTTCAATGAACAATTGCCAAAAAACAAGTTCTAATTTTTTCTGGCCCTAAGCAGGGGCCCCTCTGCTCTGTTGCCCCTTCTTGCCCCAGTTTCTTACTGGAACTAGTAACTCCAGCTCATCAGTTCCTTGACCATGGCTTCAATCTGTTCCTGAGCCACATGCACATCTTCTGTAGGCCCTTCCAAAGTGATGTTATCCTCTCCTCCAGTGAATTTGATGCGAACCTTGAGGTGAAAGACAATGAATCTCTTAAGAATTTGCCAAGATCCAAGCCAGGCCAATGCTCTTGGTCAGGCCTACACCATCGATCCCTGCCACTAAGAGATGCGCCTCTTCCAAAAAGCCCAAACAAAATCCCCACAATTTCCCAAGTCAGTAACTTAACGATGTCAGCCATATGGCAGTGCCTAGAGCCCAAGGCTCTGGTGCTGTCCCGGTTTCTGCAAGGGCTTTGGAGAAGTTTACTCATCTAGCCTTTATCTAGATACCGTCTAACTCACCAGGGAGAAGCCTTGCTGCACTCAGCATTTCCAGGTATCCTGCTACATCAGTTCTCAAAACAGCACCACATAAAGCTTCCTTGGAAGGGCTCAACCCATGACAATAACATAGGATGAGCAGTGTTTGCAGCAGTAAAAGAGAGGGTTCCCTTGAACAGCAAAGATCTGTGTCATTTCCCCCTGGGTTTACCCACGCTAGAATACACCTCTCTCTCCCGTGACGAGTGATCTGGACTAAACCTTTTTCTACGCCGGGGGTGCTAAGCTAACCAGCTCATCCATACCTTTGGCATCTGCTGAGTTATTTTGGCCAGGTTCTGTCCTTTCTTTCCAATAATGAAACGATGAAGCCAAGAGGGGGCAGAGACCGAGGAGACGGTAAAACTGTTGGCCTGAGAGACAGAAAAACAGAGAAGCTGTTTGATGGACAAACTGGAAGAGGCCTTCCCAACAATTCAGTTCCAATTCCCATGCTGCACCTCCGGTATTGACTTCTAAGCTGCACCTCTAATGGCCCAAGAGAGAGCACCCCCGCTACAGCCGTCAGTGCTCACAAATGTATCTTCATGGGACCTTCAAAGGAGGCCTAGCCCATCTTGTAAGTACCTTTGCATAGACTTCAGTCAATGCTTGCCCCAGTTTTTCAGGCTCGCCTCGCAGTATCAGCGTCTCCAAGCTACTGTCAATGGGTGGGATCTCGACAGAGACTCCAGTCTTCTCCAAGATCTCCTGCAGGGAATTCCCCTTGGGGCCGATGACATACTTGTGCTGGGACTTCTTCACCTCCACTGCAATAGTAGTAGTCTTCTTTTTCTGTAGGGGCAGAGACACTGAGGTGTCAATCACAAGGGGGCGGGGAAGGACAAGAGCGACAGGAAGAGGCACAAGATGCAGTCAGACTCTGCACCCAGCAAAGAGCAAAGCCAAGCTGAGCACAGTGGCTCGGCAGTACCCTAGCACCCCTTGGGCCCCTGCCTGCAGAAAGCCTTGTGCTCAAAAATTCACAGGGGAAGTACAAAACTAGCATGCTGTGTCAAGCTCCCTGGGACACGGCATGGAAGAGACCACACGCACACACAGGCATGTCGTTGTCGTTGTCGTCCCCCCCGTCCCCCCGTTGGACAACAGGGTTTAACTCCCAGCCGTCTCCCAGGCAGTGCTGTGATGCAACACTGTGCAGGCTATAAGCCGATTGTTGAAATCCAGACCGGTACAAATACAGACCTAACCACGAGGAAAAACAGCCCAGCAACCCACAACAAGGATATTCACAGCAGCGTTGGCTGTGGGAAATAAACTGGAGTGACATTCGCTCTTCAGCAACTTCTACTTAGGTAGCAACTTTGATACTGTCAGCTGGCCACCACTGCAGACTTCACACTTCTTTCCTTCCTTAGTAGCCCCGGTGTGAACAAGAGCCAGGGGAGCTCTTGGTGGCCTGCTAATTCCCACGGTACAGAAAAGCGAGAAATCTGTCACCTCCCGGATAGTATCAGCCCAGCTCCCACTCTGCCGAGTGAGGAAACGGTAGGATTCGGGGTCATGTACTGCAAGGGCTGCTGAGCCAGATGCAACGGAGGGATGCACAAAAGTAGAACAAGAAGGGAAGAGTGCCTAGGAGCAGGTGCCAGGGGAAGGTGGGAAGCTTTATGGACCATGCGTACCTTCTCCTCATAGATCTTCTTAACTCGAGCCACAGCCTGGGCTAGTCGCTCTTTTTCTCCGGTGAAGACTATCTCGGTCTTGTTGACACTGGGTGGAGGAATGTTGATGCGCGTCCCTGTGTCCTGCATGAGCTCCCTCACCAGCTTGTTGTAAGGGCCAGCAATGAAAGGGTGGTACACTTTCTCCACGTCCAGCCGCTCCACGGCACGCTTATCCTGGAAGAGCCCACAACAGACCTTGGTGGGAACTGCCCTCTATATTACAGTCTCTGCCAGGCACAGCTAAGTTCCCAGGGGTGTCCTGCCTGACACTCTGGCCCAAGCAACCTTCTCAGTTGGCGGGCTTGTAGATCTCCACCTCTTTCAATCTACAAATACGGTTGCTGCTGCTGCTCCTTGTTTACGATATTCACCCCTGTGATCTCCTGCCTTATCTCAGCTGGCACCTAAGACGCGTCGCTTCAACTATCAAATGCTTGTTTTGGCTTCAGAGATGGACAAAACGCAGCACAAGAAGTTTCAGGACCTGGCAGCGGTGCTCACACAGCCAGCGAGTGGCACAGCATACGTCTCCGTTCAGGCTAACGTTAGCCACTGACTGTAGCCACGGTGGCTGCAAACTCCGACTACACCACGGGGAAGCAAAATGGCTGAGCAGCCAATGCCATGAGAGAGATCACAGTACTGAGGTACCTGCTCAGCGGAGATAAGCAGGATCTCGTGCCGGGCCTTCTCAATCCCTTCTTTAGTGCCGCTGATCTTGATCTGGTTGCTGGGGTCATCTGGGCGGGGGACCTGCATTTTGGTTGCAGTTTTGAGCTTCAGGTCCTGCAGCTTCGCACCCTTCTTTCCAATGACAAAACGGTGGTGCTCCTTGGGGATGGCAACTGTTGCCGAAGCCTGCAGCAGAAGAACCAAGCATCTGTGAAAAGCCTTGCCTGCACTGGCAGATCCACAGGAACAGAGCCAGGGAAAGCAAGGTAGACGCTGCTCAGTGGTACTGCTCCTCAGAGCAAACACAACGCCTTCCCAGCGCACTCTGTCTGAGGGCTGACACTGTACCAGCTGATCTACAGCGCCTCCGTGCCAGGAGTATAGACCCCACCTTTCCCACAAACCCCTTCTGTTTGCACAGGAGCGGTACCCTGAATTAGCAAAGGCCTTCCGACACAGACGAGGAGGTGCCTCTCCTCCAGTGTAAGACACCAGACAACAACTGAGATGACAGCGCACAGCTGGAGTTTATCTGAACTCTGACACCTGCTGCCAAGGCTACAGAGAACAAGACATACAGTATGACTCCTAGGAAAGAGAAATTCAACACCAGAAACCTACTGCAGGAGGCAGGCAGCTAGCAGATGCTCACCGCTACTTAAGTGCTAAGGTGTCTTCAAGTGTAGCACGTGCTGCTCCTGGGACTGCTTCTAGAAGGCCCCACATGCAAAAGGGGTCCTTCTCAATCTACCATTAAAGGGCTGGTCTATACAAGGGCTTCCTGACTTCTTCCCTTCTCACTGAGTTTGTACAGGTCTGGTAGCTGATGACTGCTATCGTGCTCCTGGTCCCTGTGATTAGGTAACCACTAACAGCAATCAGACAATGAACATTCAAGCTATAATGGAAAAATGAAAGATGAAGAAAAGATCACTCGGTGTGACTTTTCAGCTCTGTGTTCCTGTCCTGAAGCCAGCCAAGCCTAAGAGAAGCTGGAATAGAGACACACCTTCCCGACCTGGGGCCAGGGCAGTAGGAGGTATATTTGAGAACAGTGGCTCATGGATCTGTGGCGGCACGACCTGAACTGATTTTTCAGATGCACATTGTGGATGTAGGGTTTTGTTCCTTTCTCTTTCCTCTGGCAGGGTATGACACAGGGGCTGAACAGCACTAAGCAGACATGGTATTAACATCGCATTACCTACCTTTGGCATTGTACTTTAAAACACACTGCAACACCTGGCTGCGATACATCCTAACAAGAGCTACCACCTTGACTATGAGCTCAAGAACCTTAAGGTAAGAGATCAAAACCGAGAGGACTGAAGCAACCGAAACAACAGGGTTGTGGCTCCTTACCAGTGTGCCTTGAGCTACACAAGGCAGAACCCTGACCCGAAGCTTTTGGCTTTTGGCAGGACTTCCTTTTCTCTACTTTTCTTTCTCCCAGCCTTCCACGTTCTCCTCTGAAGGGCTTCAGGAAAAGCACAGTCCCGTTCTCACACACTACTAGCTTTGTGTGTGAGGCTCCTGCACCCCCTCCAGCACCAGCACCTCAGCACAAAGTCACTGGTTGCAACTCAAATGTTCCAGAGATCGCAGACTCCACGCTTCATGCAACACCACGGCCTGTAATTACCTTGGAACCCTATTTTAAGCCTCATTCCCATTCCAAATTGCCAGTTGGGTGCTTTGAAAACGTATGGCAAAGCTGAATTAGTCATGTGAAAACACACCTCTTTGGCTTACAAGCACACGGGCCCAAGGGTCTCAAAGCATTTGCGAGTCTTGGGGAAGAGCAAAGCTGAAGGCAGAAACAGTTAGATGCCCTCACCTGAGTCTGCAGTCGAGCGACAATCTGCTTCCGAGCCTTCGTGACTGCTTCCGGCTTGCCAGAGACCACGATCGAAAGGCCCTGGTCCTTTGCGAGAGACAGCTCCAGGTGAGCTCCCGTCTTCTGCATGATGTCAAGGCAGATCTTGGCCTGCTTGCTTTCTCCCAACCGATCCATGTCCTTGTATTTCCTCTCCTCCAGTGGCACATGGAACACCTGCTCAGCCACGGGACAGACACAAGCAGGGCACAGCAAGGTGTCAGTGTGCTTTTGATTGTCAGTGCCTCCCTCTGCAATCCTCCCTTCAGGCCTGTTCCAGCTGACTGTGCAACAGGGATGCAGAGCTTTGTCTGGGCAGTTTTCAACACATCCCTCCCCCTCCAGAGCCGTCCTAGCATTCAGCCGCAGTCTTCCTTGTGCCCCAGGGCAAAGGACAGCAAAGAGGCAGTTACTCTGGCACACTAAGGGATTTCATACTCCAGGGAAAGCTTCGCTTCACCTACTTTTTGGAGGGATGAAAAGGAGGGAGATAAGACACCCACTCCCACCAACCTGAGTGATGACAGAAGCCTTTATTGGCCGGATTTTGCTCCAGGGCCCAGCAGGTTCCCGGGCAGCTTCCAAACATGGTGCTTTCTCAGGGAGCGCAGGGAAGGCTTCCTCGTAGGTGGGAGGATCCTTCTCTTCTTCCGAGTTTAAAGCTGTTACTGGGGTGAAGCAAACAAGGCCAATGAGATGCTCTCCCCACAGAAACGTCCCCATTCATAGGCAGTGCAACTCTATTGAGGCATCATCAAAGAGGGACAACAAAGGACTTGTGCACTACTATTCACCCTGCTACAGTTATGCTTGTGGAGAGCAGCCGAGTCTGGAGCTCAGCTGAGCTCAGCACAGCACAGACTGCAGTAGGTGCCGCTACGGATGCAGGAAGCAACCGTGCAAGTGAATGGTGGCAGCAAACACAGCACATTATCGCCAGCTTTGTTGAGAGGAGCTTCATCAGGGGACAACAGGCCAAGGAGAAAGAAATCAAAGGGACACAGCAAGGCTGTAGGTCAGAAGGGGACAAGACAGACACATGCCCAGGAAGAAGGCAGAGAGAAGCAGAAGCACTCTAGTTGGGGCAGAGTCCAGGGAAAGCCTGTAGCTTATGTTCGACTCAGCTGGGCACTGGGCTGTGCCAAGCGGGCCAGCTCGCAGCTGGAGAATGGGTGCCGAGACCCATCAGTGAGTCAGCCAATACGGTTATACCGACTTTCCCCAGCACCTGGCTGAGCAGAGGAGGAAGTGACAATCCAGCACACTGATCCCACGAGGCTCTCTTGCAGCCCAATGACCCCTGCTTGCACATGCCCTGCCCCACGGCTGACAGCGTTGCTAGCCAGAGCTCTGTGAAGATCTGAGGCTTGCCTCCGCCTGGCCCTGCACTGTGCAGCACCACCGATGTGCTCCTGTTGGTGGAAAGCCAGAGTCTGGCAGGCCGCCAGCCTAGGAATGGCGAACGCCGTGCCTGGACACTTAGCGGGAGCCGGAGGCATGGAGCGAGCTTGGCTAACAGCAAGGAACCTTGCCTGCGCAGTCTCTACTTAGAGGCACATCACAGGAACTCAGCTGTGTCTTCTCACCTTTCACCTGCTGCTGCGTCAAGCCACTGCGGTGTTTGGCAAAGCTCTCCTGGCTCAAAACTGCCACCGAGCTCATCGTCGACTTCCCACGCACACACACAATCCGGGTATGCCACTGGAAGAGACAGAGGAGGCAACACTGTTACCAGCACCACTCAAGATGCACACAAGTCCCTCCAGGAAGGCAAATGACGTGTTTCCTGAGCACTTTTCCAGCCGGCCTCTTGAGAAGCGCCTACAGGGCCAGTCTGCTGCCCTGTTCTCTTGCTGAACCACACAGAAACTCAGGGGGGATTTTTCCTGACAGCACAGTGGGCATCAAAACCAGAGCTCCTCGTTAGGAAGGCAGAGGATGTGCAACCTAAGAAGCCTCTTGGAAAGGGGGACACCCCAAGCTGGCTTTACCTCTAGTAGGCCCGCAGCTAAGCCTGTGCTGGGCACGAGGCCGAGGGGCCTGCCGCCATCGTGGTCAAGAAGAGATGTGTGTGACCTCCCAACATACGGGTGGTCCCTCCCCTGTGTGCCCTTTGTCAGCCGGTTGCCAGGGGAACAGCCCGACTCGTTCCCATAGCAACCGACCAAAGGGCACATGGGGGCGGGGCCACCCCTGTGTTGGCAGGTCACGCACTTCTCTCTTCTTCACCAGGATGGTGCCCCGGGACCGGCTTTACCTCTCGTAGGCCTGCAGCGAAGCCTGTGCTGGGCACGAGGCCGAGGGGCCCCTCTTCCCGCCAGCTGTGCGCGCGTGGCAGCGGTGGTCGGGGTCGCTGGCTGCGCGAGGCGCGGGGCGCAGGTGAGGAGACGCGGCGGGAGGGGGGCGGCCAGCGGCGCTGCCCTCCCTTGGCGGGGCTCGGGGGTCTGCCTGCGCAGCGCCCGTCTGGAGGGGCGGTGCAGGACAGCCCCTTCCCCGGCTCTCCGGGAACTCTCCGGGAAGCCCCTCTGGGGTGCTGAGCAGGTGCTGGTGAGGAGGAAGCAGTCGAGGGGAGCTGCGGGGTGGGGTGTTGCCTTTTTTACAGGCGCGCGGTGACCTGGTTCAGGAACGGCACGGCGGCCGACCCCTGGCCGCGCGGTCCATCAGCTCACAGACACCAATGTGGTGGATGGCAAATGGCGTTTATTGCTGAACGACGTGACACTATATAGCCTAGGTTTACAATGTCACTTCCGTCTGCTTACATCATAAATCAAAAGCTGCTGGCTATCTGGAGGGGGGCCCTGTGTTTCCGTACAGCGCGAGATCTTCCGGCCGCCAGGCCCTACCTAGCAACATTTCCCCCCCCTCTCTATGCTTAACTAAACAGGCTAAAATAGTAAAAATATTTCTAAAAAAGAGTATAAAGATAAGGCACACTAAGCAATTGGCACTTAGGAAGCGACTGGGGGTAATGGAGTGTAGCTTGGGATACTTGGGAGAGCCAGGGAAAATTGGGGAAAATACTGATCAAGTACATTTTTAAAGCAGTTGTTGGTGTTCTACAAACATGATGTTGACCCTTTCTAGCCGGCTCTGGATCCCCCGTGTGGGGGCTGTATCGCCGTTGTCTGGACTCCGATGGTGCAGAGCTCTCAGATGCGGACAGGCCGCTTGTCGACTCGTTGTCTTCTCTTGACACCAGGGTATACTGGTTACGGGGGTGTCCGATGATCCGGTCCTGCAGATAAAAACTCACAATTTTCATTAGTTTTATTGTGGACCATGGCGATGGCTTGGCAATAACTCTAGAGGTTGTGCGAATAGCCTCTCTAGCTGCACGGGTGGTTGCCATAACTTCATGGGCCCGCAGGCCCTGGGCTTGTGCTTGGGGGGTAATCATTGTTGGGTCTGTACCCATCAACCGCTGTAGGCTGGAGCCATGTAGCGGATGATCCGCTCCGGTTACTCGGGCTAACTGCCTCGCACAGTTCTCTTCCCATTCTTGTTTAAACACAATCATCCCTGCCCCGTCAAAAATCAACCTACAGGTCTGTTTTATATCGAACGGGAGCAAATCATCTCCCCCAAAAACCCCATCTATGAGGGTGGAGACCATGGCCGAATTGAGTCCTTTGTCTGCTATTGCTTTAACAATCGCTTGTATATCCTTAGGGTTTAAGGGCGAATGAACCCTCTGTCCCCCGTCCGTCACTCGGACCGGGAATGCTAGTGTGTCTGTTGGGGCCCAATCGGCACATGCAATTTGTATTTTTTTCCAATCAGTGAGAGTAATTTCTGTCCCCTTATGTTTTTCTTTTTCCGTGAGTGGTGATATTTTGGTCTTTGTATTTGCAAGCCAAGTCTCCCATGCAGCGTCTGAGTCGGAGTCAGAGTCCGACTGACTGCTCTCTTCCGGGTGTTGGTGGTATGTGGTTGGGCTTCGGCCCCTCCCCTTTCTTGTGTAATTGGGCGGTTCTTTCCCTTTTTGCCCGCCCTGCCTTCCACTTGGGGAGGCGCCTGCCTTATAAGGACGGTTTTGGGGAGGGTCATTCTGATTAGCTTTCCGCCCCCCGCTCAGTGATCTTTTCCCTTTTTTGGTCATGCCAATCACTCTTTTCCTTCCCATTCTCCTCCCCCTCCCCTCTGTGTGCGCTTGTTAACTCGAGCGCTCCCCCCCTGCTCCTGCCGGGGGTGGTCTCGCCCCGCCCTTCTTCTTGCTGCTCGGGGACATCTTGGGGCACATGTGGTGGTTCAATCCGTGTATTTTCAGCCTCAGCTTTCGCCTCAGCACCCCTGGCCTCTGCAGCCAGTTTGCCCCTAAAGGAGTTCGCCGAGGAGTCTGTGGGCGAGCTGAAGATGTTAGAGTCTTTCGGACGCTGAGTGGGCGCGTCACTTTTCTGTCGGCTTTGAGGGTCGACGGAACCCTCCTCAGCCGGGGGGCGTGAGGTTTGCGTAGCCGCCCCAATTCCCACCCACGGGGTGGTTAACAGACAATCCCTGGCAGCTTTCCAGGTCTCCTGCTCGTGTCTAGCTTTTTGGAGAGCCTGGACGACTTTCCCCCACGCTTTCAGATTTTTCCCACTACCAGTAGACATCGTTTCATCGCATAAAGCGCGGGAACATTTGTCCCACACATCTGGGTGGAGTATATCCACCGGCTGGTCAATGGCCCCCAGCTCCAAAAGTCTCGCAACTGCGAGAGTAAAATCTTTGGGCTTACAGTCAATACCCCACTGCTTATGCAGCTGTAATACGACCTTCGCAAGAGCTTCCATCCTCTTGGCTGGTCCGGGAGCGTCCTCCCCGCCGGGCTGGTCCTGCCGCTCCGGCCGCCGTTCACCCGACTCCAGGTGATTTTCCTGGGTTTCGGCACCACTTGTTGCCTTTTTTACAGGCGCGCGGTGACCTGGTTCAGGAACGGCACGGCGGCCAACCCCAGGCCGCTCGGTCCATCAGCTCACAGACACCAATGTGGTGGATGGCAAATGGCGTTTATTGCTGAACGACGTGACACTATATAGCCTAGGTTTACAATGTCACTTCCGTCTGCTTACATCATAAATCAAAAGCTGTTGGCTATCTGGAGGGGGGCCCTGTGTTTCCGTACAGCGCGAGATCTTCCGGCCGCCAGGCCCTACCTAGCAACAGTGGGGCACACACACACCCCCACCACCCCCCCCATACCCACAAACACCCCCACACCTCGGTCCATCCCTAAATCCTTCATAAATTCCCACCCGTCCATCCCTAAACCCCTTCCCCCGCCCCCTCCCCTGCCCCCGTCCCTCTGTCCCTGGCATGGCCCAACTGCCCAGCACCACCAGACCACTCTGGCCCAAACACCATAAGGCAATGGTTCCCACCTGAAAATAGCAAGTCGAGGAACATTTTTTTTTTCCTAAATAGAGAGAGTTTTACTTCGTACGCTGCCGACTATGCCGAATTTTGTTTTGCTGGCTGACTGGATACACAGCAAAGCTGAACTCCAGATCAAATATAATCAAATCTATCAAGTATATCAAATAACGGAATATGTCAAATGCAGTTTCTTATATTGCAATAAAAGAAAATAGCATGCAATATGATAAAAGGAACCAGTGGCAGTTACTGTGAGCGATATGATAAAAGAGCAATAGGAACGAAGCACCAAATTGTCACTGCAAAGCCTTAACGAGACTAAGGAAAGGAGACATCACCAATTCCAACCCCAGCATCACACAGGACCACCCTTTGTCTGGGAGCGCCCTTGCAGCCGGCACCAGCAGTCTCTCGGGAACTGGGAAATTCCCCTGGAGAAGGTGCCAGAAAGGAATCCTCTTGCTGCTTCTCAACCTGCCCTGGCAGACATATGACGCACATCATAAAAGTTCTGCTCCCTGCTTTCTGTGGTGAAAAATTGACCAAAACCTTTTGCACTCATGCAGAGCCAAAAAAATACATTTTGGGAAAGGGCAGCACGGCTCCCCTGGAGAAGGTTCCAGGAAGGAATTCTCTTGCTGCTTCTCAACCTGCCCTGGCAGACATATGATGCACATCATAAAAGTTCTGCTCCCTGCTTTCTGTGGTGAAAAATTGACCAAAAGCTTTTGCACTCATGCAGAGCCAAAAAAACACATTTTGGGAAAGCGCAGCATGGCTCCCCTGGAGAAGGTGCCAGGAAGGAATTCTCTTGCTGCTTCTCACCCTGCCCTGGCAGACGTGTGAGGCACAGCACAAACATTCTGCTCCCTGCTCTCTGGGGTGAGAAAAATTTACACGGCACATTTGCAATAATACACAGACCCAAGAAGTCACCTTGGAAAGTAAAAATGCAACACTGCTCCCCTGGAGAAGGTGCAAGGAAGGAGTTCTCTTGCTGTTTCTCACCCTCCCCTTGCAGCCATGTAAGGAACAGCACAAAAGTTCTGCTCCCTGCTTTCTGCTCTGAGAAAAAGAAAATTGACCACTCATACATGGAATCATTCACATTCCAAAAGAAGCCACCTTGGGAACGTGCAGCACTGCTCCCCTGGAGGAGGTTCCAGGAATGAATTCTCTTGCTGCTTTTCACCCTGCCCTGGTAGCCCTGTCAGGCACAGAACAAAAGTTCTGCTCCCTGCTTTCTGTGGTGAGAAAATTGACTCAAACCTTTTGCACTCATGCAGAGCCAAACAAAAAAATACGTCTTGGAAAAGTGCAGCACTGCTCCCCTGGAGAAGGTGACAGGGAGGAATTCTCTGGCTGTTTCTCACCCTGACTTGGAAGCCATGTGATGAGGCACAGCACAAAAGTTTGGCTCCCGGCTTCCTGTGGTGAGAAAATTGACCATAAACTTGTGCCCTCACGCAGAACCAGAGCTCACCTTGTGAAAGTGCAGCACTGTTCCCCTGGAGAAGGTGACAGGAAGGAATCCTCTTGCTGGTTCTCACTCTGTCCTTGCAGCCTTGTGAGGCACATCAGAAAAGTGCTGCTCCCTGCTTTCTAAAGTCAGCAAAATTGACCGTTCACAGTTGCGCTCATGTAGAGACAAGACTTTCTTACTCAAAAGAAAACCCCAAAAAGCCACGTAGCCTTGGGAAACCCCTTGTCCTTCCGTGTGGCTGGTGACTTCCCATGGCTCTTCCACAAGGCAGGAGAAACAACCATGAATTTGGAAGCCCACGTAAATTCAAGTACACTTAGTCCTCTGACAGTCACTACTTATGGGCCAGCAGTCCTCTCACCCCTCCACAGATCTGCCTCTTAGTCCTCTAGCAGTCATTCTCCATGGAGGGACCACAAGTCCTCCATACCTACCTACCAACTCACCAGAAATGAGTCAGACCACACCAGAAGTGACACTGCCTGACCTGCAGGAGATATATTAGACCAGTAAGGATGGTTTCAAGACAGAAAAAACACCACCATCCACCAGCACAGCAGAAAAACAACCAGAAGAAACTTCACACACAAACCAATGGCCCCCATCCAAACCCTGCAAAGGCCAAAAAGCTGAGAAAAGGCACTCTCCACAAAAAAAAACCCAACACACAGAACACAAGATCACACTACCATTACCCCAGGAACCCAGGTCAGCAAACCCACATTCTGTCCATAACAATAACACGCTTTAACACTTTACTCGCTTAACCAGTGGCATACCATAACCTTGTAATCCTGAGAGACATCCCTGCGCTGCTCCACACGTCACCAAAAGCAGGGGCTGAGGAAGGCTGCTTTGGGGCCCGTCGAGGGAACCAGCTCCCCTGGGCTGCTCTGCAGCCACCGGCTGCCGTTGCTGTCGCGCCTGTCTCAGTGCTGCTCTGCAGTCGGCCGTCACCTCCCCGCGGGACACTCCCCAGCGCAGCACACGTCTGCACTGGCTCTCCCTGGGGACAAAGATCACAAGCGAGGGATGGGCTTGGCTTTGCCCCCAGCCCCAGGCTGCCACCAGAGAGACCTGCCACCCCCGCCCCAGCTGTGCGATGTGGGCACCACGTACAGCTGCAGATGTGGGTCAGGGCAGCTGTGGGCAGGGGGCAAGCCCCGTGGCGGTGCCCCCGGCGCTGGCAGCAGGCAGAGCTGGGGAGAGCGAGGGGCAGCCCAGGGCAGCCGGCAGCTGGCGGCGGGGCCCGTCAGGGTGCAGCACCCTCAGCAATGCCCGGCTCCGTGCGCCTCGGCCCCAGGGCTGCAGCGCAGGGCTGGCCCCAGCTGGGGCTGGGCTGGGAACAGGCAGGCAGGGCCCCTGGCAGCCCCGGCATGCACCTGCTCCCTGCATGGGGCAGCCTGCTCCTTTGCAATCGACCCCGTGGCATCCAGAGAAGAGCCCTGCCCTGGGCCTGAGCCATCGCTGCAGGCAGGAGGCCTTCCTCGGCGTCCGTCCCTCAAACCCCTCCCTCCGGCCCCCACGGTCCGTCCCTAAAACACTTCCCCTCGCCCCCAGCCCCTGCGAGCGGGGAATCCGCCTCCCCAGCTGTGAGCCCGGGCGGCGCAAGCCCCCCCAGGGCTCACCCTGCCATCCATGTGGTTCCTGGAAGAAACACCATCCCACCATGCCCGCAGGCAAACCGCTATCCCTATGGACACAATGGGGGCAGCCGGCAGGGGGGTTGGGGGTGGGGGGGTGGGGGTGAGGGGGTGTCACTCTCGGGGCTATCCTAGTGAGCAACACTCAGAGAGGCCAAAAACTGGAGTGCAGGGTTGATGCCGGCATTAGAGCCGGCTGCAAGCGAAAGGCACTCAATGGGCATGGGCGCTGCTGGGAGGGAAAGCACCACGTCAGGACGGTCGGGAATCTCGGCTGGCTGGGAGGGAGCTCCATCGAGCGCTCAGAGTCGAGGCTTGAGATCCTTGCAGCCACGGAGGTTTTTGCACGGAGAGCTGCGCTAAGCAAGGCCCGTTTATCACTTTGGCTGCAACACGAGGGTGCTGCACCCCTGCATGGTGCTTCCCCTGAGCCGACAGAGAACTTTCTCTCCTGGGCTTTGTTCCCTCTGGGACAGCGGCTGTGAGCGAGGCAGGGCTGTCAGATATGCACAGCTGGGGTCGAGGGGCTCAGAACGGATAAACCCCCCGGCCTGCACCCGGCCCTGCCCCTCTCTTACAGCCGCCATGGCAGTTCCCCTGCAGCTGAATAGAACCATCAACGCTCTGTCTTCAGTGGGGTTTCTTGTACATAGAAAAAGGGGACAGCACAAAGCGTGACGCAAAGCCAAGAAGGTGGCACCTGCTTTTAAAAAAGAATACATTCAGTACATCACAAAAAAATGCGGTGGAACTCACTCTTCCAGTTGGGTTAGGCAGGAGGAAAATGGATTTGGAAAGCAAATAAGAATCGCTCACTTCAAGCTATAAGGTGGCTACTAAACACAGACTCTCCCGTGCATGTCCTGCTCATTAGTTCCGTGCTTTGGAAGTGCCTGTGGTGTCCCTGAAGCACCCTCTCCGGGTTACTCTTCCAAAGGGGTTCCGGGGACATCTGCATAGGGAAGCTGCCTGAAGCAATCACCGTTTGTTATCCTGTCAGGTTTCAGCCAGGGCAGATAGCCTGTGCATGCAGGGACTACAAACTTTTTCTGTAACTACAGACTTTTTCTATTAACACACTGATCTTGCAGAGAAGTCATGCACTGTGCAATTAAAAACAGAGAACAGTGGGAAAATAGGTTTGGCCTTCAAGGCATTTCTGACCTAATTACATTGAACTTTATTTGCTCAGAAGCCCTTAAAAAGTGCTCCAGTTGAAGGCAGTTTCCTGATCAGCTCTGCGTTCAGTCTAACTCCTATACACCTACAGCCGTCCAACTCTGAAAAGTCACACAAGGACTCCCTAAATCACCCCAGCTTTAAAGTGTCGTTTCCAGTGCCTCCCCCTGGGCCAGAAGCGTTTTCTTGCTGCCCCAAACGGAATTTCAAAGCTTCAGAGACACCCTTTGGAGAGCCTGCCCCACCTCTCAGCACCGTGAAGACACAGGTGCTGACGCCCAAAGGCACTTCCAAGTCCTGTCCCTGACTTCCCCGCAGAACCCTCCACCTCCAAACTCTCCCCAGCCCCGGAGAAGGGGCAGGGATACCTCGTTGTGCTGGAAGCCGGGACAGCGCGAGGCAATTCAGCATCCTACAGCCGGATGGCCTCAACGTTCAGGGCCAGCAAAGCACCCTGCCCTGCGCACTACTGCAAAAGCAGGCTGAAGGAGGTTGCTGTCCTACCAGAGCTGGAGGGGAAGAAACTGCAGTGAATATCACAGCAGGTACGCTGCCTGCAGCTGTTAGGTGCTACTGCTCAACGCCGTCCCAGGTAAGGAGTGCCGACACTTTCCTCAGCCTCACAGACCCCCTGCGAGCCCAGGGACCAGGCCTCACTGATTTAGGGCTCCCACAGACGGGAATTTGCTCTCCGAGGAAATGCAGCCATTGCAATCAACCTTTCCTCCCCAAAACATCAGCTGGAACATGGATGGAACCAGAATGGGAAGCACCGAGCTCCATCACCCTGAAGCCCAGGGGGGACACCCTGATGTCGTGGATGGTTTACTTGTCCTATGCCATTCAAAAAAGCACCAACTTCCCTCTGAGGCTGTACATTAGTTTTACCCTTGGGCAGTGTGTGATACTGAAAGGAATCTTCCCAGCGAACCTCAGCTTCTCCTGATCCTCCTCTTCTTGACTAACAAAAGCCTTCCACTGGAGTGGGCTATGACTTTACTCTGATTGTGGATGACGATGGATTTGTGGTTTGACAGTGTGATGTAGGTCTTCCCAACTGTCAAAGAGTTCCTGTCTAGCCTGATGTTGACATCTTCAGCTGCTCCATGAAGGCTTGCATGAATATCTTCACCTGGAATAAAGCAAAAGGGAGACTTTGCTCATCACCCTTGCTGATGGGAGTACAAGGAACAGAGGAAGCCACAAGGAACAGAAGTGTCACAGCCTTTAGCTATATTAGCAGTTCCACAGATCAATACATTTATCACATCCTGATAGCTGCACGTGTACAGCACGAGGATGTCCTGGACACCACCTTAAGCACCTTATTTCTGGGTGGGCTTGTAAAGATTTATCCCCAAGGCGACACTATCTACAGGGAGACGTTTTCAGTGTGCCCAGGTGGCCTTTGGGTTGCCATCCCACGCGGGTCACAGGGAATTCTGCATTTGAGTCGTTCAGGTGACTCTGAGGAGGCCCCACCTCGGTCACGGCTCGCCCAGAGTCTCCTGCAAGCACGCCACCAGGGTTGTGTCTCTCCTGATCCCTTGTTGCCAACAAGAGAAGGTGCCTGGGGCATGTAGGCAGAAGAGGGAGGTGAAGAGAAACAGGCAAAGTGACAGTCCACAGCAGGATGGGACGCAGATGAGAACTTCACTGTGTTGGAGCAGCAGTGCCCTCACTTGCTGTGGGTCTGTGAAGATAGGTCGGAACCAGACTGGTGGGGCACGGCCCACACCAACCTGTCCATCACAGCCCTGCAAGTCCATTTCTTCTGCCTGGAGCCTGTCGGTGCCTATGCCCGAGCGTGCAAGTCTACACCGAGTGTTCCCAAGCTGTCCCACAACCCGAGCGAGCACACCTTTGCTTTCCGCCTCAGACCGAAGAGGAGAGAGCCCCTGGCTGTGCACAGCAGCCGATTAATGCCTGGAGTCTTGCTGGAGCACCTGCCAGCCCTTCACCCTCCAGAAGAGACCCCCACCAAAGCGTCCCTCACTGCCAGAGCTTCCAAACCTTCATTCTTCCCAACCAAGCAACTCCCGGGAGTCAACTAAGCTCAAACTTGAGCACCGAGCCTACTCTGCCTGTTGCAGGTGAGGGTCTCCCAGGTGAGAAGCAAACCCCAAACATGAGACATTCTCCATCGAAATGGCACTTCTGTGGAGCGTGTTTAAAGCCTCAGAGCCAGCCCCAGCTGAGAAGGGCAGCGACCCGGCCAGCCCTGGAGAGCATCCCCCTGCCGAGGCAGAGCCTTCTCCTCGCTGCACGGGTTACAGCAAGGCAGCCAGGGGATGGACCTGCCTTTCCAAGGCTGCCACGCAACAGCACGGGGGAGAGCTGGCTGCCTTCTGGGTGGACTCCTTAAACCCTAAGCCAGACACAATGCGGCGAATCACAGTCGTGCCAGAAGAAAGAGAGCCCCCTCTCTTGGAGGGAGGTTGGGGAATGAATCACCCTTCAAACAGATCTCTGCAGCCATTCCTTCACCTCCACACATGGAGAGTTCAGCCTTCGTGCCTGTATAACCTCAACTTCTCTGCTCTTAAGGGAGCCCAGGAGGAGTGGGAGGGATTCGTGGCCAGACATGAGTTATGTTGCGAGAAACAGCAACGTCTCCAATGACTGGACAGCCTGCTTTCTATAACAGACAACTCAGCGTACAAAAATAACCGAGGTTCAGAAGCGTTACAGAGGCAGGCGTGCTTTATAAGCCTTGCCTTCCCCCTCCGCTGAATCCTCGGCATACGTTGGCAAGCAGAGGAAGCAGGACCCAAGAACGGGGAGACATGCACAGTGCTTTGAGCATGTACAACTCAGGTTCATGGAAACATGACATGAAAAATGCTCTACGAGACAACTAACTACTGCAAAATAAACTCCACGAAAACTATCATGATCTCCCTGTCTAGGCCCATGGACAGGTGGGTCTTGAAACAATGGGTATAGTTCTGATCTTAAAAACCAAGCTGAAGCCTTTGAAATGTAATCATTCTTTCTGCCCTTCTACGAAGTACAGAGCAGCTTCTATACAAAGACTGAACAGGATTCCTCAACCTAGAAATGATATAGGAGACAGGTAGGTTTGTAAAAGTATGAATGGCCTGGGAGAAAGTGAACGAGGAAAAAATTGTCACCATTTCTCATAAAACAGGAACCTGAGGGCCTGAAATAGTATTAGTCAAAATTAGAGAAAAGTAGTACTAGTACTTTTCCAAGGAATATTCCTTCCTTTGGAACATGCTGCCATAGCTGCCTACAGACGCTCACCGCTATAAATCCACAAAGCAACTGGACAAAGGCTTGGAAGGTAAAACCATCAGAAGTGATTAAACAAAGACGTGAATAAAGCCTCCAGCACAGAAAAATGCTACCTCCAAGGCCCACGAAGGAGAAAGCACATGCACTGCCTGCTTCTACACGCTTTGCTGAGCATCCCCTACTGCTGCTCTCCTGGAGAGCACTTACACTCCCGGCTGCAGGCACCGAGGATGCTTCCGAAGGCTGGAGGGCTTTGCCGGAGCACCTTCTACCACAGAGAGAAGGAACTGGCATCGTGCTGACTGTGTAAACCCACAAACCTCCCGGTACAGACAGAGCGTGCAGATGCCAGCAAGTCAGGAGGGAGCAGCAGGTCTTTCTGCCAGGCAGATAAACTGACACAGAGCAGAGCTGTCAGGGTTGGCCCAGGGCAGCTGCAGGCTTCATGTCCTGGGTGCCAAATGAGATATGACATTTATTTAAGACTCTTGGTTGTTTAATATATAAGTCTGGAGGAAAAAAAGAAAACAACAAACCACAACAAAACAATCTCTGTACTGTAACAGCAATGTAGCCCTAGGTATTTCACTTGACGGGGTAATGTCCATGGGTCTGTGGTTTGGGATGCTTTGCTGCCATGAAAGCACGTTTACTGAAGCCAGACGTACCTGCCCTATCGTTACTTACACAACACGATCTTATTACAGGCTGTCAGTTCTCTCATTCTTGCATTCTTACATGAGCAGGACACAGCTCACTCTGCAACCTGAACAAAGCGACACCTGAACTTGAAATTAAAAGAGAGGCTTCTTATACAGCAGTAGAGCAGATGCTTTTGGCTGTGCACTCCTGAACGATGCTTTTTGAGACAGCAGGAACACCACCGTGTTTTATTCCAGCATCCATCTGCATGGCTATGGACACCGGTATCTTAGCACATCATGGTAACTTTTAACTATCTGAAAGTAAGAAATCCAGCACTGGGCCAATCCTCTGTGGGGCCTGTTGTGCAGGAGGAGAGGGAATTTACAGAAGAGCTAAAATATCTTTCCCTTGATCAAAGCAAACCCTTGAACACGATTTCAAAACAAATTTCAGGTTTTATGAAGAATGTGTTCCTAGCATTCAACAGCCAGTACCTTCCTCCATCGATTACTGCTCTAAATATTAGGAAGCTGGTAGCCAGATGGATACGGCTGAAGAGAAACAAAACAACACTCTGCTGCCTTTCGTCCTCACCGTAATATTCTTCTTCTATCCCTGTAACTCTCTCCTTGCTGAATTTGGATTTTAAACCTTTTTAGGAGTGCATGACAATCAGGTTCAGAATATTTGGGTAACAGGGAAAGCAAGTTTAAGTTAATTTGCCCAGTTTGTCAGAAAACTATGCCTGGCTCTCACCTCTTCTAAAAGAGTCAGGTCCTGCTGCTTTTTCACTGAAAATACAAGCAAGCAACGAAAGCCAAGCTCTTCACTCAGAAGAGTGTCATTGTACCTCCACATCGATCCTCTGAGCAGCTCTTTTGCTCCTGCTACTATCACGATACCCAACTGCCTCACCACCGCCAGCATATTCTGGTTTTTCAAACAGCATGCAAAGGTCTACTGGTACCACTTCACCACCGGAGACGGGAGTCATTTCACCAGGCTAACGATCTCTGGAAAGCGAGAGGAGTCCCCTGCGGCTGGATCCAGCCCTCCCCACCATATGCTTTTTGCTGCACCTCCCATAGAGCTACCTCGATCAGAGTCAGGAGCGCTGCTCTGAGCTGTTTTGCTGTCAGGAAGCTAATGGCATCACCTTCAAAGTGTGCTGGATCTCTGACAAAGGCCACCTGTCAGTCCCCACGTTCGTATTTCCAGCACTAGAGCAAAACACAGGGCACTGACAGTCATTTTTAAGTGTTTCTCTGAGGCAGTGCTCATGAGCTACCTTCAGACATCATTAAAACCATCGCGCTGGTTACTCCAGCCCTAAGAGCAGCTTGTTTATAAACCTCACCGTTAAATAACTGCTGCCAACACAGGGGTTTCTGCAGGACCATTGCCCAGGCTACAACAAAGCTCAGGGCACCCTAATCATCACTGCTGCCACAGCTGATGCTGTCAACAGCTAAAGTCCCCAGCAAAGCCCCCTCCGAGCCCATGCAGCCCATCGCAAGGAAAGGATCTGCTACCCCAGGGCATTGCAAGCCACCGTGAGACAACAGATGGGGAGGAAAAGGGAGATGGAGAGCAATGACCAGCCACAGCGTCTACGGGACAGGTCGCAGGCTCTTCAGACGGCTCTCCTGCACTTAGGAGTCACTTTGCTTTCCACCAGGCTCCTTGTTGTGCATCCTCCTGTAATGGATCACCCAAAGTATTACCCATTACCTCCTCCGCACCGTGCTTAGGAAGGGCTGTTGGCTTTGTTACAGGATGAAATACTCCAGCGCAGGAATATCTGGGAGCCAGCACAGAGGCTTTGTGCTGCCCAGCGTGAAGGAGACTCGCAGAATGGATTGAAAGGACAATGAAACTGTTGGATAACGCAAGACAGCGCTGCCGCATATCCAGGATGCCGTGGGCTATTTTTAATCATTATTGGTACTACAGCCATGGTACGCTGGGGTCCCTGGTCAGCTGAAACATTGCTTTTGGCCCACGGGGAAAAACAGAGCAGGAATCTTCATTCTGATTGCCTGGCAAAGGCATGCTTAATACGCCACTTCATAAATCAATCACCCTTCAAGCTACTCCTCTGCTTCTCAGCAAACGCTGATTGATCCATGAGGAAAGGAGACTAATGAATGGTCAGTTCTGCCCCGAAATGCATCCAGGGTTCATGGCACCTAAGAACGTACTAGTGATTTCCATTGATGATAGAAGAGACAAGCTGCAGTCCAGGATGCCCTGCAAAGAGATGAGAACTACATTCTTCCAGAAATCCTTCACAGGCTAAGAACGGGATAGGCGGCGTCACATGGAAGTCTGCTTCTGGGGATGAACAAAACAGCCAAAAGGGGACTTTTAACCTCCAAATAGCCCTCTTAGCACCCACCCCCCAGCCGTGCTCCTGCAGTCAACTCCACAGGTTGCTTTAGCAGCATTTTTGTCAGAAGGGGTGTTACGTAGTTTTGGAGATATATAGCCATGGGAAAAAAAAAAAAAAAAAAAAGATCAAGCAAATGAAGCACAAACCTAATTTCTCTTCTTCTACCCTCAAAGCGACAGACCATCGGCTTTGAAACACAAGGCCCTAGAGAGGGGCGAAGGCCATACTCTGTTTGCAAGAAATGTAACAACCTTATCTAAAACAGTATATATAAAGAAAAATCATTGTTACAAGCAGTTGTGGAAAAGGGGAACAAAGACAGGAAACTGTTGTTAACTGTTAGCTGATCTGACATAAAGGAACACTTTGGAGACCAATTATACTCGCCCATCAATCTAATTGATTTGAACTCTAAAAGCCTATATAACCAATTATTTGTATAAAGTATTAGTTACCAATCCTCAGTCCATTGCAGTGCTGCTGTGATTAAGATGCAAAGTCAACATATAATTGCACAAACTCCTATTTACACCTTTTTTTGCCTACAGTATATGCCACCCTGCACTTGCTTTGAAGCAGACATACAAGAACATAAAAGTCCGACAGAAACTAGCCAATCCTGCTGGGAATTCTCACAAGTGAAGGAAGAAAAGCACAACATGCACTCACGACCCGAGACAAGCAGAAAGGAAAATCCCTTTGCAAAGTTCTTAAATGCCTGGCAGTCCAAGGGAAAGCTAGAGCAGCCTCTTGTAATAACCACGGTGTCAGAGCCTGGCTTACACCTTTGGATAACACAGGAAACAAGATCTTTAAAAACTCACCAAACAAAACAAGTTTGTCTGCGTCTGCTAGCACTAAACACAAACGGAAATAATAACATCAGTTCATGCACTACAGTGAAGCTTTAGAGCCAAGAGAGGCTGCTGCTTAGGGAAGCAGAAGGTTTCCTCATCTCTCAGCACTGGTAAGAAGCCACTACAAGCCTGCCTGGTGTTGAAGGATCGGAGAATTGTGCGGCGATGAAGAGCTACAGACCTGACCAGCAGTGGCACACAGCGGTGGCCACCAGAAGCTATGGGGCTGTTGCCGTGAATATAGCTCGATAGCAACCGAACACACTGCGACATCAGAGCCCCTGTGAACGCTCACACCAGACCAAGGTTAAAACCAGAAATGGTTTTGGCATTCCCACCCTGGTAGCCTGCACAACACAGGCACAGCTCAGGTCAAGATGCAGCGAGGCAGAGGGTTTGCTCAGGCAAGTCCTGAGCCTCCTCCACTCCGGCTGGAGTCGGTACAAACCGCGAGGGCTCAGCAACCTGAGTGATCTCAGGAACGTGAAACACAACACAGCAAGGGCTGAACCTCAGCTAAACCCTGCTGCCTATCCACATCCATCAGTGGGTTTGCAGAGAAAAAAGACAAAGAAAAAGGCTTGATCTAGAGGCTAAGTCAATAGGATTTTCATTTTGTTTTCAAACAAGTTCCTGGAAGCTACTGATGGCAGTGCCAGCCTGGCAAGATGACAGGACCTTCGGTAGAAAGGGGGTTCTTAAAGGAAAGAGAAGAGAGGCATGCAGAGGTGGTTGTCTTCTCCAAAGTCTGCACAAAACCACAGACTAATATCACAGCGAGGTAATGTTTTACTCTTGTGAGTAGCTGAGATGCCCAGAGGTGATGGCACATCCGTGCTGCCGTTACTTGTGAGTAGCTGAGATGCCCAGAGGTGATGGCACATCCGTGCTGCCGTTACTTGTTCAGCCTCAAACATCAATAAACACGTAGGGCTGGGATTTAATGAGCTTCCTGCGTGTGTACAGTGGCCACTAACACACCGCCAAGCCCTTGCAGAGGTGGCCTCATTTACCAAAGTAAGCTGATTCAGCTAAGTCCAGCATCAATTTCAGCTGAAGAAAGGGATTCAGCACCCCAACACACCGACATTCCCGGCTGGGAACCCCATGCTGATCTGTGCAGGAGCTGAGCAGTCAGTAACGCCCCTGACAATTCCCCTCGGCCCATTTGCAATGCGATGCAGCCCCCACTGCAGTTTTCCACCGTGGCCGAGATGCAGAGGCTGTGCTTGCCCTGCTGCCAGCTGAGCACGCCTGGTTCTGTAGTTACCGTCATCTTCACCAAACCCAAATGGCTCTAACACACCACATCAAACTCTCTGTCGTGCCACAGGTGACTGAAGAGCTCCACATCAGCTCCCTAATTAATCGTGTTTCATATGCCTTGATTTTTCCTGTGATCTCATGCCTCATTTCCCCCCATTTGTGATGAAACCTCGGTGATTTCTCAAGCTGGCGGTTATCACTCACAGCTCCAGAGGCTGCCGCAGCACAGAGAAGCTGCCTGTGGTTGGACCGAGAAGGGCAGAGGCACCTCAGGGCAGTGGCTCAGGCCGTCCTGTGTAGGGCAGAAGACCCAGATCCTCTTCTGACATCCCCTGCCACCCTGAGCACTGCTGCCACACTAAATACAGTGATCCCCAGCCAGTTCTTCCAGATCTACTGTTGGGAGAGGGGTCTGCCGGAGTCAAGAAATTACTCAATACGAGTTATGCATCTTGCTCATCTTTATTGGCTTCTAATACTTCTTATACAGCCTCAATACACAAGCATGTTCCCAAAGCAAACATATAATTGGTTATTAGCCCCTAAGCACGTGCTGCTCTCACACCACTAATTATCATGATCAGAACAAGCATTCTATCCATGCAGCTACTTGCCTTAGCCATGTTTTAGCCTTGCGGTTTGCTACTCCCTTTATTCCCATCCCGCTCCCTATCTCCCTTGGCCTTGCACCTGTCTTCCCTGACAGCTGCAGCTTGTTACAGCCACGGCCTGTTAGTACAACAAAGTTACTTGGTCTCAGGATTCAGGAGTAGATCAAGGCCACTTTCTTGTTAACTTCAGCACAACAACTTCAGCACAATTCTAATTCCAGGCCTGGATTGTGCAGATCTTTAGGGATTCTATGGCCACGCTTCTGCAGCCATTCTTCTACAATCAACCCAAGAAATTCTTCTGTTATTTTTTTTTATGCTTACGTTGCCCTAAGGAGATCTTGTCTATCGTGCAAGTGTTGGTGCTGGCTTAGAGGAAGGGGAAGATCTGAGGCCAGCTCGTCACGCTTACTGACCAACCCAAAACACACATCCCAGTAGCTCTCCAGTGCTCAGTACCAAACCCCCCTGCAGCAGCCCCCCGCGTGCGGGCAGCCTAAGCAGCAGCTGCTGGCCAGCCTTCGGGACTGGGGGGCTGGCGGGACCCTGCCAGGGAGGAGACGGCTCCGGCAGGGCTTGCTTCTCCACGCTGCAGGCTGGAATCACCACCCCTGACGTGTTCGACAAACACACAGATGCGGTGCTTCGGGACACGGTTGAGCGGTGGGCTTGGCAATCCGGGTTAAGTTGGACTTGGTCATCTTCAAGGTCTTTTCCAGCCTCAATCATTCTATGATTCTACGAGGCTGATGGCATTTGCCCCACGCCTAGCAAGCAGCAATGGGGAGGAAACGGTGCTGGGGACCCCCTGCTGTCAGGGCCAGGCAGAAAGGCTCAGGGGCAGGGGAACAAGGCAGCCAGAGCCCTCCCTGACCCAGGGCAAGGCAAGCTCTGCTCCACATCATCTCCAGCTCCCAGCGTGCTGCACTGAAGAAGCCTATTTAGCTGCTCTCTCCTGCCATACAGGAAAAACCTGAATCTGGCACAGAGCAAGTTTTGCTGCCCAGGGCTCAGGAGGGGAGACATGACTTCACCCACTTCCTATGGGGACAGGAACTGAGCCAGCGCAGGAAAACTCACTGTGATTAACAACCACGGAGCCAGAATCAGACTTTGCTCGCACTTTCTACTTGCCCTTGAAGCAAGTAATTGAGGGGCCAAGGCTGAACTCCCCCAACTGTGCCCTGGGCGTGCAGAACCACAAAGGATGCTCTGAGCCTGGTCTGCCATCCACAGCAAACAAGCCAAGATTTGCTTTAGCACAGCTCCTGCTCAGCAGCTGTCAGCCCTCCTGCAAGTTGTGTGGGAAGTTGAGGGAAAACAGGGCATTCATCTGCCAAACACCTAGATGGTTCCTCAGCAGGCTTTTAGCACAAGGCTGGAGGCTTCCAGCAGGACTAAAATCACCGAGAACTACTCCTGAGCCACACACGTTACCTCTCTTCTGGGGAAACCACTTTTTGGGGCTCTGAACCAAGGGGAGACAGAAGAGTAATGGAATAGACAGTCCTGCTTGAGGGCTGCCTCCTCTTGGGTATGCTGTCTTCTAAAATACTCCTATGGGTATGGGTTCTGATCTCCCCCCTCAAAGAGGGTGAGATCCTGCCCCCAGGCTTTTGCTTCTGCATTAGACTCACGGAGCTACTGAAAGAGAGCCATCTGCATCATTACTTTTATTACTGACAGCAATAAAAGCATCTCAATATATAGCGCCTGTCAGCCATGCACAAGCTCAGTGGTGCTTTGCTAATTACTGAAGTTTTCTGTGCTGACAAAGAGATGCCAAGGGATGCAGCAACCGATGGGGAAAAACTGCACAGAGGAATTTCAATACCGCAACACAGATCCCCTGGGCTAGAAGCGTGTTGTAGCACCTTGCCACAAGGGCCAGTGGGCACTGCAGGCACCCACATACAGGCACAGGATCTGGTCCTACACCTTGAAGACCACCCATCATACTATACTAGGTACTCTTTGGAGACAGGAATCTAATGTGAGTCAGCATTTAGGGAGCTCTGAGTAGAGAAGCAATTCTCCTTTCACAACTCCAAGCATCTCTCCGGCACCTTCTGTCTCTGGCAGCCTTCTGCACCTGCATGGAGCACCTGCCGTAGATGTTATTGTTTCTGGATGGCATTGGACTGGTGGATTTGCTTTGCACCTCTGGCACACCTCTGGGAACCCGTCATGCATCTCCTCAGCCACGTGTCCCTGAGCAAAGCTCACCTTCCCACACCAAGCTGGTGCTACGCTGCCAGGTTGCAATAAATGTTGTTACTGCAGCAAACTGGGTTTGGTGTACAATCAGCAGCACTCAGGGCAAGCAGCTTGGGCATCATCTCACTTGAGCAGGACTTGACAGCTGAAAGAATATCGAAACTTTATGAATACTGACTTGGTTGAGACTAGGACTTACCTCCATAAACTTATTTTCCCACATCCACACGGTCCACACAGGGTGGGCTGAACGTCATCTGGGAAAGGCCAAGCGACCGACAGGACTTTCAGTGGAATTGAAACCTTTTCCAAACCTGTACGAGTGCTTCGCACGCAGGTTTCAGAAACCCTTTCAAGTACCATAATCTGATGTTAAGGTGCTGGGCAGGGATATGCTGGAGCCCAGAACATCCCAAGTCACCCTCATTTCAGTACGAGCTGGGATTTTTCACACCCAGACACATGTACACAGGTGAAAAGGAGGAGTTTAGGCATGTAAAGCACTGAAGGACAAGTTTTCATTGTAAATCATTACGCTCGTAGCAGCAAACATTTTCTCCACACTCATCCATAAATTTGTAGCAACAGAACCGCTACCACACACACAGTCTATCCAGGGGACAGTACCTGTGCTCCTAAGCAGCCCAAAGGACACAATGTAAATCAACCAAATCATACGCTAAGGGAAAAATTGTGACTTGTTCACATGGAAGAGCTCCATGCTTGCTTAAGCAATGCTAGGGACAGATCTGACCCAGCTTCAGCAGAAATTTAAGCAATGTTCACCTGATTCTGCGTAAGTCACCCTAAGAAGGGTGTGATCCATTGAGAACTACTGCTGCCTGCGAGCAAGTCAGTACCGATACACAGCAAAGCGAAGGAAACGCCTCCCAACACCTTAAACTGCTGGTTTGCTCTTAGCACTTCTGTTTCTTAATAAACACTCTGTTGGTGGCTCCGAAAGAGCAACCCAGCTGCTTTCTGTACGCACGTCGCAGGGAGCCTGCCGTGGTGCCGGACACATTAGCCAGGGCGCGCCGCGCGAGGTCAGGGAACGCTGTCTGGTGCTCTGCACTACTCCTGCAATAAGCTCTGCACCACACCTCGAAAGACTGATTGATTACACGTTTCTGCTTCACTTTAGCAATTAATCTCAGCAGCCTTTCACTTACCTGTGTGCTTCAAAGCTAGAGACATAATCCCTTCATTATCCCCTTGCTCTCCTTCGCAATTCGTAGTTTATTTCAAAATAACTGCCACATTGTACTGGCAGGCAGGAATGAAATCCTGGGTTCTTCTCCCAGGGAGCTGCACATGTTCCTGGGAAATCACCCATCTCAGAGCCAGCAGAGAGTTTATCTCCGTGGCCTACCCACACAAATCACTTTTGCAAAGATTGACTATGGAGGAACCAGCTGTTTCAGTAAGAACAAGACTCTCAGGTTTTTCAAAGCAAGCCACAAAGATCCTGGCCCTAATTATTTACTCACTCTGTTCCGTCACAAAGTATAAACCCTGCGGCCCTAATCTCCACTGTTACTGCTCATCTGCCCCAGAGAAATTCTAGCCCTCTCAATTTCATCCTATAGATTCTGTATAGGCATACAAATAAGGCCTTTTTTGTGCTTCCCTAGCTGATATTTCATTTATTCTTCCTAGAAACTGTTACCCAAAACAATAAGCTCCTCTGAGTGAGCATAAACCATTCTCCGTGAATATGTCAATAACTGGAAAACATTAGACAAAGCTGAAATAAGTCGTAAGGCTACATAAGCGTTTGGAAGATACAGGAGCATTTGTAACTTCCACAAATCAAGACAACTAAAATGCTCTTTGCCGGGCTAAAGCAGCACACAGTATCACCTCGGTTAGGACACCACGCTTCCAAGGACCAACGCTGAGGAACAGGGACAAAACAAACCTCCCTCTCAGGCGAGAGGAAACACACGCCAAGTGCCTTCATGCAACTGAGGAAGCGTCTCGTTCGGCACCACAACGTACCCCTGCTGAGCCAAGGCCGACAGAAGCATTTTAACATGACGCCTTTTCCTAAAGATATTCCCCGCTTACTCTTGAGTGAAGCTTAAAGCTGATGGTGTTTCTGTGGCCTGATCTTGGCTTCTGCTAGCCTAATATAAATTTTACACCTATCTCAGGAGGCAGCGAGCTCTTCCTCCCAAATCCCAAGAGCCCTCAAGTCCTGGCGGCATTAGTCCTGATGTCGTGAGCTGTGGGATGCAGGTGGGTAGAGGGCAAAAAGAAAGAACAAGGGTCTGTGGCAAAACAACGTAGAAGCAGTGCAGGGGACAGATGTGTAAGAGACAGTGGCTTTGCAGCAAGTCTGACAGAGGCACGCATTCCCACGTCGCGCTTCAAACATAGCACCGCCAAGGAATGAAGCTTCACACGTGCATATGCACACCGTAACGGAGAATCAAGGTTCCTCCCGCCTCCGACTCAGCAACTCCCAGCAAAACCGGATTCCAAAAAACCTCATTCCTGCTTGAGGGGATGCACTTTAAAAGCCCCCCTAAACACCAACTATTTGTCCCTTTTCTTTGAGGCAAAGCCGGGACAGGGGAGATACACCTGGAGAGGGAGTTAAGGTGACCAGGACAACAGGGAATGATGGTAGATGACAGTCATGGGGGGGCTGGGTGGAGAGCACCCAGCCGACACCAGCATCCCCCAGGGAGAGGCCGGCACACAGCCACACAGAACAAGGGCACACTCAGCCTTTGTCCCTTACCTGCTCACTTGAAGCACCAAAACATACTGAGGTTCTGAAATACAAGGTTTTAGAAGTAGTCTGCAAAGCAAGCTTCACATTTTTCTGCTTTGAAAGGTCTCTGTTTTGAAGGACGCAGAGACTGGGCACCATGCAGCGCCCAGACCTTACCTGTGTCGTAGTGTACTGTCAGGGACCCGGAATAATCACCAGTCTTCTGTGGGTGGAAGTCCACTGTTACTTGCATGGCATCGCCAATCCCAAGAGTCCCAGCAGAGCGATCAACAGAGAAAGGGCTGCAACACAGAGAGGCACATCAGGATTACTGTGGGACATGTGGGGACTACGCTCCTTCTGCCGTCTAGCTCACTCCAGCTCACCTCTATTAGCAAGGGGCCAAGAAACCACAGTCGGCAGCAGAAAAAGAGAACATACAGGGCCAGGAACTGAGCCACCGACCCAACTCCTGAAGAGCTCCAGCCTAAGCTATAAAGATCCTAAGCTATAAAATGACCTCATCTCCCCCATACCCTGCATCCAGTTCTCTGCAGCAAGACTCAAGAGTCTGACTGCTAGCGGTACGATCGGAGGAGGGTACAGGGCACAGAGATGGCAAGAGTTATTTGCATGCACAACTTGACACTGAGTTCCTCAGGAATCCGTCTTTTCCTGCCACCTATACACCTCAAGAGATACAAATGTCAAGGTGATACCTGTCCCAGTGAGATTACAGCCTGGAAATCAGACAGGGAGAACAGAAGTTTATTCTTGAAGAACAGAAAATAATTAAACTCCAATTGGCAGAATTAATTTTTTTTATTTTTTTTTATTTTTTTTTTACCTTGAAAGCATCCTGGTTTTGCCTAAGAAAGGGCACATTTTATCAGCATTTCAATGAAAGCTGCTCTAAGCCAAGAAAAATCTGTAGGAGTGCAAAGGCACATTAGAGTGATACAGAAACAAGAAAACAAGACACAAAAGGAGTACCCATTTACAGCCTGAACAATTAAATCTCTAGCTAAATGAAGCACCATTACCAGGAGCATTTCAAGGCACCTTTAACAGGAGGTTTTCGGTGTATTCACAAGCAATGCAGTCTGGGGCTCTGGGTTGTGATCCAGGCTTGGTAACTGTTTGCTTGGCGTACTAGAGAAATTCTGTGCAATGCGTTGGAAATAATGATGAAAAGGTGTTGGTGTACTTTGGATTTAACAAGAGCAGTTATGATTTGTGGCCAGGTAAACAGCTCTCAGCTGACAGACACATAATTCAGTCCTTTAATGCTCAGGGGAAAGTCAGATGCAGCATGTTTCTGCACAACAGCAGCTGGGCTTTGTGGCTCTTGTACAGCCTCACTTAGAAAGCAAAAGTTATTTGGTTTAGCGCTTTGCTGGTGGTCAATTAACCTTAAAAATATGTTCTGCAGAGTTTCCCAGTGACTGGGGAATGCAGCCCACAAAAATAATGTGAAAAACTGGAGCCATGTGCACGCTGAGCTTCGTTCATGTAAGCAGTGACAGCTGATGAAATTGCTGGAGTTCCTGCTCATTAAGGAGATATTGCTGCAATTAGGGGCCTGACCTGCTCCCATTACAACTAGCAAGAACATCACCAGTGACTAATGGGGAAGCACTGGGCCTGCAGTGTTCACGTGCTGGACCTGAGACTTTTGAGAGGGAGGAGGAAAGCCAAGGTGCCACCAGCCTCAGAACCGGACTGCTCTCCATGGCCCTGTACCTGCACTGGGGGTTGTGCCTGGTTATACTGGGCAGGGCTCTGCTGGTGCTTGGCTGGCATCACTGCCTGCTGGGGGAAAGGCACAGAAAAATTCCCCCCCACCTCTTTTATTTTGTTGTTTTTACCAGAAACATTGCCGGAACAGAAAAGTTGCTGGTTAAGGGCCACACTTCAGCACTACCTCCCACCCCATCCCCTTCCTACTCCATCCCCTTGTCTGCATACCCCTGCCCTCAGATAGCTGGGATGGGAATGACACTCCCGAGGATGACTTCAGGGGATGCCCGAGAAAGTAGATACCTTCACATCTTCAAATTACCAGAGAAGAGGATCCCACCGAGGTCAGGACTCATTCTCAGGACTGAGAAACAGAGCGCAAGTCAGACGCTGCACCTCCTGCCTCCCACCCCACGCTGTACCCACAGGACAACTTGGTTCCTGCTGTAGCAGGAGCTTGTTATCCCTCACGTAGACCTGGTTCTCCAAGACCCAGAGGGATGTAAGCTCCATGCTTAACCTGAACTCTGAACTTCAGTGCACGTCACTAAGCTGTTCCCTGCAGCCTACAGATAAGAGATGCTAAGGAAACGTCCCTGACACACTAATAGCCACATGAAAGCCACTGCCAAGAGATGAAGCTGGCAGGCTAAACTCTGGCCTTTTAGCCATTAATTGTGAGCTGCTCTTTAGGATAATTCTTGTCCTGTTAGATCTACCCTTGTAATGAATAACTACTGCTCCTGAAAAGACAGGAAAGATAAGGTTTGGAGGTTTATTAATAGCTCTTCTTCTGACATCCTTTTTAACTATGCCCATTTGTACGTTTGCTTTGTTGTACAACATCTAAACTGTCACAGGTCCAGATCTCCCAGCGGTGCCTTGCAATCCCCAGCTTGTATAAACTCATCTAGCTGCACCAATCTGAGGGAGACCTTCCCGCCAGAACCTGCTGAGATCTTGCCCGTAATTGCCCTTCAGAAAGGGAACACCACCAGATTAGTAAGCAATTTCGTTGTGATCTGTCTTGGTGTTTACATCTTGCTTGCTTTCACCAGGCATCAGCTCCCCATCTTGACAAAGCTGGGCAAAAGTTAAATCCCATGAGGATACCACGGGCAAAATACTCCTGACAAGTCAGAAACACAACTGACAAGTGAACAACGCTGACAATTCTGTGGCTCAGGATTTCCCGACTACCGCGCTGCCTTTTCTCCTGCAACCATACGTTTAGTCAGTGCAGTGTGCAAGGAGGCTGCAACATACTTCGTCCCATGGTATGGTTCTCTTCTACAGCCACAACCCCTTTAGTCCACTGGTGCCTTAATTTGCATTATAAAATCATCTGAGTTTGTGAGAATTGATTTCATTAAAAACTGCCTCCCACCCCAAAACCGACAGTAAAATTACTGGTTTGAATTGCCTCATCTGTCAACTAAGACCTATTGCAGGAAAAAAAAACCAAAGATCATTTAATTTTGGCATACAGAATTTTTTGGTAATGGTATAAAAGCCAAAGTCGAGCACTGTAACCATTCCAGTAAACACAGTCTGTTAGGTCAAAGCATCCAAGACTCCATCTCCATACTGAAAAAATCCTGCACAGAGCCAGCATCTGACAAGCTCTCTCTTTCCCTCTTTCCCTGCACATAGGCTCTGTTGTCACATCCCTGTACATCCCATGGTAACTCTCCAATCCCACGCCTCCATGTAGTATAATGGGTACTGCAGGGAGGGATGCAAGGCGGCTCCTAGCACTGTGCCATGTAGGATCCTTTCCTGAGCTTCCAGAGCTTGATGGGACATTCCTAAATGGAGCTTCTCAGACAGATCCTCTCTAACCCCGTAGCACAGCACAGCACAATGTAACATCAGGAAAAGGCAGTGCTGCACTGAGATCTGCTTCCAGGCAAGCTTGGGGGAGTACAGTCGAGATACCGGACTGCTGGGCTGCTATTCAGGGGACACAGCAGAACTGCATGCAGCCGAGGGATGGGAAATGCAAACACCTGTATTTGGGGTGGAAGAATCCCTGGCAGTACAGGCTGGTGGGCACGAAAACCTTTCTACGGAAAGGGAGCTTAGGGGCTGCAGCACAGGACGTACAGGGAGATGCTGGGATAAATGGCTTTGCACAGCCTTGAGAAGGAAAGACGAAGGTTGGTATCACTTGGTCTTACTTTTCGTGTTGTGTGCACACCTGGTCAAACTTTGACACTTGCTTTGAGCACTGTGTTTGCTCAGATGATCTCCAGAGGTCTCTTCCAAAGTTATTCTATGATTTTATCTTCTCCAGCAGCCCAATTCCATTTCACATGTTCCCCAAATTTCCAATATTTCCTATACACCTGTGCATATATATAGGCAGATGGTAGACAGACAGGCATTAGAGGAACCTTTAAGAAAGTTCCCAATGAGGAATTCATTATGACATTTTGCTGAACACTTAAAGCCAAAAAAACAAAAAACAAAACAAAAAAAAAAACCCAAACAAAAAAGACCGAGCAAAAAGACAGGAACCTCAGAGTATTTAAAAAGAAATCTGAAGGAAAGTGGGGGTGACCTAATTAGAATAAAAAAATAAAACGCTGCTTATATTCAAAGATCATCAGTTTGAAATTTCAAACTGGCTTTCAAAAGTTCGTAACGAAATGGAAGAGATGCCTTTGGCTGACATGGGAAATCTTACCAGCTTTTGATCTCTGCACACATGCAATCCAGTTATTCAGAATTGTACTTTCTTGTGTAGTTTGAAATAAAGCTTTCGTAACGCTTCCCATCCCTTTGTTGCAAATCAGGACTGAAACATTCAATTGCTGAACTTCAGCATAAAAATTGTATCAAGCAGGATTCAACATACGCTGGATCACTCAACAGAACAGTTGGCAAGGACGTTGCCAAGAGATGCCAGACACGACTGGGTACTTGTTTTGGTGGTGACGACTAGATCTGGAAATCCCAGAGGGAAGCTGTACAGGGATTTACAAGGTCCTGCCTACATATTTCCACAGTGACAAGCAGCAGCCTGCTTGAATAGCATCCTGGAAGCCTGCTTCCATAGCCTTGCCAGGCTTTGGTAGGAGCCTCTTGGACCCTCATGCTTCCCAGGAGAAAGAGCAAAGAGCCTTCTCTTGACCCCTGTTTTCCTGGGGAAGAAACTGAAGCAACTCAGGTGCACTAAGGCAGACGGTCTTTGCTGCGTTCTGGACCTCAGCTCCTGCATCAAGACCTCTGGGACCAAGCAACTCGGAGCTAACTACCAGCCAGCTGAACTGGTTTCCTTGCAGGTGCAGTGTCCAAAATGCATTACCTTCTCCAGTTCAGCAAACTGGAAAAACAGTGACTGTCTTCTGAGACCAACAGGAACAGTACAGGCTGTCCACGACACAGCACACATCGGGCGCTTGACCAGGAGACTGCCGAAATACCACGTGCTTGTGGCCTCCCAAGGAACGCGTATATTTGGCCAACAGGGCCACATACCCATTTCAGAAGGTACTGAAGATCAAGGAGGTTGCCGGTAGCTACTACAAAGTGCTAGAGCACTTTCCAGGAGATCTGAGAGAGACAAAGCTCTACAAGAGGCTCCCACCCCACATACCAGGTATTTGCTGCACTTTTTGCCTGTGCGCCCATTGGCATTCTGCTTTGGGGCTAAAGTGCAGTTTTGAAGCTGCTGCCAGCTCATCTCCACTTAAGAGCTCATTCTAATGAAGAATATTGGATCCCAGGGACCAGATCAAACCTACTGGAAAACCAGGTTCTGGACCCCACAGGGTTTTTGTCAGGGTCTCAATACCAATTGCTTTGATCTATCATCTCTGATTGCACTTGCTACTCTAGACAAACTGCTGATAAAGCTGCTGATAAATGTCTCTTCCACCAGCTCAGAGCTTGCCCATTTCTTAGCACTGCCCTTGGTCTGCAGGAACTGAGCTCCTAGAGCTGTCGTCTGCCCCGCAGGATCTTCCACAGCCCAAGGGCAGTCCAGCTGCCTTCTTACAATTGCTCTTTCAGTCTAACAGAATCAGCCTTGCACGACTGTGCTCTGAAGACACCGTTGCACTATAAAACTCCACTCTGCAGCTTGCAGAGTTTAAGCAGAGGTTGCGCCATGCTTCAAACACTATAATCAACAGCAAAACCCACGTGCCCTGCCCATCTCCAGCCACGGCAGCAGCACGGCAGCTCACATGCTCTGGTTCCTTTTTGTCGCTGTTTCCCAACTATATTATCACAGAACAGTGTTTTGCACAAAAAGAGATGAGCTCCCTACCTCTGCGTGCTGATGCAGTAGCGGGCCACCCGGTTACCAACGTTGCGAACCAGCAGCGTTTTCTGTGTGCTGTACTTGACAGGACAGGCTGAGAAGTTCACCTGGTCAGGGAAGTCCAGGATAGCTCGGGCACCTATAGCTCGGATAGGCACAACAAACTTCTCCCTTTCTGTGATGCAGATGAGCTTGTGGAAATAATCCTGCAGGGAAAGAAACAATCTCAGCACAATGCTTTTAGCACCATTCCCACGGCAGAAGGAAAACTGCTGTTTTCTAGGACTGTAGCAGTATCATTCAGTAACGCAATAGTACCTTTTACCTTCATGAGCTTTCATTCCAGTAGCATGACTTGCACAGGGTCGTTAACTTGCAAAGAAACAAGCTCACTGATTCACCCGCTTTCGCAGCAAGCTGGCAGCACCACAATTATCTGATGCTTTGATTCTGAGACACCAGAACAGTCTCTTCGTGCAAGGGATCACAGCACTAATGGAACCTGCTTCAATCGCCACCGCAGACTATTGGAAGCACCACTGAGAACCCAGCTGTGCCACAGCACTAACTCCAATGCCAGCAACGCGGCGACCTTGTTGAAGTTTGGCAGGGGATGCTCAGGTACGTTTTCAAAAGGACTTCACCACATACGTGATCAACGGTCAGTCGCTGGGGAAATACTTCACAAGCTGGTGACGTACGGAATTAGACAATTGCGGCAGCGTCAGGGCAGTGTAGGGTACGGGTGTATTTCCTGCCCCTTCTCACAGCGTTATAGGGCCAAGGCTGGGGACACGCACCCTTCAAAAGCCACCTGGTCCATCTCCCCACACCAGAGCTGGCTCAGCTCCAGACCCAAACTGTTTTTGCAAGAGGTTTCACAAGTACTTAAAAGCACTAACAGTTCCACCCCTGCCCTCAGCAGCCTACGCCAGCTCTGCGCTAGAGTTAAAGGGTGTCAGTTCTTCCTGTGTCTGAACTCCGTTTCCCTTTACATCTCACCCAGCCTCAGGGGACACAGAGACATCTCTGGCTGATGCCTTAATCACACCCCTCTCTAAGGTCTGTTCTAGAGGAGTAAGTGACGGCGTGCCTGGTTAGCACACCCACCCCAGGCAGGCGGCATCGGGAGCTGCACACGGGGGACACTCAGACACCCCACCAGAGCAAAGCCGGCTGTGCATTGCCAGCCACTGCCTTCTGCAGAACAGAGCCAGGCAATCCCCCCCATCCCGGCTGTCTGGTGTTTAGCAGCAGGAAGGCAAATCAAATTACCAAAATCATGTTACTGTAGAGATGAGCAGAGCAGTCTCCAGATGTATGGCGTGGTGTCGCTGCGCTGGAACTATCACCTTGCCCCCACTGAAATCAGTGGTCAAACTGCTGCCATAGGGCCAGGAGCCATTACCCCCAGCAGCGCTCTTGTTGATGAGCTGATAAAAGCTCTGCTTCTCATCACTCACCGGCTGCCCTGATGTTTTCCTCAGTGCTTTTAATTAATTTGATATTTTTGTCATTGTTGAAGCAGCAAGCACTTTGATTTAGGAATTGCATACAGCAGCAAACTCCCTTCAGCAGAACTGATCCAGACTCCTCCACGGCTGGGATTTCTGCTCCCATCCCCATCCCCTCCTGGAAGGGCCCTAAGGCAGCCAGCCCAGGCACAGACACGTACCTATTGCTCTAACACAGGCGCTGACAGCCAGCGCCTCACCCGCCACCCAGCACCTCGCCTACCACCTGCTCAGCTGGGGTTTAAGGTTGTCAACACAGATGCTGCCCCATCCAAGACAAAAAGAATAATCTCTTTTTCTAGACATCTCAAATATTCACCCTAGAAACTGCACAAGGGCTTTTGCTTTTCCTATTTGGAAGGTAAAATACTAGGAAGGGAACTGCAGCAAGCAACCTGCATGATTTAATACCAGATTTCAGGAAAGTGTTTCACCTTCAGCAAGTCATTCTGAATTGGCAATTTTGTACTCAATCTTGCAGCTAAGCCCTCTAAAGTAAAAGCTATGGGCAGCCCATGTGAATTTAAAGCACCTGTTATCTGGGTACTTCACGTCCTGCACTGTTTCGATCCTCAGAAACTCATTAGCAAACGAAGAATGTTATTTGCTTTTGTTGTTGTTGTTGTTCTTTTGGCCACACTACTGTAACAAAGGCATTGCAAAGCCAATTGAAAGCTACCTGCCTTATTAAGTCTTGGCATGCCATATTTACTTAGCTCCCTCTTTCAGGTGCCAGGTAGGCAGGGGAGGATGCAAGTTCAGATCAGCAGGAGGATAAAGAAAAAAGGAACTTCAACAACTGGAGCTACTTGAAGGAAGTAAAAGGAAGTAATTGTCAAGTCGTTGTCATTGCTAAGGAGCAAATGGATCAACAGCAATGCAATTAAGAGCCCAAGAAATAATTCCCCCCAAAAGCAAGCACTGGCAGCCTTCCCAGCTCCCTTGCTGGTGAGGGGCACTGGGACCACCTGCACAGCAATGCACACGGGATTTCTCCATGGACCTGAGGGCAAGGCTAAAGCAGCAAGGATTTGGTTTCACAAAGACAACCACGACCTTGAGAGAGAGAGATGCCTCTCGCCATTCCTGCAGATGCACATTATGCTCCAAGCCCCCTCTCCAGGGACACCGTGGGACATGGCATCCCGTGCAAGGCTTGACTCAGCCCTTCAGAGCGGGCTGACCCTTCAGCCACGCTCTACCACCCCACCAAAGTGGGACCTTGCACCAGGCTGAATGCAGCGTCAGCCCAAACAGGGGGAAGCCAAGGCAGAGGGGTGCTAGGCAGAAGCTGGCTGCTTGTGTCGCTGTGGTCCCTTAAGCTTTTGAAAGCTGAATTGCCCTCCCTTGGGGGTAAGAGGTTGCAAAGTCTCTACTGCAGCACTGCCTCGTGTTACCAGGGCGCTAACTCTGCTACGCACTCGCTTGCAGCCTAGGGGCACAGTTGAGACCAGTGCAAAATGTTGTTCTACTTTGCAACTGCAAACCCTTAGCAGACTGTTTAAGACCAGGTTTCTAAATAAACGTGCCTGGATGACAGAGGGGTTGCATCCCATCTATGCTTTAAAGTTTGTTGTGTTTAGACACAGCTTCAGGCTATAGGTTTTCATGCAAATACGACTTCATCCTTCATACAACTCCCCTCTCAATTTCAAGGAAGATACAGACAGTTGTACGATGGTTCCCCTTCTCGTGCTCCCCTGTGACAAGCAGTAAATTACAAGCTCTGGCCTTCCAGGTATCACCACTGGCATCTGAACTGGCACCCACTCAGACTGAAGCAGCTGCTCGTCTTCGGTGTTGTTTCAGGCTCTTTGTAAACTCAGGCTAACAGCAATTACTGTCACAGCAATATCAACCCTAACTGCCCAGAACCCCAAACTCAGATGTCAGTTTCCCTGCATAACCTATCCCAAAGGCTTCACTGAACTCCTTGCAGCAGCCAACCTGCACAGAAAAGATCCTTGTAGCATGAGGTAACACGGCAAGCCAAGCAGGGAAAGCTCCCGCTGAAACCCTGATATCAGAAAGGCTGGAAAATAAGGGCCATCACAAGACAGGAGAGACCGGAGGATGAAGATCTGTTTGCAGCAGAGGGGGTGCCCCTGCGCCTGCCCCCCTCACCTGCCGGTTCGCAGGAGTCTTTGAAATGAGTCACTTGGCTTCACGTTCATGTGGCGCCGGGCCATTTGCCTTGGTCTTCTGCTCCTTTCCTCCTCACAAGAGTCATCTTAAAAGTATTCTTGGAATAGCTTCTGTGCACAACAAAACATCTAACAGGGCTGGGCTGACTTTTAAAGGACTTCATTTCAGTAATGCAATAACTCGCTGTCCTGTCGTATTCCATAGTAATCAATGAGCATTAATTCAGTCTCCACGGAGCATCAGTAATGAATTTCACAAACCTCACAGACTGAACTTGCATTGCCGGAAAACAGTGTATTGCTACAGTGAAAAGAGCAAGAGGACAACACAGAATAAGCTCTGCTATGTTTTTATGTGCTTCTTACTTCCTTCTTCCTTTACAATAAACTATTAATAAGCCTGTAGGACGCACAAATGGAAGTATTTCTGTCTGTTGTTTATCTGCCGGTCAGTGCCACAATGGTTTCCAATTCAGCAGAGGCCGTCAGACCATAACGCAAGAACACACGGGAACGTGGGCTGGCACGAGAACACCCACGCTGTACAACTGGAGCCATAAAACAGAAACGTGCAAATCAGAAGCAGCAAGAGTAACAAATTGGAAATGTTGCCCAGCAGAAAAATTAGCAGTTCATTTATAACACAAGTGCCAATAAACCAAGAGGCACACCAGCTATTTCTTTTCTGACAGTCCAATCACGTGGCACGTTCCCAAATGACTGCGAGACAGTAGGAAACTGCTCATTTTCCAAGAAAGGGCTACGTGGCATTTCAGCCACTAACAACTCACATGGCCCGATTACTTAGGGCTTAGCCACAATTTTACTCCTTTCAATCAGGAGTGACTTCACTGAAGTCAGACTTACCGCAGGGAAGAATAGATTCAAAGCAAGAGAATTATACAAACCAACTCCCCATCAGGAAGACCCGCATCCCAGTTCACTGGGTTACCCACAGTCCCTGTGGATCGTGCAGCATCAGGGATGTAGAGGTTGTTCAAAGGCAGCACTCCTGAGCCTTCCACAACTAACACAGATACTCTGCAGGCAAGCAACTGCAAGCCCAGCGCAGGTGGCTTTACAGAACCATTTCCCAAAGCCTGCCTCTTGGCCAAGGGCTTTGCAAGGTGCTCTGCACATCCTGACCATGCTACTGATGCATTTCTAGCTGAGCGACAGCACTGCGGGACTTTGCTGACTCACACTCCATCAAGTACGACACAAAAAGTCTGATTTGTACAACATTCTGGTTCTGCTGTATAATCCCCATGTGCTCCTCACCAAGCGGCCCACATCCCTCCCCCAATGCCCTGCAAGGAGCACAAAACCCAGTTCGGCAGAAACCGCCGTGGTGTCGCTGAAGCTGTGCAGAGGACCTTGCTGGCACAGCTCCCTAATGCCACACACTCACCAGTTCAAGCGCAAGACAAGGGACAAAGTACTGGACATGAGTGCTCCTGGGGGTTCTCTCACCCTACTTCTATTTGGGGTGATGTTCATCGGTTTGTGCTTGCCAGTTATATTTGGTCTGTGGTGCATTTTGGCACCTGTGCATGCAACTCCACTAATTTTTACTAATTGTGTCCTTATTTCTGCTTTCTGGGGAAACGGCAGTTCCTTGATTAGAATCGCAAAAGTAAATCTGTGGATTGTTCTTATTTTAAGTGGAAGAGAGTTCTTCAGTCACGGTAAAGATCCAGTAAAGCTGTGTCACGTAAATCAGTCTTAGCTTCCCTGTTGCTTAAATAATAAGACATACTTCATATATCGGGTGTGCACAGACAAACCGCAAAACCTAGATGTGCCAGAAGGTGCTATCTGTGTGGGCCAAGCCTTGAGGGAGGGAGGGAAAACTTGTACCAGGCTTAGGTTAAAAACATATGACAGAAGAGAGCAAAGAGCCGGGCATTTGTCCTGGAAGTCCTGTTCTGACAGCCTCTTCCAGTGTGCTATATTCTGTCTTGGGGACCTTTTCTGGGGCCTTTTTTTTTATAGTAGTGTTTAGTTATGGCAGAAATGCTGACATTTCTTCCGGTAGCAATGTTGTCCCTGAAGAAAATAAAAGCTTCATTGGCAAAGGTGGAAATCAAAGCTGAAAACACAATAGCATTCAGACTTTTGCCAAGAATTACTTGCTAGCACTAAGGGCCTGACCTCACCCAGGCGGTAATACCTTCCTTCCTGGAGCCTTGCAGAACGTTCCAGAAACTCTGGAACTTGAGCGGAACAACGTGCTGCTGCCGTTCAGCTTTACATCAGGCACGGTGCTGCTGAACGCCGAGAAATTTCACTCAGTGCTGAACTCCTTGTCTGCTACTTGCACTTTTTGATAAAAGGTGTTCATTACTCAAGGGAGCACAAGGGCATGTGCATACGCTGGTTTTGTCCACCAAAACAGCTTTACTGGTTGTCCCACCATCATCTTTTTGTTTTGTACTTGAGTTTTATCTTTAGTGCCAATTTTCTCAGCAGTGATTACAGTGCTCTGCATAGAAACAAGCGGAGATTATACAGGCGGAGAAATGAAAGAAGCTGGATTTGAAGTAGTGAAATCCACAAAAAGCAGAACACAAACCTGTTGAATGTGGACAAAGTCAGGTTTTAGAGCAGTGCCCATTATAGGGAAGTTTTCTCTAACACAGATACAATTATTGTGCATGTCATTCATATTACAAGAAATACTGAGTAATTGTGAGAAAACATTCCCTACCAAGAAATATTTTAGGGCACTAGAATTTCATATGGAAGCTTTCTATCATAAAATGTTATTTTAAAATGTTGGTTCTTGCTTTGGATTTTTGCGCTTAAGTCTTTCAGAACTCTCACTTGTATAATTTCAGACTTCAGCTCTGCTTATGATGCAGATGGAAACCTGTGGATAACTGGCTAGCTGAAAAGGGTCACATAGACATAGTCCAGCTGGCTGGACAAAAATGCACATCGCTCTCAGCTTCTCTGAAGTAAAGCAAAAATATACTATCCTTGGCTGTTCTTGTTACACAATATCAGGAAGATCGCGGTGGGAAAAGAATGTTGCAGGTGGGAACAGATAACTACAGAAGAGAAACTAGGGGCGGACTTGGTATTTAGGCAACTAACCAATAATGAGCTTAACTTTTGTAATATGTATGAGCTAATTATAGGAAGGCATAAAAGGTGACTGTAAGGGACAATAAACGAAGTCTGCTGATCACTCATATTGAGTGACTGTGTCTTCCCTCCGTCGCGACAGAAACCTACCTGTGTGCAGATGAATGCTGTGACGTTTCTGTGAAGCGGCCAGACTTGCAGGTGGCGTATGGCAAGAACCTGCAGTATTTGCACTGATGGAACATGCAGGTGACGTAGTGCCCTCAGATACAGGGGACAGATTGTCAAAATTGCATTTAAAACAACATGCATGCAGAAGACCAGTAAAAAACATGCAACAGTGAAAACCTATTTACAACCATTTCAAACCCATTCACAGCATTTCCAATGAATATAACCGGTTCTCGCCAAGTGCCACTTAAATACCACTTCATCTATACCATTTCATGCACACAGACCAGGTTTGGGGGGGTTCTGTTCTGCAGCAAGTTGCAGTGCCGAGCAGAAGCCAGGGCAGGAAGCGATTATGGCTAAAGAGCCGATGCTGATTGAAAGTGTGTGATGCTGCAGAGGAAATGTAACACCCTAGAACCTCAGCTAGTCTGGACATAGATTTCAAAACCAGGGCACATTAAGATGTAAACAGTCAATAGGACCGGGGCCCACCTTTCTCCTAACAATCAGGTCATTAGCAGTAGGAGTGTGCAGAATGATTTCCATGATTAAACTGCAAGTGCAAAATGCATGGAAGTGCGTGCTCATCAACGCTGAGCGGAAACGGCCTTGCTTTTTGCCATGTTTCTTCTCCTGCTTGTTCTAATTCATCCTGGATACAAGAGTCAGGCGTAAGGGCAGCTTATGTCTAGCAAGTGCAAAGAGGCCTTTGAAAAGGCTTAAGATTCTTCTGTGTAACTATACTGGGGAAGCATTGTGAAGAATTGTGCTTCTGATTTTCAAGGTCGCTTCCCCGAAAAGTCATCAGCTCGCATTCAATTAAAATTGCCAGGATCTGAGTGGAAAGTGTCTCTGATGAGAAATGGAACAGAATTCAAATATTTGGTAGAGTTAGCTATTGTTATAATGTAAGTGATGGTTGTTATATGGGTGAAGGGGACAGCTTCCTTTTTATCTAGAGGTTAACATCTGGCGTAGTTTGTAGTATCCATTCAGTAATTTTGAGTGTTATCTAACTTCTGATTCCACCATTTTTTAGAAGTCTGGTCAGTGTAGAAAGCAGTAAGAAAGACAAACTTCAACCTGGGAGCCCTTACTTTTTTTTTTTTTTTTTTTTTTGGTAAGATGTGTATGATGCTCTACAATCACATTGTGTATGTCAGCAGTTTTGCTTTTCTGCAAAGTGCACGTGCCAGAAGAATTGCTCATAGCTGAAAGGGAATTGCCAGGCTACCCTACTGCTAATGCCATGCTTCAACACACAGATGTACCCAGGGCAATGCCCTTCATCACCCTGGGCCTTTAAGCAGCTGAGCGTTATTTATGAAAGCACTGAAGTTTCCCTGCACTCTTCCATGTACCATCTGAGCCATAGTAACTTATTAAAGTGAAAAAATTCTGGAATGACAAAGGTTCTACTACAGCACCACGAAAGGCTTAATCAGTGAAGATAATCTAGACATAAGGACGTTTAGGTAAATTGCAAAGGCCAGTGATCCATCGTTTTCCCCCTGCACTTCTGGTACATACTTTTCTCTTGTTTGCTCCTGTCTGTATGCCCGTAACATCGACACATCTTGTCTTCCATGTCCAAAATGAAAGCTGGTCTTTCTCACAGTGGCTCGGGCCCCTCATAGGACAGGTGGCAAAATACAGGTGCAGGATTTTGTTGCAGGGATGAAGCTGGAATGTAAAACAGCCAGTCATTTATAAGGCAAAGATTAAGTTCAGCCCATGTTCAAAGCAATTTTTTCCTTGCCCCCAAATAGATGAGCCAAAAAATCCCCCACGTATGTCCTTTTCTTGATGGGAGAAAGCTCAGCGCCATTGTGGATGCCAAGAAACAAGCCAGGTTTTAAATCCCAGCTTCTCTGAGATATTGATGTATTTCTGGGAAGTAGCCCTGCAACTCCTGAAAATTAGAGGGCAGCACAAAACAGAGTTTATGAACAGTAAATACAAAGACACATTGTTGATGAGATTGGTCTGAAGAATTATGTGGAAAAGGGAGCTGGAATGGGCCTGTGCGATTTAGCATTCCTTGGTAAATAATTTCTACTGTGGCTACCTAGTTGCTGTGAAAGGACTGTTAGCTTTGTACAGGGTTATTTTTGCCTGGATGCTCCAGAAATAGGTAAGCATGATGCTGTTTCATGAAGAGCCATTAAAGAGGAGCATTTGAGCTGGGTAATAACTGTCTATTCATTCCTGCAACAGGGAACGCAGTTTTATGCACAGGATTTTGATAATACAGCCGGAGGTTAAAAGGGAACTTTCTCTAAGGCTATGGCCAATTGGCACTTCACCAGCAAGAAGGTGACTGGCAGTAGTATTCGTGTAGATGCCACGCGTGTTTATAGATGTGAAGGAAGCTTGCTTGTTTGTTTGTTTGTAAAGGTGCCTGGAGCTCCATTCTACATGAAGGTATTGCTGTAGACATCTGGGGGTGGGCCTGTGAGGTGGGAGCAGAACTTGTACTCAGTTTCTACAAATAGAACAGAATTTGCAAGGAAGATAAAAAGTGAATATTGTCCTTGTTGTTTGTGATACACAGCTGTGCTCAAAAGGCCCAACTAGTGTGTGGTCCAGATTATCCTGAATAAAACATGGACTGTGCTGCTTGTCTTCCTAACAGTCACTGTCCTTGCTGTGCTTATAGCAGTGATTAATAGTAATAACTAATCATTAATAATTCATCATAGTTAATAGGTAGCACAATGATCAGCTATCACAGTAACCTCAGTTAAAGTAGCGCTTATGCTTAGGGAGAGGCGGTACTACCAATGAAAAGCAATTTGCAAATTCAAGGTTGACTGTGTCAAGAAAGACAATTATAAAATCAACTTCATTTGCAGGTGCAAAGAGCCAACACCATCTGCTACTGGCAATATGTAACCAGTGTGATGGATAGGAAAGAAACCAAAGCTCACGTTAGAGAAAAAGCTCCACTAATAGGCATAGTTGAAGAGATGTGGTTTGGTAGTGGGAAACATCTCTTGGCATGCTGGTTGTTCAAAGTCTCATACATTTCTGCCTTGCTTAAGAAAGGCATCCTTTGTCTGAACCCCTTGCTCTGGAGTGCAAGGAACACTGGCAGTGGGGTGCAGGAAGAAGCTGAAATTCCCTTGGTCACATGCGATTTGCCTGCACTGTTTGCATTGTACAGACAAAATGAAAAAAACCCAAAACAACCAGCCCTCAGCATGCCCTCGCTGTGTGCGAATAGCGCGTGGTCAGGTACTACGACGCTAGGTAACTGGTCCAGACGCTTAGACAGAAATTATGCAAGATAGACACCTGCACAGAAGATCAGTTCCCTGTTTTATGGAACAGGATACAGCTCAGCTTCAGCATAGTGAGCTCGGGTATTGCCAGATGTGTTAGCAGCACGTCCTGGTTTCAGCTGGGATGGCGTTAATTACCTTCTTAGGGGCTAGCGCAGTGCTGTCTTTTGGCTTTGGTGTGAGGCACTGCAGTTCCTCAGGCCTCGCTAGCAAAAAGGCTGGAGGGGCGCAAGGGCTGGGGAGGGGAGACTGCCAGGTCCGCTGACCCGAACCAACCGCAGAGGTGTTCCATGCCATGGGACGGCACGCCTGCTCTCTGTGTACCTGGGGGCTGGCTGGGCAGGGGGCTTGTTGCCTGGGGACTGGCTGGGCATCAGCCGGTGGGCGGCCAGCAGCTGCGTTGTGCACCACCTGCTCCTTTCTTCCTTTCCCTCTCCCTTTTCATTATAACTATTATTATCACTGTTGTGGCTATTCTTCCATTTTTATTCTGTTTCAATTATTAAATTGTTCTTACCTCAGCCTTTGAGTTTTGCATTCCTTTCCAGCTCTCCCCATCCCTCTGGCTGAGGGGGGAGCGAGCGAGCGGCTGCGTGGCACTGGGTTACCAGCCGGGGTTAAACCACGACACCGCACCACTTGCAGGGTAGCGGGGGCTGTTTCCAACAAGCAGCAAGGAGCAGCCACCCACATTTGAGAGCAGGTTTCTCACTGGCAACCAGAAAACAGACACGTCATCGCTGCAGTGAATGACTGGACCGGGCTTTCCCTCGCTGCTGTGCTCGATGTTAACGCTGGTTTGCCCAGCAGCCAGTAACCTCCGCTTCTCGCTGGGAGCCAGCAGTAAAGCAGCATTTACCACTGGCTTTTCTAGGCACACAGAACGTGCAGCTGCTTTGTTTTTAGTCACAAGTGCTTTATCTCTATACCCAGGGAAGTGTGGCGAGGGGTACCTCTGAGGTAAAGGCAGGATGAAAACAGGACACAGGCGGTCAGCATGCTTACAGGGTACCAGAGTTATGTTCCCTCTGCAGAGCATCAGTGGAGCGCAGTGGCAGCGATCAGCAATGAATTATAAGCAAAAGCCTGGATGTTTCAGAGGTCAGGACTCACTGGGAAGACATACTAGTGCTGCAGCAGGACTACTCAACCACTACTCTGCCAATGAGTAACTGAAAAACTAATGTTTTGTAGCAACAATTCAACATGGTATTTTGAAGACAGCAAAACCTGGGAAACTCCTGACACTTTTGCTCATGAGGAAAAAGCAACTGGCATAATAAGATTTTCTGAAACAGAGTTGTTTATTCCATACAACTGATTGCAAAGATCTGCAACCTGCTTGTAGCTACTGACCCCAAAGGGTTTCTAAGGTACCTGAGCAAAGAAATCAAGAAACACGCTTGCTTTCTTCTTTGGAAAGAGATCAGGAAGTTCCTGAACCTGAACTTGACTGTTCGGGCACAAGCCAGAGAAAGCCTTGCTAAAGTCAAGGTAAGCAACACGCACTGCTCTTCCTCTGTCCACTCAGTTACTCACACATCGCTAGAGAGGTACCAGGTCAGTGCGGCATGATTTCACCCTTTGCAAACCCATGCTGACTCCTCCCTACCAACTTCTTGTCCCCAGCATCTTTGGAAACGGCTCCCAGAGTACGTGCTCCGCCACCTTCCCAGGCAGCACAGTGAGGCTGCAGTTCCCAGCTCCTCGGTCTTGCCCTTCTTGAAGATGGGACAGACATTCCCTGTCTTCCAGGCCTCAGAGCCTCCCCCAAGTGCCATGCCCTCTCCTGCTTCATCAGGAGTGTCCCCACAGTGACACTGGGGATGGACTTTCGAGCGCAGGAATTGCCTGGACTTCTCTGTACCCCCTCACGCCTCATCATAACTGCTATCAATGCCGGTTATGGCAGATGCCAACACCGAATTTCTGTTCTGCTGCTCCACCAGCCAAGAGCTCTCCCCTCTCACTAAGAGCTGGCAGCAGAGAGCGGTGAGGAAACTTGAGCACAGGTCACGTCTGAGTTTATCACAGTGACTGACAACACAACGTGAATGTCAAGATGTTCTGTCCCTGCTTCCTCTGTGGAGAGACACTAGAAAGTAGCAAAAGCTGAACTTCTCTTTGACCACTCCGGTGCAGGCTGGAGAAATTTCGTTACACCTTTTTCCTCTGCAGGGGATCAAAACCTGTGGGATTTCCCAGCGTTTCACGGCCACCAGAAGCTCACCTGCTACCTTCTGCCCAAACCACAAGGAGGATTGCTCTAAAATACAGGGAAAGTCTGGGAACTGATCTTAACACAATTGTGGAGAAGGACATACACACATGCTGGCCTTTTGCCTGGCCTCCAGGACAGGCTGAAGGCGCAGCGGTGAACAGAGCTGAAAGGAGCAGAGCGCTCTGGAGAGCTGTACGGTTAGGGAAAGGGGTAGAAAGCGATGTCAAGAAGGGAAACGATAAAACAAAGACATATATTAGATGACAAGGTTTATTAAATTTCAAACAGAATATCTGGAATTAAATACAGTATATTAACTTCACAAATATGTATTCATATAAAAAGGAACAGCGTCACAGCAACATTCATTGCTTTCCTCACTGCCTGTTAACTCAAGTCCTTGAATTAGTGGGTAAAACCCCCAAATTTTTCCAGTCTTAATTGATCTTGGGACAACCATTCTTCCTTTCCCAGAACTGGGACTTTGTTCTATCATCTTCTGATCACTACTGACTTCTGTGGACAGGAAATGACAATGTAGATCTTCAGTAACAGGTAACTCCCTGAAAGAAGTAAACCTGCTTCTTTTATTGACACAAATGTCCCAGAACACTGGCTACCATCTGGGCTACAGCCACCACATCATCAGCTGCTAGCAGCAACAAAAAGATTGGCTGTCCTATCATACAAGGTTTGGAAAGTACTGAGGAGACTGGAAGTTAATATTTTAACATTCATTTTTCCCGCACATGAAGTGTTTCAGGTACAGCACAGCTGCTGATGTAGTAACTGGGAATGTCTACAGCTGCAGCGACCTTTAATACGAACCCCAAGATGAATACCGTGAGGGGCCATGGGCACAAACTGAAACACAGAGGGTTGGGGCTGAACATCAGGAAATGCTTCTTTCCGATCAGGGTGACTGGGCACTGGCACAGGCTGCCCACGGAGGCTCCATCCTGGGAGATGCTCAAAAGCCAGCATGGTCCTGGGCAACCAGCTCTGGGTGGTCTTCCCTGAGCAGGGGAGCTAGAACGGATGACCTCCAGAGGTCCCTTCCAACCTCATCCGCTCTGTGGTTCTGTGATCCAAAACAAACATACCAAACCCACCACATAACTCTCTTGGCACTGCTACACACTCACAGTAATGTTAAACCTAAGGCGCATAAGGTGACAGCAACGTAAAGTGCCCTGTCCTCCAGCATGACCACTGGTAAAGATTTCACTTTATCGGCAGAAACAGTCACGGCATCTGGACTGAAGCAGCAGGCTCAAATCACATCAAACGATGTCCTAAGCATTAAAGTAACACTGGAAACATTAAAAACACATAGGGTGAAAGAATTAAGCAGAACAAAGGGAATGCTTTCGTTAAAACACAGAACATCAGTGGAGAAAAAATAAAGCTTCTACGTTGATAAGAAACATTCTGACAATTCTGTCACGCTCAAGAATCAAGGTGAGTCATTCTGCTAGTCAGAAAAAAACAGGTGTGCTTCTTATGGTGAGTGCAAAATAAAACACCTATGCATCAATAAACCAACAGGCAAGTGCAATGTGCTTGACATCCATTTAATAGAATTCACATTCGGACTGCAATAAACACATTTGCACATCTGAACTGTGGGATGAGAAACTATAGACGCGCTATGTAAACAAAATCCTTTCCGGAGCTTTTTTCCCAGCATTTTGTTCAAATCAGGTAATTTTTGGTTAAAACATCGCGGTACTCCTGTACTGCCCTGCAAAGGGGATCCTGGTCAACGTGGATACTTTTTGAAGATCCATCGGAAAATACCATGGGAGAAGCTCCAGCAGATCCAGCTTCAAGTTCAGCAGTGGCTAGGGAGAAGAGAAACAAGATTCCGGTGTTGCTTTTACACTAGACAGGGCCAAATCAGTCACTATGAAAACATCATGGATAACTGGAGAGACTATAATCCAGAAAGAGATTTAAAAACTTCCAAGGGATCGTAACAATCAAAGGGCTACGCACAAAGGAAGAAACAATCTTTTTCCACATTTGCTTACCAGTCAACAGTATTTCTAAAGCCAGTGAAAGAAATTCTATAGGCTACACAGCGAACGTCTTCAGGGAATCCACAAATGACTCCGGCTTACACCAGTGCTAAACTAAGCCCCCCTGCAGATCTCTCGAACCTCCAGTATCTGTTTTCCTTGAATGTTCAAAGCAGTGATTTATTGGAACTCTACTCCTAAAAACCAGCTTCTGCCTTCTCTGTGACAAACTTAAAAAGAATCCGCCGGTGAAAACGCAAACACCTTTGCAGTGCAGTCAGGCCAGGACAAGTCTCCTAGCCTGGCACTTTCTTTGAGGGGCGTCTTTGTAACTCACCCTGGCAAAACCCTCTTTCCTCCACAAAAACACATACTCAATGACAGCAAGCCCACCTTTCCTGTTCTTCTCCAGCCACGTTTTTCAGACAAGGTCCTGAAACCAAACGCACTCTATGACACCTAGCAGATGCACAGTCAGGTTCAAAATGCACACGGATGAAATGCAACGGCTTTGTGTCCATTCGGACACATGGAACGAGCTGTGAAGCTACAGCTGAACACTCTCTGTATTACTAAAAGCATGCAGGAACAGAAGGAAATTCTCGCAGGGGCTACCTGCTTTGAAATAGCACCAGTCACTGCAAAGCAAAGCAGTGACTCTGGAGGAACGACTACCCTGAAACAGGTGGAATTCCTCTTTCGACACCTGGCCTCATATTATAGAGCATGTTTCATGCTATGTGTTAAAAGCATTCAACTCATCTTATGTTTGCCTAAGTGCTATGAAATGATCTTTTCCCAAAGAAAGGGTATCTTTCATATCACTGATTACATTTTTCTTGCTTATTCAAAAAAGACTGCAACATATAAGCTACAAATACAAGCAATGAATAAGAAATGGCAAAAAAACAAGGTCCAACAGCAGAGAAGTGCACGGTATGATTTAGTGTGGAATGCAACTGATGCACATGGAAGAAGCAGTGATGGCTGAAGTCTATAAACGTCTTCTCTCGGGGCTTCTTTTACATTTGACGTTTGTGCTCAAGGATTCACTCTAGAAAAACGTGACTTCAGCTTACGCCAAGTGCACCCGTGTAGAGGAAGTGGGTTAGTTTTCTCTGCACTTGTCTTTTTCAGGCAACTGCATAACATTCTACACAATCTTTTGGTAAGCAGGAAATTTTCACATTCAAGTCTAAACTGGAAAGCTAGCAGAAAAACCTCCCTGTGCTTAGCACAGGAACTTCACAGCTTTCAAGCCATTATGTTCAAGAGTCAGGAACACTCCTCTTTTTCCTTAAAAATGCCCCTAACATAGTGACACATTACCTTGTTTAAGTTCTTTAGCGATTTTTTCATCTAGTTCCTGCCGTACCTAGAATTATACAGAAAATACAGTTAATATTTTAACAGTTACATTTTTCTAATATTAAACTTCTAAAACATTCTTAAAAACCACACATAATGAGAGAAAACCTAAAAATATAATTCCAAATAGACACATCTTGGTTTGGGGTTTGATTTCTACTGAAGAGAAACTTTTGGTCAGTCGGGCTGCAGCTGCCTCATTGCTCAGCAACGTTAACAAAACAATTTGTAACTCACCAGCTGGATTATTACTGGGCATTTAACAAAATACACAGGAAGAAAGCAAGAAAGCCTAGCGCAGTTATTGCAGTGAAGGTATGGCTGAAGTTTATCATCAAACACACGAACAGAATGTCAGCTACATGCCGAGATAGGTACAAATGCCACCCACAGGGACAAATCAGCCAGTTGAGGCTGGCTTCTGCAACTTCACAGAGAGAAGAGCTGCACCAGCAGCTGCTGCAGGATTGACATACACCATTTGTATAGAAAAAAGCGTGTGCCAATATTCTTCTTTTCTCCACCTTAAGATGGGAAATTGAAAGAGCTCCTACAGATGATGCCAAAACTTCTTTATTGTTATTGCAAATACCACGACACGCATTTATAAAAACATAAAAGCACACACAATTTTTTCTTGCAAACTGTGTACTAAGAAAAGATAACCACAGCTACAGCTTCTACGCAGCGAGTGCTGTGGGGTTTATTATGTAGCTGGAATCAGCCTGGATCACTACAAAGAAGCACTTATGCCTCTTCTCCCCTAGAAAGTGGGTATTGTTACCAATTAAGTTATTCTCACTTATGATTCTGCCTTCAGAAGCCTTCACAAGAAGGAATCACATCTCTTAATTTAAGAGTCACAGTCCAAGCGCTATATGCTGCTGTTTACATTTGATGATACCTGCTACTCCTACATTTTTTCCATCAAATTTGTGACACGCAGAAGTGAATTTCAAAACACGTATCATACAGCTTCCAGGGCTACGATGGCCATGAAGATGCTGCAGGGCTTGGACCTCATGAGCTATATGGAGAGGCTGAGAGCTGCAACTGTTTCTTTACTGGAGAACAGGAAAGCTCAGCGGGACCTTATGTATGTGTATAAATACCTGGTGGGGGGAGTACAGAAGATGGAGCCAGACTCTTCTCAGCAGTGCCAAGCAAAAGAACAAGAGGAATAGGCACAAATCCAGATAGAGGAAATTTTAACACAAGGATTTTTACAATTATTATTTTTAAAAAAATTGTAAGCATGGACAGACACTGGAACAGGTTGCCAGAAAAGGTTGTGGAGTGTCCATCCTTGGAGATGTATAACACCTGGCTGACAGAACAGTGACAAAACCTGCTGTGGCTGACCCTGCTTTGAGCAGGGGTGACGTTGGACTAGATCATCTCTAGAGGCCCCTTCCCCTCACTCATTCTGCGACTCTCTTGATTTTAGTACTGAATTCCTGGGGGAAGGAGCATTTATTTTATGAAATGAGCAGACCCACCTAGCAGCATAACAACAACAAGAAGAACGGAAACACTGCACAGGGTACTCAACAGCACAGAGAGAGCAAGAGCCTCAGGAAGGAAACCACTCTGCTTACCCTCACAAGAGGAGCAGTAACAGGCAGTAACTGCAAGGGTCAAAGGAGCGGGGCTGTAAACCAGCGAAGCGGAGGGAAGGGCTCTCTCTCCAGGAACACAGGGATAGCTGGGACCACATTCACTAGATCCTGCAGGAGAAGCACCACTCTGTGATACTTCATTGAAATACTCTGTGCCAACAGAGCTGCATGAACAATGGAAAAGGACCCCCCAAATCTCTAATTGTTTTCAAGCAGGTACAAGCAGAAGCAAAATTCTGGGGAGAAAGGACCCCCTAACTCCTGAGACGAGACACAGGTAACAGAAAAAAGCAGGAAAACTAATGCCTAGACCAAAATACGGCCCAAACCCAGGACCAAGCCCAAGCAAAGACGTAGTAGTTAGTGGTGTTAGAAGAAACCACTTTCCCTGGTTTCCTGAGTCTTCACAATGACTAGAAGGTCCACAGGACCCTCTGCAACATGTACAAATCAATCAAGAGAAGAAAAAGGTCTTGTTTTCCTCTTCTTCATTCCATCAATGTCTTTGTGATTCTCATCCATGTCTGAGGGAAGAGAAATAGGTGGAAGTAAAGCCAACACACTGATTTCTGAAAAAGGAATAATGAAGAGCCAGGCAAAATACACCTCCGAGGACCTTAACTTGCCTCCACTTTTCTCCTTCCCCCCAAACCCCTGGGAAAGGCATCACAGCTGAGTGTCCCAAACCTCCTGAGCAGGCACTTCTCACCTCACTGCACATCTCTTCAGGTGGTAACACACCAGGTGTTCACTTGCAGCAGGCACCTTCTCAACAGTTCTTTTTTCAGAAAGTGGTGTTGACTTACTACTTATCCACACAGGCTGCTTTAGCACAGAGTAAGCTGGATCCTGTAAGACTCCGTGAGATGATGCTCCGAGTCTGGAGTACCAGTACTGTTCTGAAGTTGAGATCCTAGACACAACTGCTGCGACCACCAAGAACTTTTTGTATATCAGAAGTGGCAAGGAGGGTAAACCAGCCTACTCCTAAAGCTCAAAGTTCCATCATAACAGATTAAATCCATAGACTATCATCTCACAGATGGTTAACTACCACAGAAGCCATTGCATTACATCTCACAGATGGTTAACTACCACAGAAGCCATTGCATTACATCTCACAGATGGTTAACTACCACAGAAGCCATTGCATTACATCTCACAGATGGTTAACTACCACAGAAGCCATTGCATTACATCTCACAGATGGTTAACTACCACAGAAGCCATTGCATTACAAATACATAAAGCAGAGAAGTCCCCTGCAGCAGTCATTCTTTCACTTGGACAAACTAAAGTTCAAAATATGCGCAGTGTTAGGAAAATGTGAATACAATCAGTAAGTTTTAATCAAAACCTAACAGCATAAACAGACAACATTTCCAGTATAAAATACCATCCCAACATTAAACAATGCTGGCTGCAAACCTTGCCATGTATCTGGCTGCAGAGAAGAGAGACGGACAGATTTTTGATGAAGGAGCTGAAAAAGAAAGAAAAACAGCCTGAAGTTCACAGGTCTTCAGTGAGAAACAAGAACGTGGCCTACATGTAAATGAAGCAAGTAAAAAAGCTAACAACAAAGACTGCTACAAGAGTGCAGAAAGCCAAATCAGAAATGGAACAGAAATTGGAAGATGAAGTAGGAAGCAGACATTTCCCTTCCCACATTAAACTGGTTTCATTTATCCACTGATTCACCCTGGTTGCAGAGTTCACTGTTCTTGTCTGTCAAGACACCCATGTTCATTTTCACCAGCCTTTGGCACAGCTGTTAGGATTTAAGCTTGACATTTGTTAAACCTAACAACAGGACTCCAGTCCCAAAACCTCCTTGCAGCACTTGCAGGAGACATTCCTTGCCTTAGTCTATGGACTAAGGGAGCAGGTCTGAAATACTGAATTGCTAGTTGCTACGGTCACTGTCTAATTACATGCACAGAATTTGTCAAGTACTTGTAATTTATTCCACATTACTGAAGCTCTAATACAAATAAAAAACACCAAAAAAACCCCAAAGACATTGCATGTGATTGGGATTCTACTGGTTAATAAGCTTGTGCCAATATGAACTTTTTTTGTATTTTTAAAGATCCTTTTGCACTTCAAGGTTATTCATTTCTGTAGCGTATATATTTGATAAAGGGGAAGGGGCTATACTGTAATGGAACACATTTCTTTATGCTTTTTTAAGAATAACACGCTCATTTTTTGCTGAACTTGTGATATGACCATCTTCAACATGTACGGCTCTATGTGTAATCACTGATAGTCATGCTTAATGTTTAGGAAAACGGTGCAATCTTTCAAGCCTTTAAACACCAAATTCCTTAGTTAAGTCTAAAGGAGAAACTGTGTCCACTTGCTAGTGAAGCACTCCTTCCTCTTGTCAGCATCATTTACCAGGGTTTTTTCCAACAGCTGCAGGACCAATGAATACCATCATTTTGAATAACAGCAGTGTGAACTATTTTCACCTCTTTGCCCCTGAAGCTATTTCAAAGCTTCTGCACAAACGAAATTCACACAAACATCTCCCTCTTCAGAATGGCTGGCATGTTCCCTACTTCCAATAGCCCTTCTCACCTTGAGGAAGCTACCACAAGGAACACCAAATCTGCAGAGAGCTTTGACTAAAAAAAGAAGCCTCAAAGGACTGCCTGAGGCACACTGCAATTTCAGCTTCTTAACTCCCTGTCATTTAGAGCTTCAGTGGCAGAAACATGTGTCATCTCCAGCCAAGGCAGCACTGCGCATCCTGAATTTAAAGGCAAGGCAAATTCTGTAGAAGGGAACCAGGTTAGTGGGAAAACAAAACTGAGGCATAACTGAAGTAAACAGTGAAGTGAAGAAAGGGCTGTGTCAGAGAAATTCTTCTGTTTTGAAACAGTCTGCTGAACAGACAGAATACCAGGCAGCACAACCAGCAAAGCATTTCAAAACAGACTAAAACTATAATCTCTGGTTTCTTCCCTCATGCTCCAACTTGCCTCCTGAATGGCACGGGACTCCTGCGGAAATGACAGCACAGACTGTGCATCTGGTGATTTTGCATTTGGAAACTGATTGAGATTTGCCACCCGTTATTGTATGCAGAGGGATACATGCAGTTTTTCCCTTTTGTTACTTCCTGACTTCAAAGTCTTACGTTCCAATTCAATCCTCTTTTCTCAGATGCATGTTATGCACATGACATACTGCACCCGACTGAGAACAATTAAGCCCGCAGTTCTAAGTGAAATACTCACCTAGTCCTCTAGCAACTACTGCACCTCTGAGAACTCAGTTCCTTTCTTCTGAAGGACTCCAGAGAAGACCAGGTTTTAAGACTTCCCTGAATACACTGAACGTCAGGTGACTTGAGGCTACAGGCAGTGCCACTACAATTAGTCTCAGTTGTTCCCTAACTGGTGATTACAGGAAGAAACATCATAAAGAGATGTGCAGCTGGATTTAGTAACAGGGAGGTTATTCTTTTTTTCCTGTTTCTTCTTCAAAAAAAGAAACCACAACTGTTAAACCCTTTTCTTTTAAACTAGGACAGCTTTTTTCCTAGAAGGGGGATGGTTTCCTCCTTTGCCTTTTTCTTCTTGTAACATCTCGCTCCCATCTCTCTCTCTTTTTCCCCTGCCCTCACGTGCTCCCTGCTCCCTGTCCCTCTTGTTCCCTTGTCCTGGCTTTCTCCTTACTTCAGTTTTGTAGTGGATCCCTGAATTTCGCCTCCTTTCTGCTGCTTGCGTGCAGAATATTCCCTGCAGGTGGTACAGTACTAATTGCCTCCCATGTTCTTTATGCAGCGTTACGTCCACCCCTCTGACACAAAAAACACATTCGCAACGATACAGAAAAGTTCATCTCTTAACTGCCGCTGCTACGCACTACCTACACACCGCTTTGTCCATTTTTGTTTTGTTGTTTGGTTTGTTTTTTTCTTTTTCTTAAGCCAGGCACAGTATGCAGACACGTTATTTAAATGGATTCTTTCCAGTGTAGGTGGGACCACCGAACCGAGATAGACTTAAAAGTGAGCGAATGCTTCTCACATTCATTCAACAACAGAATATGCGAGGGACAGACACCGACTGAACAGGCAAGCTTGCCCATGCCTCAGTCCTATGCTAGGTGGGAAACGGATTACAACGACTGACATCTGGTTTCCAACTCTCATGATATCACATTTACGTGATATTACGTCTGTGAGGGATGTGCTATCATGCTGACTGCTAATTACAGGGCATACTTTGACCAGAGGTATGCAGAGGTTGCAGCTTTTTACCAAATTAGAAAGCTCTGTAGACTTCCTGAGGAGCAGTTACATATAACACCACATAGCAGGACCCACAAAATCAAATGCCTCCTATGCACAGCATACGTCCCGCACTCAAGTGAGAAGTTACGTGTCCTGTTCATACCATCCTAGTTTTGAAGCATCCCTTTGTTGGTATTGTACTAAAACAAGTTCCGGTGAAGAAACTGCTAGCATGAACATCAGTGAAGGAGGAAAAGGTGTCTCAAAGAAAGATGTCTGATGGGATTTTGCACTCATCATAAAGTTCACTGTTTTAAAAAAGGTCATCCACAGAATGGCTTGGGTTGGAAGGGACCTTAAAGATCATCCAGTTCCAACCCCCCTGCCATGGGCAGGGACACCTTCCACTAGACCGGGTTGCTCCAAGCGCCACCCAGCCTGGCCTTGAGCACTGCCAGGGATGGGGCATCAGCACTAAATTTTACTGAAGAGCTTCTCTGGCAGCTTCCTATGCCACAGTATTCTTCATCACAGTTTCTCTTGCAAAAGAATGTTGTTACGCAGTCTGTCATTTAGATCTCAGTATTTTTTGGTCTTTGAGCACTTCTGGAAATTTGTATAACCCTGATGACCAAAAGTCTTCGTTTCTACCACCTAGTTGTGTACTGTTTTGATGAGCAATTTGGTTTAGCATATCAGAGCATATGGTTTGGAACTAGAAATGGATTCTAACTTTAGACTGAAAAGCACAACCTTGCTTACAGATACTCTTCAACACTAGTTGAGAACAGTATTTAAAAACGCTTACCTTAGCCACATAGGCTTCAACTCTGTTTCTTGATGGTAACGTATTCACGGTCGGGGTTAGGAAGCTTCCTGCTAGATTTAGACTTCTATTCAGTGCCGGACTGTTGCTAATATGTCCCAGTTCAGTTGAATACAGAACTGGACCACTGACAGCGCTGCTTGCAGTTAAAGGTTTGCTTCTATGGCACTCCTGAAGGAGCTTATTGTTGGCTTCTGCTAGTCTCTCATTAGCTCTGAAACATTCAGAAGCATACAAAGAATTATCTTTGGTAATAAGACTTCCGCAAAGTTACCCTCCAGGTCTTTGATTATTATCTGACTTCTGAAAGTGGAAGGGATTAAGAGAGTCCAAAAAAATCTCCATAACTGGATCTGGGTTTTTTTTGGAGAGCCTATTTCTAAGTAGTCACTCTACCTGCAAGAAGCAGCAAGAGTTAACCAATACTTTGGGCTTCTCAGCATTAAGGCCTCAAAGCAGTCTGTGCACACCGTGTGTTTACATAGCTCTTCCTGAAAGGTACATCACCTGCATAAGAACTCTGGGCTACCCTTCCTTTCCCAAAGAAAGCTGAAACCTATGACATGCGACTAAAATGGAAGCCAAAAGATTTTTGTTGTTCTTCTTCATAGCATCAAATGCCGTTCTCTGAAGGGCCTATCCTTATTCAAGCAGTAAAGGACATGACATTATCTTTTCTGCCATACTTAGAGTAAGAAGAGGAGATTAGAGACTGGCAAAAAGGCTGCCTGGTAAAACAAACTCAACTTCAAAAATATCCTATTAACGCCCATGATCGGTGCTGTTACTGCTGGAACACTGAAGAGAAATGAAGATAGTTCCAAAGAACAGGGGGGACCCTTAAGGTACTTTCATCACAAATATGCTATCTTATGCATAATGCTGACCAGATGTAGAAAAGGTATTTAATGAAGAAAACTGCTTGAGGAAAAAGTAGTATCTTATTATCACCCCAAAAGAGCAGGGACTTACCTTTCCAGTTTTTTTGCTAGGCATCTTCCATTTTTAACTTCCTCCAGGTACAGGTCTTTGTACTTTTCCGCTTCTGCCTGTGCGGATTCTTTTTGAAAAATACTGTCTCGTTGGGTATTTTTTATCCTGTCCAATTCACGTTCGAGGTCTCCAATTCTGTGTTCTAGCTGGTTTGTCAGCAAAGCATGACGACTGGCTCTGATTTGTTCTAATCTGTCCTGGGAGGCTGCCTGCATCTGAAGTAGATACACACTTTCAACCACCGCAAAGAAAAAGAGAACTCTCCTCGCCAGTCAATTGCGTGTGCCCAGTTTCAAGGGCCCAGCTCTATTCAGCGAGGCAACTGTGCCTCCTCACTGCCATCAGCGACCAGGGCACAACCCTGGAACTACCACACCAAATGATTCTTTTCATTCAGAAAGAACCCCCATCTTAGCACTATTACTCATCAAAGCTACTGATGAAGGAACACTATCTCTGTAGGACAGGGCATAGCATTCCTCAAAGAAATCATGGAGATGCCGCACCCCCAGCCCCCACCCTGCAGCTTTGGTGACTTCTTTTCTGAGCGTTGCCCCTTGTGCAATGACTACGGAAGATGTGTATGGCTGGCTGTGACAACTCTTAAGTTGCAATACCCATTCAAGGATAAACAATGACAACAAGACCTAAACAATGAGAACAAGACCAGTGGGCAGTGATACCCCTCCAAGAACTGCAAAATGAAAACCTACCTCGGGCAAGTTTTTGATTCAGGGCCTGCAGGCACACTGCACGCACATGAAAGCATCTTGCCCAACCATATTCCCTTCTCCCACTGCCCTTCAGGAAAAACAGAAGTACAGCGTAACACATGGAATCAGGCACCACCACCACCCCTAAAAATGACAACCAAAACAGAAGTCTATAACAGACACACATAAGAAATTAACTTACCTGCAAAAACAGATTGACTTCTTGCAGTTTTTGCCTTATTTCTTGTGCAGCTCGTTCTTCCACCTCTCTTTTGTATTGTTCTATTTGGCTGCGATCCACCGTGTTAGTCTCCATATGGTGTTTGAGATTAGCCACCTCTTCTTTCAGCTGGCTTTTGCTCTTTTCCAGTTTTTCATGGCTCCCACGCATGGTGGACAACTCCTCTCGCAAATCATGATTTTCTGCTTCTAGCTGCATGCCTTTTTTAGACTCTATCTCCAGCTGCTGGGAAAGTTCATCAACCTGTAGACAGGAAAGGGGAAAAAAACAGGGAACTCAGAGGGATCTAAAATTAGTCAAATCTGTGAAAATTGGTAAAGGAGTTGGCCATCAACACTGTATTTATCATCTGCTGATTCAGTGTTAAAACAAAAGCGAAACCAGGCTCTTCTTTTAAAACAAGAACAGCTTTCACATCATTTCTGACAGCATTCCTCAGGTTCCCATCCTTCCTCAGTTCTGCAGTGGGTCACAGACCAAGAGGTACCAAACCAGCGGCATTACACCCGCAGGGCTAGGCTGAAAAGCACTAGGGCTATTCTTCTGCGAGATGTTCATACGATCATAGGAAATCAAACACACCCATACCCAGTTACATCACAGCCACATTCTGGTTTCATCAGAAAAAAAACCCCATGTATCATGCTTCAGAGGAACTGTCACATGCTGCCACACGGTCAAAGCTTCGTCACAGAACTGACAAGGCAAGAAACGGATACCCTTTCCTTCCATTACGCTAATAGATCTGGAAATAGTGGCTCAGAACACCGCTTTTGCAGCAGTGGTGGCAGAAGACAGTCTCTTTAGGTCAAAGCTACGGTTTGTTTTCAAAAGATTTCCAGGAAATATCAGACTTCCCATAGGTCCCAATGGTCAACTACAGCTTCTATCCCCTTCTTTCCCCCTCCAGAAACATCCATCGTCTATACCTATTAACCATAAAACATGATATCCCATCATCTTTTATTTTTAAAAAAGACGGGGAAACCACCAGAGTCAACACTTGAAAGTCTCTAAAATACGTAGAAACTTTACACTTATTTAAAATTGGCCAAACGTAATTCCATTCCCTGTCATTCAAAATAACTCTTCCAACAGGAACAAAAATATGCTGCTAACCTGTGAACTACAAGTGAGCCACTGTCAAGGCAGTTGACTCGTTCTACAATAATATCTTCTAAAAAGGAGCATAACTTTGAAACACAGCTATCTCAGTAATGAGCGGAGAAGCAGCTAAAAGGTTCCATGCTACCGAACAGCCAGAGCAACCTCAAAAGCATTTGTGGGTCTCCATGACAAGGGAAAGACGGACTGAGTCAGCTACTAGTAAGCAACAAGTTACAGGGTTTTTTCCGCATCACCTCACACTGCATCGTGCCCTGGGAAGCAAAGACACCATTCCGAAAAGCAAACCCCCACCTGCCTCCTGCTCAACTCGTGCCTGAGACAGGCTTCAGGGGGTGACCTTGGGCAAGGCCAACTGCACAGAGTTGTTCCGAGTGACGGTGGCGTTACTCCCCTCTCTTCCGAGAGGGAATGCATCCGTCGGAGCCCGACGATGCTGCCACGGCCTCAAGCTGCAGCCAGGCCTGTGCTGGGCCTTCACTGCTCTCAGCCCTGGCCCTCACCCATGGACGTGACGTCCCAGTAGGACTGCAGACCTGCCCATCCCTATGGACCGGCCTGGTGATCTGCACTCTTGGAGGACTCTGCTTACTGTCCCCAGAACTGTCCCCAGAACTCTTCTGCTCTTCTTGGTGAGGGCCTGTGGGGCTGATCCCTGGCCTGTGTGGTCACAGACCCTGCCAGCCTTGCTGTGGCTCTTGCTTTGCCCTTCTTCTGCAGGACAGCCTACCCCTGATGCGCCCTCGCAGATACTGCTGTGTACGTAACACTTCCATCTTTACCCCTAAGAGCTACATCAGTATTACAGTCGCCTACTACTGTGACCATAGAAGGAACATCAAAAACCAGCCAAATAATTTCAGAAATACAGCCAAGAAAACAAAAGTCAAAGTCAACAACATGAAAAGAAGTACGAAGAAAGAACAGAGGTTCCAAAAGAAAAACCACCACCACCAAAATAACCCAAACAAAGCAAAGCTCACCTTTGCTCTTAATCTGTCAGCTTCATTGACCATTTCAGAATACCCGTTCTTCACTTCTCCCTGCAAATTCAGCTGGGACAGTCCCCCTCTCGCCTCATACACCCTTAGTTTCTTCGTAGCTCTGCTCAGCAGCCTCTTCAACCTGCACAGCAAATTAGGCACAAAAACAATGAAGCAAAGAAACAAAACTGGACTTTTTCACATACTCTCATGTAAACAGCACAGACACGGCTTGCTTCATCTTTAACATGCTTGACACACCAGGAATTACCAGGAAAAACCAGTATTCCTGTGCCACATACGCTTGGAGAGTCCAGATTTCACCTGAAAAGAGGAATGAAAGACTCCCTTTTTGCCCGGAGAACTGCAGGGCAACCTGCATCTGCAGTTGTTTTGGCAGCTATTGAAAACTAGGGGCTGGTGTACAGAAGTACCTTGCAAGAACTAACACGAGGCTGGCATCTGCTCACAGTTAGGTACACCTATTTTTTACATTACAGTTCAATAAAACATGACTTCTACGCAGGGATACCTCTTCACCACGCTAAAAAGCCGTACCTCTTACAGTCTTTCTGCAGATCGAGGTTTCTTTTCATTTCTTGGTCCAGACGTAGTTCAACTGCGTGTTTCAACTCTACCAGCTTCTTCACCTCCTTTCTTTCACTCTCGCACTTTCAAAAGAGAAAAGAAAGATGTATCACACACACAGAGCACAGGAAAAATACCTACGTACCGTCTGTGCATCTGGCGCTCTCCACAGAGAAGCTGCCGGACGTCTCTATCCGTTAGCCACGTTCCACAGAATGCCACGGGACGGAATTCCTGAGGATATTCCATCCCTTCAGGTTTCACATCAAACAGACCAATACGTAACTACAGAAACAGATGCCCTCGCTGAAGCAAAGGCCATCCTCTTCTAGACAAAAAGGTGGAAAAGATGCTGGAGAACACTTTTGGCAGTGCCTCTGCTCACAGTAGGGATTACGTAGGAATGCACTTCATGGGCCAACACTGACCCATCTAAAGCTTTCATGGGATCTTCCACCAACCAGCAGGCAGGGGCTTGTGGAGGAATCTGATCTTTTGGAGTTCTTCAACATTTTATGAACTAAGTAAGAAGAATCACCTTTCTTGATCAAAGCTTAGACTTGGATACCTTTTTTCTGCTCTCTGCTTAGATCTGAGGACTAACATCCCGTTTGCCAAAACCTTCCGCAATTCCGAGAGAAACATAACAAACCAGAACAAATCAGTATTCTTTGGTCCCATGCACATAACATACCAGGTACACTGTAGAAACAAAATAATTTCAAGAATGGACAAACTTTAAATTGTTCTTTCTAAGCATATCCTTTACCTCTCTTTCTACTTTGTCAGTCTCGTATTCGAAGACTTGTTCCCTTAAATCAGTACACTTGGCATTTAAATCCTTGTTTTGCTCTTCTATGAGATAAATTTGCTTTTCCCTATCAGCTCTGAGTTTGTTCAGAGTATCATTAAACCGGTCCTGCACATCATTCACTACTTCTTCTTTCATGATCCTCTTGCTCTGTGTATCTTCCAGCTGCTGACGCAGTAAAGGGTTTTCACTCTGGAGCTGGGCCAATCGCTCCTGCAAGGACTCCTGTTTTATTACAAGTTCGCTTACTGGATCTTTCTCAAGTTGTTGAGCACGATCACATTCCTTTGCCTGACGCTGGGCTTGACTTAATTCTTTTTGTGTCATTTCTACAAGCAAAGTTTTTTCTCTGAGGGTTTGCTCCAACTGGTGAAGCTCATTTTCTAGCCTATTAGCTTTGCTTTCAGCTTTACACAGCTGCTGAGACAAGCTCTTGTTGGCTTCTTGTGTGTCGGAGAGGTCATGATGGAGCTTGTCTTGCAAGCGATGCCATTCATCACGTTCTCTGTGAAATCTTTGTTCAGCATCCTTTTCTGATGACCGATGACGTTCAAGTTCTTGAACAGCAGCATTCAGGCGGGAATGAAATGATTTGATTTCTGTCTCTAGTCTGTCTTTGCTTTCGTTTGTCTGCTCAAGTCTGGAAGTCAGCACTGCAGATTCTGTCTTTAGTAAGTCCAGCTGTGCATTGTACTGAAGAACCGTTTGTGTTAATGCTTCCTTGTTCAGTTTAAGTTCCTTTTTGAGAGCTTCATTTTTTTCTTTCAAGGTCTTATTTTCCTCTAAAGATTTTCCTTCTTCCTCCTGGTGCCTAAGTCTTACTTGATTGATTTCTAGCCTTAGCACAGCAATCTCATCTTGTAGTAACTGATTCTTGTACAACAGATCCTTTTCTCTCTCAGTGTTGGATTCCTGAATGACAGGGAACATGAATAAAGAGCCAATTGGGAAATGAATCTACAAAAAAAACTTCAGCAATAAACTGCATTTTAACATTTCTAATACTGAAGCATGACTTCAAGGATGAAGTTTCAGGCAATAAGCTACTCTGTGAACCCACGCACATGTACAATGTACGTACACAACGGAAGTGCAACATATCCTTAAAACCTAAATGAACATCCCAAATACACAATACCCCCTTAAACCTACAACCAAATAATAAAATTATTTAAAACATCTCAAGTGTAAAGCTTTTAAAATGACAGTGCTTTCTTGTATGTGCATGCCTTTATAATATTGCCTTTAAGGTTGAATTAGTTGTGCTACAGATCTGGTAAAAACAAGGCTAGAAAGGGTATTTTCCTTCTCAAATGTCTTCTGAACACTTATCCTTTTGTGTTACTGGAAGTTAGCTATGAAACTCAATCACCCCCGGAATGCAATAGTCCTGTATATTCCCTCTTTATTATATGTTTAACTTTTTTCGACTTAAACACATTCACCCTACATTTATTGGGCAGCACAGCCAAGAACAAACAAGGCTTCAAAGCACTGCACATTCTCAGGAAATTCAGTAAACTCTTTTCAAGATCTCTTTGAATACAGTGTTTATGGTTGCTTTTTCTCCTCCAGTTACTCTAACTCCTACAGAGAGTTGAATTCATTGTTGATATTCGATCATAAAATTTCAGTATGTGGAGGTGGAAAAGAAAGGCATACTTGAAGTAAGTAAGTTCAATAAGGGAATAACTAAAAAAAAAAAAAAAAAAAAAAAGAAGTAATGGAAACACAAACACTGTCAAACAACTTTCTTCCTGGTCAACCTTGACATAGGTAGCTAGGTGTCTCATTGCTAGAAACCCTAAAAAGTGATAATAAAATGTCTGTGAAATGACAAATAACAGATAGGTTAAGAAACGGGGTAAATAGTGTGTTCTATTAGTTTCCGACTTGCACAAGTAATTCAGGTACATACAGGAGTGATGCTGCTTTCCAGAACTTTTAAAGACGTAAGAGAAAACAGGAAAGGTATTTACACAGTTAAGTTACACCGGTAAACAGTAAATAAACCATCAAGAAACACGGGAAGTTATATAAGATTTGTTATGACTTTAAAACAAATATGGTGAAATCTGAATTATTCGAAAAAAAATATCTGCTTACCTCTGAATTTTTTCCTATAGATCTTCTTGTCTCTTCTTCTAGTTCCATTTGTCTCCCAAGGTGGTTGTTCAAAATTCCTTCTTGAAGGGCTCTGGCCCTCTTTTCCTGAGAGCGCTGTGTCTGTGTTTCATCACGTTCCTCTTCAACCTACAGTAATACAACTGCTTGCATCTCGAGAAAAATCAGAGCTAGCAATACATCTTCCCACTCTCCCCAGAATACCTGAAAAGATTTTTGATTCCCCACAGCTATGATAATCCACCTATAAAGAATAAATTTTAATTTTCTTCTGAAAATTTAAGAAGAAGAAATACAGGATGTTTTGTAGTAATTTCGAAAAAAGTCAGGCTTTGCCTGAAATACAAATGAAACCTAAATTCTGAAAAAGAAAAAAAGGATTAATAAACTGCAAAGCCAAAAAAGCCCAACAAAACAAAACAACAACAGACCAATTGTGAACCAACTGTTCTCTACTGCCCTCAAAATTTGGCAATAGTTATCCAATGCCTCTTCCATGAACAAAGCACCTCCTTCTCTAGGCATACTGGAATACAAGTGAAAAGAAGCAGAAAAGAAAGTGTTTAATTCATTATTTAATATACCTGTTTCAAGAGCTTTCTCAGTGTTCTTATCTCCATTTCTAAATTCCTTGAGTGTAACTCAAGTTTCTGTTTCTCCTCCCTTTCTTTACAATATTGATCTTCTTTCCTTTGCAGTTTTTCTCTCATTTTCTCACAGAGCACTTCTACTCTGAGTCTCTTTGCTTCTTCTTGTTTCAAAGAACACCTGGGATGTAACAGAGTATTTGAGAAACAAAAGCACTGATACAAAAGTAGATGTTCCACATGATGAACTTGCAGAGACAACTCAAACCATAAAAAAACTTAAATGTTTCCAGATTCCATATTTTTACTGTACTTCTCAACTTTTTAAAGAATTCTAACTTCATTCCATTGTCCACGGTATCAGTTGTACAAAATACGGAAATAAACCATTGATTGATTTACCAGTTTTTTGTAAGGTTACACAGGGAAATGCACACTAGTGTGTACACTTCTATCATAAAAAAATAAATCCTCTTCATATTAAAGCCATTATGTTGAAAAAGGAGTTTGTAGTCTCATCGGATCAAAGCATCATAAACTTTTACTATGGTTAATATACATTTTCTTAGTATACTGAGCCTACATATTACGGATTCAGTGACCAGAAGTAATACTGGTGAATCAGCACGCCACTTATCTATGGCAACAATTTTTCAGCAAGCCTTCTGTAAGGCTGCCCACAGACAGAACAAGCAGTTTCTGTTTACTCGAGAAGGATGTCAGTGTTCAAAACCAGATTCAGAAATGCATGGGGTTTAAGCTGAATACGATTAAAACCAGGTTTAAAACCTCAGTGGATCTACCTCTGGGAGAAACTACAGCAATTTCATTTTGAAGCTGACTTACAAGGAAAGCCTTATGGAAGGTCAGCTTCTTTACCAACTGAAACAATCAGCAATGAGCACTGACATGGTAAAAAACGGTCCATGGTGTGCCCATGGTACCCAAACAAGAAAGCTGCTTTGTGTTTGATCATTATTTTGACTATTTTTTCCCATATATTCACAACAGTGAACAAGAAAAAAAAAATCAAGTGTCAACGTAAGGGAAGAACTGCCAATTGAAAGCCTGCTTTAGAAATTCTGCAAGACAAGAATCAACCACCACTAAAATTACTTGAAAGACTGACAGAAACATTTGTATTTGAATGGCGTATATTGCAAGGAGAAAGCTTTACATGTAGTTTCTAGTGTAATTTCGCAAAAAGTGTAACTTTTGAAAGTATAAATTTAACGCTGCTTGGAGAATTCACTTAGAATGAAAATACTACTTCTTTATACTTGACAGATGTTTGAGGATTTTGAACACCTGCTGAAGTCAAACCCAGGCCAAGCTGGGACCGGCCTCGTCTTCCTCGTACCCCCCTCCCCCGCGCTGGGAGGCCCAACTCCCCCAGGCCCAGCTCCCGCAGCCTCCCCTCACAGGGCTGGTGCTCCTGCCCCCGGGCCAGCCCGGCATCTCCCTGCCGACCTCACACGGACTGGGCAAGATCTCCTGGGCTGGGCGGCCAAACACCGGGCCCCGGGCTCGAGACACAGCTCAGCAAGCCCTGCGGAGGGGTGGGCACTCACTGCCCCCAGTGCCCTGGCACTGCTGCCCTCCATACAGCCCAGGCCGCTGCGGGCCGCCCCAGCTGCCAGCTCACGGTGGCTCCTGCTGAGCTCGCTCTCTGCCTGGGCCGCTCCCCAGCCACGCCGTCCCACCGGGGATCACCACAAGGAGATCTCCCCTCCCAGGCCAGGGCTCTGCAGTTGTCCTTGCTGAACTGCCTACGGTGCCTGCTGGCCACCCCTGTCTGACGTGATGTCAACAGCGATGAGAAACCTCACGCCTCCGGGTCTAGCTCAGGAGTGTGGGGAAAGGGGCAATCCCAAACTTGACCTTTCCAACAAACAAACAGGTAAGCAAACAAATGCTCTAAGCTCTGGTTTGACTTGCACTGGGTGGAGTTACCAGAAACCCTAGTATTATAGGCCAACTGAAGCTGCAAGGACAAAAATGGAAAAAAAAACCCACCACCCAAACATCTCTCAAATCTCTCTTATAAATCTGATTTCCCCATACACACTCTCTTGCTCTTTTCTTGCTAGAAAACAAAGTTAGAACAACATCCAGAAGACTGTACATGGAGCTGGTATCCAGATGTTTTTCCCCTCTCCCATTATCTACTTCATAGCATAACTGGCCCACGGGATTCAAAAAACCCAAACCCAAAAGACTGGAAACTTCTCATCCTGTTGCCTGCACCATCAGTGTCTTTCGGAACAAAACCACTGACAAGATAATACATTATCAGACCACAATTTACATACTTAAGGCTTTGGATATCCCTTTTCCATTCTGCTTCTTGGTGAGCCAATACAGATTTCAAATCTTGAGTCTTCTCCGCTCTGAACTGTGACTCCTCCCTTTCATCTCCCAATTTCCTTACTTCTCTTGAGAGCGCTTTATACTGATTTTTCTGACGTTCTATTCTCTGTTCATATTCAAGAAGCATGTTTTGCATTTTCAACAAAGTAGCAGAACCTGTTTTGAGACAGAAAAGACACAAAGCTGCACAAATACTGCCCAATGCTGTTCAATGCTTTGCTGCATTAGGTGCAGGTGGCAGGTCTCGGTAGCGGGAAGGTCCCTGTGAGAAGGAGCCAGGGGTCGTCCCGTGCTGGACATGGACGGTTTCGATGGACCCACCGCAGGGCACAGCTGAGCCTCTCAGCCGTGCTGGCAGCTCCTCAGGAAAAACAAACGTAGGAAAGGGCGAAACCACCACACGGGCAGAGAAGGGGAAAAGCATGTGAAAACCAGCCCCGCAAACGAACACCCAGGTCAGCGAAGGAGGAGGGAGAGGTGCTGCTCCAGGTGCCAGAGCAGAGATTCCCCTGCAGCCCCTGAGAGAACCATGCTGGAGCAGATACCCACAGCGCAGTGCTGCGCAGGACCCCGTGCCAGAGCAGGCGGATCCTTCCCGAAGGACCTGCGACCCATGGAGGGCCCAGGCTGGAGGAGATTTTCCCCAAAGGACTGCAGCCTGGGGGAGGACTCACACTGGAGCAGGGAAAAGGGACGAGGAAGGAGCAGCAGAGAGAAACTGCTACGTCCCGACTGCAGACCGCAGCCTCCCCGTGCTGCCTGGGGAGGTGGCCGGGAAGGAGCGCAGCAGAGCTTGAGCAGGGGGGGTGCCGACGTGTCCTTCTCAGGTTTTGGGTCTTTGTTTCTCACTATCCAAATGTATTTTAATCGGTGGAGTCTGTTTTGCCAGTGACAGTCACTGGGAAGTGACAGCCCTGCCTTCACACTGACCCACAAGCTTTTTCACCCCGTTTTGTCAAGGAGGGGCAGTGGCAGCACTGGGCGGGGAGTTTGGCCTTCAGCCAAGGTTAACACTTGCCTAATGAAATTTTAGCATAGTTTAAGAGCCCTAGTAAGTGCTGCTTATGTTTATATAATGCCTTGTGCATATATGCAAGCATCTTGATTTCTGTTATACATTTATTTATTTATTATTTTTAAGCAAAGCCATTATTTTGCTGTACTCCTTGTCATTAGCTGTTGAGGGGTGTGCTGGCTGTGGCTGGGATAGTGTTAATTTTCTTCACAGTCGCTGGTACGGGGCCAAGTTTTACAGCTGTGCCGCAAACAGGGTTGGTAGCACGGGGATGTGTTCCTTATGGCCCAGCAGCGCTCACACAGAGCCAAGGCCTTTTCTGCTCCTCACCCCACCCCACCAGCCAGCAGGCTGGGGGTACGCAAGGAGCCGGGCCGGGACACAGCTGGGACAGCTGACCCCAGCTGACCCAAGGGATGTGCCATGCCACGCGGCATCATGCTCAGCATATAAAGCTGGGGGAGGACGAAGGAAGGGAGGGACATCCAGAGTGATGGCACTTTGTCTTCCCAAGTATTTGTTATGCGTGATGGAGCCCTGCTGTCCTGGAGATGGCTGAACACCCGCCTGCCCATGGGACGTGCTGGATGAATTCCTTGCTTTGCTTTGCTTGCGTGCGTGGCTTTTGCTATTGAACTGTTTTCATGCCGACCCATGAGTTTTCTCACTTTTCCCTTTCCGATGCTCTCCCCCACCCCACTGGGGTGGAACAAGTGAGTGGCTGTGTGGTGCTTAGGTGTTTAGGTGTGGCTGGGCTTAAACCACATCAGGGGGATATAAAGAAGAAAAAGCTCTTGCTGACTTTTGATGACCGCATTAGAAGGAGCTGAACTGTACTTTGCAAGAAACTGCTTCTCCAGCTCTGACTAGACAGAGAACCAATGATAATGTAAGGCACTTGGCTGATAATACAGGCAACATCTCGGGTCAGGTGACAGTTTCACAGCTTTTGAGGGGGATCTCTAATCATAAAGAGATACTATATCAAAAAAACAATACTTAGGAGTGCATACAAAGAAACCATGTTTTAAGGGGAACTTGTAACAGCTGAAGACGGTGACTTGAAAACATACCGGTATGATCCACACGAAGCTGTTCTAACAGCAGCATAGCCTCCTTGTAGGTTGAAGTTCGTAATTCCACATCCTCTGAAGTTGGGTCAGATGAGCGAGTTAAACCAGGGTCATCAGTTACTTCCACTGGGATGCTGACCTACAAAAAATACAGTACTTTCTGTAATTCCACTTTCTAGTATTACAGACCATTACAAATGCATGAATGATTCATTCTCTCCTTCACAGCCCACAGATTTGTCTCAAATACAATAAAGCTGCATACCAGCAGCAATTTGTACATCTGGTTGATCACTACATAAACACTGCTCCCATCTAAGTGATTAAAAGTTGATAGAAACTGTTTATCAAGAACTTCGTTTTACAGTACCTTGTTCTTTTCACTCCCAGTTGTTGCTGCAGGTCTAGAAAACAGAAATATATTTCAGTACTGGAATGCTTACATTGCAGTATGAATAATACCTGAAGTTCGTTTGAAAACCTCATTTCAGAAGTGAATTAAACTAAAATCTGGTATAGTAACTTCGCTAGATATAGTTCAAGACTGAAACAATTATTGTGTGCTATTAATGTCTACCGAAAGGCTAATTTTTCCGCAAAATATTAAGCAAATAGTTGAAATAACTGTTCCCTAAACTTCACGCAAAGTGACAGAAATCTTACAGCTACAGACATGTAGCTATACGCTTACGTGCATTCCCTGTTTAATACCAGGGGTTTAGCTCCCTTCAGTACCGAGAATCCTTCTCCTACAGGTCAAAGAACTGTAATTTTGGATTCTCTGGTGTCCTGGGTCTGGCTGGGATGCAGTTTATTTTCTTCACAGCAGCCCACACAGGGCTGTGTGTTAGATTTCTGACCAAAACAGTGTTGATAACACACCAGATTTTTAGCTAGGGCTGAACAGTGTCAACAACTTCTTTTTCTCACTTTGCCACAACCCGCACAAGTAAGTTCAGGGTGGGCAAGAAGTCAGGAGGGTACACAGCTGCAAGAGAAAAGGTGGAGCGGGGAGCAGGGCAAAAAATCCTGAGATACCTGCAGTGAAAGAGTGATGTTGCTTTTCTGTAAGTCTCTCCTCGCCCTTTTTAAACACATAAAATACTTCTATGCCTGTGCACACACTCATGTAATTAATCAGAATTTGTGCACAGTGACCTTATCATTAACTTGGCCAGCATGCTCAAAGCACTCTAAACAACAGCAAAGTGTTTGTCAACACAAAGTGCACCAGGTAGTGTGGTCACAAGAAAGAACAAAAATCTTCATATGCATCAGATTTACAAAAAGCCTCAACACACAACAAAACCCCAAACTTGCCTCTAGCTCTTAGGCCAATTTACATCATTAAGTAAGTTTTGTTTTCAACGTTCCTTTTATGCATACCTTCCTTCATCCTCAGATGTTTCACTGGAAGTGCTATCATCCTGTACTTGACCATGATTGCCACTGGAAGAGCTCATCTGCTGATGAGCCTTCTGCTTTGAAGGCTGCCTTCTACTTTTCTTTGCAACTTTGGCATTCAGGGCAATTTTACTGCATTAAACAGAAAGGGGAAAAAAAAGTAAATCACCAAGTGAGTAGGCTTACAAAAAATATTTCTGTGAAACAGACATAAGATGATGTCCAGAAACGACTGAGACAAAAAATATCTACTATAAAAACACAGACTTGACTGCAAAGATCGTGGAAGATACCCAAGTACTTAAAAAACCTGCCCCTAGGAGTGAGGGGGACATGTGGAATCTGAGCTAGAGCCAGGTTAAGCTGGAATACCTATAATATCCATGTTACAGAAAACATCTAGAGCAGAGATTCCTTTGAAGGACAGACAGGAAAAAACTCCTGCTTTAGGTTTACATAAAAATACGTGTGCCTTCTTTAGACTTTTGAGATTCGTTTGGTAATGTCATCTTTTCCCCTCTCCCGACAAAGGGCATATTAACTTAATGAAAAGGAAAACACCAACTGCACGGAGATCACTAAAATCACCTAGAAAAGGGAGTAGTAGCAAACCCCAGGTTCCTACTTTTCTTTTCTAGGTGGCCATTTCCTACAAAAATAACTGCTTTTTCCAGTCTTCAGTTCTGGTTTTGAAGATGCATTTTGCCTCAGTATTGACAAGGAAATCACAGGAATTTGGGTGGGGGTTTTATTTTTTATTTCCTTTTCTTTTTTTAGAGCAGGCAATAGATTTGAATATCGTGAGCGTTGTGTTTTCTAAAAAGACATTTTCTTCACTTTTGGAGAAGCAGTGGACTACTCACTATGGCTTTCACCACTGAGGAAACTACTTCACCTACCACAGTATTAGAAAACCTAAGACACTTACATAGTACTACAAATAAGAACTAGAGATCATTTCCTTAGCTTACCATTTCATTGGCATTTCAATCAATTTTGAGCTCTCCCCAGATGAAAAATTCTTTTTGTCTTTTTCTTCTATAGTGTTTTCATTCTCCATTTTCAAACAGTCATTCTTCCTTACAGTAATCTTTTGTTTCATTTGCCGATTAGTGATGTTGTCTGATGGTATATTTAATTTACCAAGACATTCCTGTTTCGCCACCGCCTGCACTTTTGAAATTCTTCGTTTGCTTTTTTCCTTCTCAACCTATAAAAAGAAAGTTAAGCTTCATGTATTTCTTAGTAGTTCTAAAAGACAGAAACACCACATCCAAGATTGATTAATTCAGGGTTTACCCCTGAAATAATATAACATTAGAGAAGCCTTTTCACAAAATTACACTACAAAGCGTATCATGTCATTGAAAGTGCTTTGAATTCACTCATGATTAAAGATAACAAGAAGACAGCCCTTAGAAAGAAAACAATAGTGTCTCTTAAAACATGAGAACAACAATGAAGTGAAAGCATTACTGATGGACAAAGAGTTAGGAGGACTGCACAATGTCAGTTGTAACACCGCCAGAAAAGAATATCAAGTGGAACTGCGCTGGGCTCCTGCTCCCTGAACAAGGGGAGAAAAGAAAAAAAAAGATCCCAAACCCACAAACACAAATGGTTTCACAGGAAAGAGGAATTTTAGTGAAAGGCAATGAGGACACACCATGCAGATATCACAGCACATGAATTATTAGTCAAGACCCTGTTCAGAAGCTATTTTCATTCTTTGATTCAGAATCAGAACCGATAGAGTTCTATGGATTTCTTCTTAAGGCAATGTAGTGATAACTACTTGCACTGGAACCCAGTGCCACCTGCTGTTAAACTGGAGCAATAATGCATTCCGTTTTCCAAAAATGGGGAAAAAGACAACTCTCCACTGCTCTCTTTGTTCACAAGTAACATTTCCATTAGAACAAACCCCAATTTGTAGGAAGCATCCTCCTTTAATGATGAACAGCTAAAGTGAACAGGACCGTTGATCCAGAGCGAGATTAAAGAATAAAGAGTAGCAGGTGAACTACCTCTTCTGGCAGCTGTACCTTCTCTTTCTCCAAAGCCAGGAATACTATTTGCAGCATTCCTACCTTACCCTTAAATCTTCCCGTATCTTGGTTTAGTTTTTCATCAAGATTCCTTTTCAGCATGACGTATGATTGCTGAGCATTTGCAAAAAGACTTTCCATTTCTGCTTCTCCTATTTTGTCGATAAAGCAGTCCCTGGGAAAGTCATCACTAAATCCAGAGTCTTTTCCAAGTTCCCTCTCTGTTACAAAAAGTGCATTTTCACCACGTGGAGAAACTGTCTTATTGTAGGAATAATATCAGAAATGTCATCCAAAAGACTGGGTTTTAAGCTGTATCTCGGGGAGTATTCAGGACCTCCCACTACGTTTCTACTACTTCCATTTGCTAGAGGCACCTTTGTATCATCCATATTATTTGTGCAATCTTCTTCATCTGTACTCCAGGTATCTTCCATGTTTGCATTTCAGTTATCTTGATCAGGAAGGACACCAAGACTCGGATTACAGTTTCCATTTTGGGTACTTTTCCACCTAGCGTAAGTTTAATGTCTCCAAATTCACCTTTACTTTCTAAGCTGTTACTTGATTCTGTTGCATGAGATGAAACAGCATGAGAACTCTTCAGCTCAGCACTGAAGCCATCTTCTGACATTTCTTCCACAAGGGAAGGAGTTTTCCCACTTTCATTAATTTCACCAAGCAGCTGCTTTAGTTCTGCTGTAACGTTTTTAAAACTTGTTTTCAATTCCCTCTTCTCATTTTCAACCCACATTCTTGCATCTCTTTCTTTCCAAGGTTTTGGACTTAGAACTGCTTGTCAGCACCGTGCAATTCCTCATTTTCTGCTGTGAAATTTCTGATGTGAAAATTTCTGCCTTATCAGTGTGATTTTCATGTGCTGTTTTTTCTATCAAGTTGATAGTTTCTCAAATATATTTATCCTTAAGTAAACAGGTACAGACAGAAAGATTATCAAGAAAAATTACTACAGTTAATCTATGCAATTTCTGTTGCAAACTCATCCTATAATAGAAATAAAGCATTTTGAAAGCCATTTTCACTACAAAAATCAAGGGACACTAAATGAAAGGTTCACTGCATCACCATCTTCTTAACAAGAGAAGGACTCAGAGACAGCGGTTTCTTGGGTTAGGTTTGCCTAGGCATTAGGGTTGCTTTTACCTTTTAGCCTGCTTGCTTGCTGTAACTGCCGGCATTTGTCACAGAGCATGTTTATTTTTCATGTTTTATTGCTTTAATACCGTTTTTCATTAAAACTGCCAACATTTTTCTCACCCACCCTCCTCCCTCCATCGCGCTCTACCGTCTGGCATTGTACAGTCCCCGGCCACCTAAGCTAACCCAACGGGAATGAACATGACAAGCTTCTTACCGTTCACCACACAGAGAACTGGCTAAGGGAGGATTATTTCTTCACCCAAGCTTCAGAAATAATAAATTCCACTCCAAGGTGCAAAGGAAAGGATTTATTAGGGGAACCTGCCTGCTCCTGCCCTCATCCCAGGAATCAGGAACCCAAGCTCGCAGGAAAACCGCACCATGCCTTAACCCTACCCAGCCCCCTCAAGTCCCTGTCCCCACGCTCTGTTTCTCAACAGCTCCCACTGCTTCTGCCCCGTGTCACAGTCCTGCCCACACGCCCCTTCCCCTCGTGGTGCCTCCTGAAGAGGGCCTGCAGCCTTGGTGTCCCAGCGGGCTGAGACCGTCATGCTCCTCGCGCTCCTCTCGTCAGCCAGGCCCTGTTCTCCCGCGGCAAAGACCCCTCCGCTCACAAGAGGGAAGGAGCACCTCAGCCAGACACCACCTGTCTCACCCTCCCCCTTCCCAAGCTCACTGGCCAACTACTACCACCTTGCAACAGGCTTAAGTCCTGCGCTTTGCCTGCTAGAATTAGGCACGTCCCTCTCTCGTGATGCCCGGCTGTGGGGTGGAAATCATTTGCTACGCTGTCCCTTCGGGTGTTCCAGAGGACGCCAGACCCCGCTGTGCAGCCCTGCCCCGCACGCCCGCCACAAGCAGGACGCCTGCCTTATTCCCCTCTAGGATACCCTCCGAGAAAACCCTTTTCAAACACTTCACGTGGCCAAACAAGAGCGTATTTTGCAGAGGCTGGGGAAGCCTCAGAAAGGTCACCACATTTCAAGGTGTTCTCTTTGATCTTTGTCTTACAAAAGAGGAATACCGGCGTGTTTCATCAAACAGATCAGCATATTATAGACAAATCTCCCTCTTCACTTGAACGTGCATTTTGCACAGGCAATAAAACCCACATTTGGCTGCACTGTTTCTCAGAAGTGCACAAGAGGAAAAACACCCCTCAAAATGTAAGCAAACCAACTGAAAACAAATCAGTGTAACAGCAAGCATCCGACATAGTGACAAGGATTTAACCCCACCATAAGAAGACTGTATCCAACTTTACTTCAGACTGTAAACACAGCCTTCACCTACAGGACGTCCCTTCTGCATTATTCCCCAACTGGTACGTTTTCTTTACCTTAGTGTATAACACAGCCTACTGAATCAGACTGCAATCCAAAATACTTGGGTTTACATACCTGCACCCCATAATATTCAATGCCACCATTCATGTCTTCTTTTTCAGCTCATTATGACATATGAAAGGTAGATCCCGAGTTCTCACCTGCAGTGAAAAACCACACATTTTTATAAACAGTATGACTTAATACTACTTATTTACACCTAGAGTGCATCTTGAATCACCCTACTTGTGACAAAAATCTTAACATAAAATAAAAAAAATACTACATGCAGGACTGGCCATTTAGTAAAGGAGAAATCCTTCAGATGAGAGTTCTACGCCAACAGCAAAAACTTCCCTGCCATTCTACACTCCAGATGCTCAAGAGACAGCATCACAAACTCCAGGCAGAAGCCCTTCACAACAAACCCTGAACTTTCAGTCACGTTTTAGCTCCTAGGCAAAGCGTAACAGTAAGGTATCAAAAATTAAGACGGGGGGAAAAGTGCTTGGCCAGATCATAGCTTTCTTCTGCTACGTTATCATCCAAGAATGTCCAGGTGTTCAGACAGGTCAGCCCTAAACCACATACACTTTCAGCACTATGCCACAAGAACCCGAACCCAAAGAGATACAAACACATCCAAAGGACACGTAATGCAAACAAGGTAACTTCCTTTACAACTTGCCAGCAAGCGCCGTGACAGCTGGTGTTAATTAACAAATACTAAGCCCTTCATTGCTATAGCGCGCACCCACACCGTAAGTACATTCCTAAGGCAGACATCGATAAAAGCTCACTTCAGCCTGTACGTGTTTACAGACAAACATTTAGTCCACCACGAAGTTACCGGTGTGGCGCTCCCCTGAAACTATCCGTGAGCGTGCTCCGTGTCTGTCTGCAGCTGGAAGCAACACACCAGGTGATCCTTCTTCCGGACTTTCAGAATCCGTCTGTAGAGCATAAAACATGGGCGTGAGCATCGGTACAAATTCTCAACTCATTTCTACGCAAAATGTTCCTGCTAAGCCAACTTGCACAGCATGGAATCACAAAAGCCTTTGATCAGCCCCTTGGAAAGGGCACGTCAAGACACAGTATATGGGAAAATCACAGCAGACTTGTGTGTTTTCAGATCTTAGGCAAAAACCTCACAACTCATCTAAACTAGTCTGTCACGCTGGCAAACTGCACAGCCGCAAGGGAGAATTAACACGGTAACTCGAGCTGTGGGTTGCCAACCCGTAACTGCAGGTCTGGGGGGGACCCAACTTTCAGACTGAACTGGTACCCGAATACTCAAATTTGTGCTGACGTTCCCCAGGCACACGTCCTGCAGTGGGGAGCGAACACATTGCTATTCCCAGTTGCAAGGGTTGAACAAAGACGAGCAAGACAAAGCTTACAGAAACCAAAGCTACCTAAACCCCCCCAATAATATTTTAGCCTTGTATTTGTAAGAAGGAGACGGGGAAGAGTTCCTTCTTCCTCACAAGAAAAGTCAGAGGGCGTAAGCTACAGACTCTGCTCGTTTTCTTCTAACCCATTCCCACAGACAGGAAGAACTAAAAGGGCAAACACAGCCAGCACGTGTGGTATTTCTGTTGAACGCTACTCTCAAAAAGGGTCAAAAAGGTAGAAAGGCTCTTTCCCAAAGCAGCTCATCATCTAGGCTGCAGACCCTAAGGGCAACCACTGAACACGTCAGCGGAATAGAGTTGTGTGGTGAAAAAGCAACAATCCCGCCAGCCCCCGTGAGGAGCTCAGACTATTTTAAGCAGCAAGAAACTTCACTGCCGCAATACTGTACCAGAAACCCAACTCCAAGGGCCAGCTGCCATGAGACCCAAAGCATTAGCTCGACCTACCTTCATCCCAAGCCTCGCTGAACAGCTAGCACACAGCACAAGTATTTCAAGGGCCCCCAGTTACAAACATACAGCAGAACCAGGAGAAGGGGAAATAAGCCTCAGCCGCGGCAGGGCCCAAGCTCCGAGTGCTTCTGGATCTCGCTCCCCACCCCCGCCCCACTGGGAACCCCGGTGTCCTTCACGGGAAATACCTCAGAATCCCAGGGAGATTCAGCATCTTCCTCTTCCTCTGCTCCCACCGCAGTCAGGGCACCTACAAAGGCAGTAAGAGGTGAGACACTGAGCCCTTCTATTTCACTCTGCTTTTCCCCATCACCCCTGCGCCCAAAAGATGCACAGCAGTTCTGTTGCTGAGGACAAACTAAGCAGTGAGTGTTGAATTCAAGGGTTTCTTCACACCCAGCACACAACATCATGGTACTTCCTTTGGATCGCCACCTCTCCAGCAGAAGATGGCTATGCACAACAGCTGACACAGCTACAAGCAGCACTGAAGACGTGTTTGGGTCACACTCAGGAAAAGGCTCCAGCACGCTGCAGCCCTGTGGCATACAGAGTTTAGGTCACCTGCTCTCCAGTCCACAGCTCCAGAAATTGCCACTGACTACCACTATCCACTGTACAAGAAGTACCATAGAAACACCACCCGACACATCTTCACGCTAAAATCACCAAGAAACAATGCTCCTTTTGTAGCACTGCCAGAAAAGACCTTCCTTGACTAGCAGTTTTTACCCTGCACCTTCCCAGAAGGTAGACACCTAAGCATTGCCATTGAAAAAGAGGAGAGGCTCACCGCCCAAAATCTCACCCCAAACACACAACTTGTCTCTATCTCAGGGGGCTAACATCTGAATCTCTTCTCTACCAGACACACGCAAGGCTCAGTCTCAGTAGGTTCCTGGCCAGATTAAACTATCTTCATTTCTCTGTTTTAAGCTAGTCCGTTAGGTAAAACTGATTCAGGATTCGCTCTTGTGGAGACATGCACACAAAAAACGGGAAAGGAGCTAGAGACCAGTGAGGGCACCCGTCCTAGCAGAGGGGAACTGCTGGTTCCAGCCTCAGCTAGGACTACTCACACTGTGCCAAATGCAGGCTTATGGTAAAATGCACAGACAGAAGAGCATGTATAGGCACAACACCTGGAATACAGCAGGTTCTGCCAGGCCCGCTCTGTAGCATTTGATCAGCAGCTACACACGCTCTGGTAACATCTACCACACCACTCTACTCTCTGGAGACACACAGTGGAAAGTGTGCCTTCTCCTCCTGCTCCAAGACCTGAGGTGAGTACCAGAGTGCTCAGCCCTGACTGACGGGGCAATGCTTTCGAGCACACTCAAGCGTGGCACTGGAGAGACTTTCTACGTTTTAAAACTGGACAAGGTGAGGCACTGGAACAGAACAGCTTTCTCTCAGATCGACTCAAATCTTTCCCAAGCTTCAGCCAAGAGCAACCACAACTTTTCAGTCTGACAGTACGGGCCAGAAAGGGGAATACTACTGTCACACCAAGACTCTCTAATCCTCCTCTTTTTCAACTGTGCGTTTTGTTCTGATCGCTTCAGGGAGAACACAGCAACAAAAACAAAGAATGACACCTGCTCCATGTAGCATCGTTTGGAATCCAAGGCCACAATTTGTTCTTCAGGAATGAATGAAAAGGAACAAAAGCTACTTTCCTCCTTGCCAATGCCCACTAGGGTTCACAGGCAAGGGAAAACCTTACTGTTTCAGAAGTCAATCACCATTTCAGTTCATTTACTGTGCATTAATATTTATAGAGGAAGAACTGGGATCAGTATTCACTAACTCACTTCTCTCACCAGTGTTGTCTTTGGAAGCACTGTGGACTTGATGGCTATCATTACAAATAGAGTTTTTCACACCCTCAACAACTGCAGTTTGTAGCTCTTCACCTGTGTCTTCCTTTTCCTGCTCCTTCTCCTCTTCTTCCTGTTCAGGTGATTTTTCCTAAAAGAGATTGACCAAACAGCTGGAAATAGCAGAAGCAAGCACCTTCTTAGCCACCCATCGACAACTTTAAAAATGCTTTTCCTGTGTAAGACAACAGGGAAACTTTGTTGAGCTTTGTTTTACAAGGCCTTCAGTTTTTCCATGGGACTCTATGAGGAGACAGCAATGACATTAGCCCTAAGTCATTAGCCCTGGCTCTGCAAAGCTCCGGAGAAGCAATTCTTCATGTCAGCCTAACTCTAGCTTTCATTTCAGTTACATTGTTTTGGAACACGCTCCTTTTCCTCTACTTTGCTCCAGGAAAATCACTAACTTCCTGCTCTCAATCTTATTCAAACTTTTTGCTTCCTCTATTTCAGCCATCACACCAGGTATTTTACTAAATGGCAATAAATCTTGACAGATAAAAACTGTACATACAACTGAGAAAAAATGAATTTATTTCAGAAAAATTATACTGCCTATTTGTTTTCCTGCAAAACCACTGCAACCAATAAAAAAATATTGAAAATACTGCCCAACACTATTCTTATACCTAAGAAACTGCTTTGGTTAGGAGTAAAGGCATTTTCTAATATAAAAAAAGGATGATCAAAAGATGGATATACATGAAATATTAACAGAAATCCAGTTTACCTTTTGGTTCTTACCTTTATCACCCTTAGAAAATACCTTTGTGATTGAATCATCCTTATATAACTTACTTTGGTGCCTGAGTGAAATGCTGCTCTTACATTTTCTTCATGCCTATTCAAGCACAAGTGTTCACTTTCTTGTTTCAGTGCTTCACAGACTTTATTATTATCTACTTCACATTGCTCTTCTTCTGTATCTTCATGATCCACATGTTCAAGAAAGACAGAGTTTGGTCTTTGACTTTCAAGCCTTGGGTTTTTTCCTGCTGACAAAGAACTATTATCGCTTTCAAAGCCATTACTGAAGCTTGACTTTTCCTCCTTAAGACCACAACTATCTGAGAGAAGCTGAGGTGTCTCTTTTTTCCAGTCTGTCATCTTAGATTCTGCAAAAAGGGAGTCATCATTTCTGCGAAACTTCACCCCAGTCATGCTTTTCTTGTTCCAACTTTCTTGTTTATCTTGCAAATTATTTAGATTTTGAAAGACAGTTTGCTTTGGTACTGACTTGCAAGATACTTCATTATTCACCGTCTTTGGAGACATGGCAGTTATGTCAAAACAACAAAAGGAGTTATGGAAATGGCAACAGGCATGTTACCAGATTAATGGAGTAATCTGGGAATGTCTGGAAAAGGAACCAAGTCAAGGATGGGCAGGATGGAGAAAGGACTTGGCCAGGGACAAAGGCTTAGGAGGGGATAATACCTTCATTTTAACAACATGACTTATGTTTTCTGAAGTGACCAAGTGCTGTGTTTTCAAAATGCTACTTTTCTCATTTACTATAGGAAAAGAATTATATAAAAGTAGATTGGCTAAGTAGTTTTTTAAACATTAGTATACTATGCAATCTGTTCCAAATAGCTTACTGTTTTTCCTGAACTGCTGGGAAACATTCATTAACAATGTCAAATTTGGCTTCTGCAGCTTCTGTAAATAAATGATTATTTTCTTTTAGAACACTAACGACAACAACAAATCCTTTGGTCACATCAAACCTTGAACACTAAATGTAATCAGGCTGTCCTTTTGATAGAAGTATAGGATGGAGCCAACACCTGACCACTATCTACAAAAACACTCCTCACATACGCAATTCAGTGAGTATTTCACCCCCAAAATACCATGCAGGCACCCTTCTGAAAATTGTTTCCACAACTATGGTTACATGCATAGCAGTTTTAAAAATCTGGGTTTAATATTTGTAGTACTTCAGTAAAATTCAGTTATATTTAAGATCGCAGCTTCTGGATGCTTACTTGCAAGTGTGCACAAGGGAAGTAACTGTTAAGAACCCTAGGTTTAATGCATTGATTAGTCCCTGCAAGTACACTTACCAGAATATCCTTACATTTCAAAAACATGCCCAAAAAATGCATAATTTATATTTAAATCAGTGCAAGAAAATGAAATCATGTTAAAACTAAACATGCTTGCACCTCCAGTATTACAGAGTAGGTTGAACTAGAACACCGGTTCCTCATCGCTGCAGAATCCCAGAGCAACAGAACAGATGCTCCAGACATCCCTGCAGAAGTTAATAATTCTTCAGAACACTAGCAAAAAAAGCAGGCCTGAGAGCTTGTAGCTGACAAAAAGAATACTGCCTAAGCATTCAAAAAAAGGAGGGAAAACATGCAATGTGAGATTACGTGCAAGCACAGAATGCCATCTCAATAGAAGAAAAAAAGATGACCCATTTGAGTAACTCATCCGCTGAGCACTCTTGAGTAACCTGACGAGGAGGAAAGGAGAACTAGGTGATGAAGGATTTCAGTACCTCTTCATTAAAAAGTGCCCTTTATCAGTTAGGATTCTATCACGAAATCTACAGGAAACATTAACAGTGTTTGGGGAAGAACAGAACAGGTTATATTAGTAACTTATAAACTTAAAATCTGACTCAAATGACCAAGAACAAACAAAACTGTGGTGGTTTATCTCGTCGCCTATGGCTCTTTTGCCTCAAACCACAAATCTACTGCGTGCTCTGCCACAGCTACAGGTCTTTTAGGAAAAACTCACAGCAAAAGAAAGGCTGGCAGGTCAGAGACTGCTTCTAAGGAGAAAACAATATTGGCTAGCACTGTAGTTTCTTTCAATCCCCCAGAAAACTTGCCTTCAGATCACTTATTTTTATAGGACATTTACTGTAAATACACCATACCTTGGGAGAAAAATCGAGTTCTTCCTCAGAAGTATGCCAACTGACATCGCTCCCCTCCTTCTCCAAGCTTCTTAAAAAGTAAAGCAAAATGAGTACTGTGTCTCTCCAATCATTCCTCAGGTATGTGCTGGGTATGTTTAAAGTCTTACCTGATTGAGTCTCCTTGCGACAAGTCGTCTATTGCTCTTCAAACATTAATTGACATGTTGAAATTAGATTTGGCATGCCAAAAATCAACCAGCACATACAAACATTTAACCTGGACAACTCTACATGTCATAACAGAATGAAACTTTGGGGAGTCAACTTTATGTAAGACAGCATGAATGAATGCATGCATTTCCAAACAACTGCTTTCTCAAGTCACACTGAATTGACAAAACAAAAAAGACTAGAGTTTTATCTCCTTTGAACTTTTATACCTAAAAGTTTAAGAACTACCTCTAAACTAAAAAAACCCAGCATAGCATGAATATGCTACGTTAATAAACAGTTAACAAAATACTGGTGCTTTAGCAAGACAGTAAATAAATGAACTTCTGAAGTATTCATACTGCACACACAAGCACACACTGTTGACAGAGATATTACTGGTTTATATACTATACTAGCTGGTGCTCTACCCACTTACAGGTTATCCTGAAAAGGTAAAAACCGTCAAAAAGCATAACCAAGATCTAATGCCTATCCTCAGGCAGAAAAATCCCCAGCAGTTCTCTACGCTGCACCAAAAAGGGTATTCAAGAGGCAAGACAGGCGTAACCAGGGCATTCTATACTACGCTCCAAGCTTTCATCCATGTTAAGACAGCAACTTGCACACAGGATCACAGGATAAATCAGGTCACAAGGGACCTCGGCAAGTCTCTCAGCCAACCGCCTCCTCAAAGCGGACTCAGCTCTGAGGTCAGATGAGGCTGCACAGGGCTTTTTCCACTCTGATCTTGAACCATTCAAGGAGGGAGACTGCACAACCTCTCTGTTTTACTGTTCTCACCATGGTGAAGCTGCCCACATTCCATTAGAAATTCTCTTGTTTCCATTTATGCCTCTTGTACCTTTGCTTCATGTGACACACCACTGGGAGGCACCTGTCTCTGTCTTCTCCTTATACGTGCTAGAAGCTGCCACTGGGTCCCCTTCAAAGTCATCTCTTCTCTACACTGAACAAGCCCAGTTCCCCCAGTCTCTCCCCAAAAGGCAAGTAGCCCTGCTCCTGGCAAAGTTTGATGGCCCTCCACTGAACTCGCTCACGGATGAAAGACCACTCTCTCTTGCACTGGGGGCTCAAAATTATACCCAGGGAGCTGGACACAACCCAGGGACTGCCAGGTAGCAGCGTACAATCCCCTTCCTCAGTCCCCTGGCTATGCTGCTCTTCATACAGCCCAGGACACCGTTAACCTTCTCAGCCGGCAGGGCACCCTGCTGGCTCATTCTCAGCTCACTTTCTGCCAAGACCCTCTGGCTATTCCCAGCAAAGCAGCTCTCCAGCCAGGCAGCTCCAGCACGTGCTGTAGCAAACGGTTGTTCCTTTCCATGTGCAGGACTTGGCATCTGCCCTTGTTGAATTCTGTTAAGACAGGCCTGACAGTCCATTTACCCAGCTTGTCAAGATCCCTCCGAATGGCAGCGTGGCCCAGATGCACATGTTGCAAACTCAACGACAGCGCACTCTAGCACACCACTGATGTACTAAAGAAATCTGAACTCTAGGAATCCAGCCTGAAGAGTGCGAAAACCTCTCAATTACCAACAACTAAGAGGAAATAAAAGGCCTCTTCAATTCCCAGGACAGAAAGGAAAAAAACAAATAGAGCCTCCACATCGTATCTATTTCAGCATTCCTCAAGTCCTCGATAATTAGTTCTCGTTAACTATCATCACAAAATGAACTTGCTTATAAATAGGAGATTGGTGGCCTTCCATAAAGTTGTATGATGACAGCCAAACCGAGGTCTTAGACAAAATCATTAAAAGGAAAAGAAAACAAAGGGCATATCGTGTTGAGTAAGTTATCTGAACTTTTGCTTTCCATGGATAGTAACTTTAAGCAATGATCAAAACCAGTTCCCATTCTCCTTTAAAAAGCAAGAGAGAAAGTTTATGAGATAGTTTTCAGACAGATCTTGATGCCCTACTGTAGAAATGGGATCTAGAAAAGTAGTATCTAGGGATCACTTGTTTCTACTTTAATTGAAGTCCATTTTCATTGTGGAGTAACAGAAGAGCATAATTTTTTTTTAAATATTATTTACTATCACTAATGACACAAAGCAATCACTCAATCCAGTAATAAAGGACCCGTGCAAAACACGCAAACAAAAAGCGCCCAAAGCCTGCTCTCAAACCTGATTTATAAAACCAAAACCATCAGAATAGAGACCTCCAAGATAATAAACATCACAGGTGTGTTAGTATTTGTACATCACACAACATGTTTCACAGTTGAAATGCTACTGTATAGAATACCTTTCTTTGGTTTTCCTGTTCTTGATGTCTGGCTAGGAGATTGTGGCATTCCTATATCCGTTTAGGGAAAGGCATGTCAAGGACAGACCAAACAAGGACACCAGAGTAAATGTGAATTCCCAGAAATTTGGAAAACCTAACCAGTACATTAACAAAGCTGTAGCAATGGGAGAATGTACTGTGACCATCAGCCTACTCTACAGTTACAAGAAGTAGAAGCCAAACCTATCACAACCTACAGAACTCTACTCTTAAGGGACAGTGTCAAACAGTGTAACTTAATTTACTTGCTCCATTGTAAAATACCTATATTCCAATATTTTGAAACACTGAAACAGATTCTTGGCAGTTTACTGTACTGCCAACTTTGAATTTCTCTCAGCTTGACTAGTCCTTGCCCAGCACTGACTGCCAATGCAATTCCTCCATATTTGTAGAGTGTTTTATACATACGGCACACTTAAAATCCCTCCGTTTAAGCATCCCAAAAATCTGTAGGTGCCAACAAACTTTGGAGATACACTAGCCAGTTGTGTCAGATGGTGCCGGATGCAAACACAGCCCCCTCCTACCTCAGTCTGAAGGTAAAAGCCCTGCATATATTGATTTGACCATGCTGAACTGTTCACATAGAGAAGCTACGCCACCAGCCAGAACGCAGGCATGACAAGCAGTCAGAGTGAATACCCTGTTCCCCCAGGGCTATAGGGCAGGCCACAACTGGACCAGAACGGGTGCACTGGCTGGTGTGAGTGTCATGCGTGTGTGCTTGTGTGTGTACGCGTGTCTATGTGTTGTGGAACAGAAGCTTTAGAATATAAATCACCATCCGCCTGCTCTACTCATCCTACTTAGTAAAATTTTATTTTTTATATCAATGAATGGTGTGGTTCTGTTATTGCAGCTACCCAACACCAAACGTCTGTGTGACAAGGCCATAACATTTGCCTCAGAGCAACAGGGAGTCCTGCTTATATTGATGTTACCACAAATACATGGAATGGATGTGGCAAGAGGACTCCTATCAAAAATACACATGTAAGAGTTAAAAAAAGGACCTCAAGATTGTTTCTCATTCCTTCTCCATTTCTGTTTTCTTAAAAGGCGATACAGCAGATATAAAGCACACTGAAGCACTCGTTTCTTTTCCAAGAGCTCTATGATGAAAAACCAATGGTTTCTGTAGGAACAGTACACCAATATGCAGTGCAGCAGCTAAAAAAAGCTGCCACTGAAGACATACTAGAAATCTGAACCCTCGCTTTTAGAAAAAATACATAATTACTTTTTGCCAAAGAAATTCCAACTTCAAATCTGAAAAGTCTGTCATTCGATATGCTAGAGGTGGAAGCCATTCATTTGGAGGTTTTTGCAAGTCTGTCTGTAATCAACAAAAAGGTTCATGTTCTGACAAAAAGTAAACACTCAAATAAGCATGAGCCAACTTCTTAAATATACCAACTTGCTCACTAGAGGCGAATATTTTGAACAATGTTCAACAAGTGCAAAAGTAGCAGCAAAAGGAGGAAGGACTACATTGTAAATCCCAGAAAAACAGGAATGAAGAGCAAGATTAAAACAAAGAATTCAAAGTGGGTATTCCTCCTTTGTCTCACGATCAGTTGAGCTTCTCCTCTAACAGGGGCTTCAAAGCTTTTACTGCAGCCTGTCAAAGGGACTCAGGATGCAGGACCTGCCCTTTGTGTGTGCAAGCAAGAGACTGCAGAATCAATGCCACCAAGTGCTCCCTGCATGCTACTAATCCCTCTCACTCAACAGGCCGGGGTCATTTTCCAGGAGACTGAGCACAAGGAGAAAAAGATTCGTACTACTCAAGGAAAACAAGCCCTACTATAAACAGTTTGAGACCACAGCGCACTCTTTCTCCTCCCAAGTCCTTAACCCACATAAATATGCTCTTCACACTTACTAGGCCTCTTCAAGTGAGGATTTCCCATAACATTGTGGACTTATGCTAGTAGTATTACTGTCTTCAAGGAACTGCGCAAATTACTTGGTTCAAGAACCCTTGTTTCCCTGAGGGCATATTAATTTTGGAATCACACAACAGTATTATTCTTCAAGCCACATATTTTAAAATAACCCAGGCCTGTCAGTCATCACAATGTGGTACCACAGCAATTATCTACGTGCACAGGAGGCAGCCACAGAGTGCTGTTTGGGTAACAGAAACATTTTGTTGATTAAACTACCTGTACCAAGCCCTTTCCAAAAATAAAATAAAATATAAAAACCTCTGCATCTTCCTTCAGTCTATCAAGAAACTTCACACATCGCTGACTAGATCAAAATAACTATTCCTAAGTCAAAGGAACAAAGTTTGGCTCTAAATTAAATTCCCCTATCTGGGAAAAGTGAACTCGGAAAAATATCCCATGTTTTGCTCATATTTCACGACATATTTAAAAAAGGAGTAATAAACTGTGTTTGAACACTGTCTGCTGTCCATTTGCCACAAAGTTCTGATGTAACACCCTTAAAAAAACCAGAAAGGATAGAACTTCCCACTGTAGGGCCTGAGATGTAAAGTACAAGAAGTTCGATCTATATTAAAAGATTAGTTTTCTAAGATTCCTCTAGAGCTATATGAGCTCATAAGCATAGACTGGATCTTAAAAATTAAGGAGTTGTTTGTTTTGGGTTTTTTTAATTTAAAATGAACTCACTGAAGGAGCTAATTTTTTGATAACAAGGCAATTCAATTGTTTTCCTGGATCACAAGTTAATATGGACTTTTTAATGTTTATTTCATAAAATTACTGGAAGTAGAAGTGGTTTTTATTTTTACTGGAATCAAACTATGTCCATGAAGATACAGTACACACAGAAGTTGCATTATTGTTTCTAACAAAGTGACTTTTCCAAGACGATTTTTCCTAAGTATGTCTCTACAGCACCTACACAGAAACAATCGTAACTGATGCTGAGAAATAAGACGACTCACTAAAGGCAGCTTAGTGCAGGTGAAACCATTAATATTAAAACACCACCGCACAAACTCAGTGGAAATCAACAAGACATGTACGGCCCTGCTAACTCATCTGTTGCTTCCCAGCTACAGGAAGATGAACAACTACTCAGGACGAACCTACTGCTTTTGCAATTCATTTTCACAATCTGAATGGCCATCTACAGGTACAAGTACACACCCCAAAACCAAAACCACTCTCACCTAGTTCCTTCCCTGTCCCCCTTCTCTCTCTGTATGAAAACCTATACAGATGGGCAATCTGGCAGGCAGAACACAACAACCCGGTAAGTGGGCCCGTAGCACACAAACCGCAGCTGCCTTCACCCCTGACAAGAAGCACCTCCAACCAGCAACAAGTCAGCATATTCACAAAGCTGCTTGCGCTACCCCACCTGATGCCTCCACTAAAGTCAACGGCGAACACAGTGAGCGCTGACAACACAAACCCCCTAAAGAAAAGGCCACAGTGATTTTCCTCGTGAGCTCCTGCGTGATTAAAGATCCTACCTCCTCTGTCCACAGCAGGTGCACCCAACGTCAAGCCAGCAGCTCTGGCCCGGTGAGGAATGCCAGGTACTGTGTCGCCTTGTGCACCACCTTCGTCTCTGTCTCCCCGGAATGCGTATGCCACCAGTTGTTTACAAAGACTATATAGGGAAAGAGAAGAAACATATTTGGTAAAAACAACCACATACTTGCTTATACAGTTTAATAGAACAGTTAACAGCCACTTACCCACCCTACACGTATTCACAGCCGTATGAATTCGTATACTTGTATGCATTCACTGAGAGTAATACAGACAGAACTTACTGCACAACTACTACCTACTTCAATGTTCACTACAGTCATGTTCACTCTAGAGGTGCATATCCACACCTACGAAGCTATTAGCTCCAGCTCGGCACAGTATTTTCAGCCTAGCTGTTAAGCACACATAACCACCTCAGAGAAGGGATACGCACAGGTACAAAGCTATCCGTAAGAGGGGTGAAACTGCTTAAGACTTTAACAAAAGGGATTTGTTAGATCTCTGAAACAAAAGACTGGTAGTTCCTGGTGATTGTAGTGGAAGTCAGTAAGGACAATGGTGCTGGTCTGAGGAGAGGACTGACATGCATTTCAGTTTGCCACGTTCTACCTCTGGGTAACTGTAGGATACAGACATGTTTTAGAGTTTGTATTGGGCAGGTGCAAGCTTAGCGTCAAAACTTGACATCTACAGACAATTCGGGGTGGAAATTTTCTTCAACATCCAGATTAATACTAGACACAGGGAACGATACGTATCAGAAGACGCCACTGAGCACAGCTTCAGGACAGCTTTCAACACACCATTAAACCGTGCTGCTATTACCAAAAACATTCAAAAGCCACACTGACAACTGACAACCTATTCTAACAATAAAGTCAAAAATTTACCTAGAATATCCATGAGTAACAGCATAATCCTCAGCTGTCCATCCGTTAGTGTCTTTATGGAAAAGATCAGCACCATATCGAAAAAGAACTTTTATTAAATTAAGCTGTCCACCAGATGCTGCAGTCATAAGTGGGGTTCTGAAACACCAAAAATATGTTATGAAGTAGACCATTTGACACAGACACTGTAATTATTTTTATTCCTATTTGCTCTCAAAAACTACTTTCCTCATTACTGAATGAGCAAAAGAAAACGCGGTTTTCATTAAATATTAAGAGCAACCATAAAATGCAAGAGGGAGTCAAAACAACCAAACCTTTAATCTTCAGACAAAGCTTCCACATAGACAACACTCACATACAAACTATGCCACTATGCAGGAGATGTTTTTTACAAACTGAGGCAGTGCTGCTGAGCTAACAGCATGTTTCCTGCCAGAAGGGCCAACACAGACAATGCCTTCTTGTAGTCCTCAACGAGGAAAGCACCCACCGAGGTATGACAACAGCCAAGCGCAGATGTGCTTTCACAAGTCACACAGAAATAGCTGCTATGTGGCTCCCCGGGGTTTTTTTTTCAGAGCTCACTCTCATGCCTCTGATTAATCCAACCTAAAGAATACTAAAGAGACCCATGCAGAGTTTTGACAAACCACTCACCTTTCACAGTGATCTCGAGCATGCACATCAGCTCCTCTCTGCAGAAGAAACTCTGCTATATCTTCATGATGTTCAGAGATAGCAAGAATAAGCGGAGTGTTTCCCTCCTGAAAGGGCAGATAAAGTTAAAAATAAAAGTAAAAAAAAAAACCACCACCCTACCAGAGAAATACTAATACAACTTTTTGAAAGAACTTCTTCAACAAATACAAAAATTTACCTTATTCCGAGCATCAATATTGGCATTATGCTCAAGTAACAGCCCCGCTACGGTTGTATTAGGAGATCGGACAGCAAGGTGAAGGGCAGTGTTGCCGTCAGCATCTGCCAGATGTGGGTTGGCACCGTGCTCTAGCAGAACAGCTACACATTCTTCTTGCTGGCACTGTACTGCCTGGGAACAACACGCAAAAAAGGAAGAACTTCCAGCGCTCTGTTACAATTGCCCCAGCTTCCCAATGCTGGAAAATAAGAGCACCTTCAAAGCTGAGCTAACATATGCCTATTCCACGCTGATTACCAGATGCATGCTTCTACACAGAGCTGTGTAAAGAATCCTACCAGCCACCTCTCATTTAATGCACAGTTGACAAGCCCCACTTGAAAGAGCATAACATATTCCACATACCTTCATCAGCGGCGATCTGTTATCACTGTCAGTAAGATTTAGTTTACACTTGTTTTCTACGAGATATGTAACAACACTCACATGGCCATTCGCAGAAGCAAGATGCAGAGGTGTCCTAAAAATTAAACATATTAAATTAGCACAAACAGACAACTAGAGAAATAATTTCAGGCTCTGATAAATTGATATAACCACAAGTTTCACTTTGCACAAAGCAAGCTTAAGAAATGATTTCTCATTCTGTTACCAGTAACAGCAGTTGCGCACCAAACACCCGAGACTGGCCAGCAAAACCCCTCCACAGCATCTGCTTAGTAAGCTGCCATTTCCTTCACTCTAGAACTTAATCTGCACAGATTCCTGTGCCCAGGCATTGGTCACTGCCTCCAGCAGGACTACACCTGCGGCACAGCAAAAAAGCTTGGGAATCTGAGAACCATGGCAAGCAACCTTCTAAGTTCTATAATTATTCATGTGCCAGAAGTATCAGAGATGTAGATGGGCTTTATATAAAGAGTATTAGCATTTCCCTGCACTTTGAGGATTTCTGCTTTTTCTCTAGGTTGCTTACTACTGCAACAAAACCAAGTACTCACTTGCACCAAAGTACCCCCCATCACATGCAGCAAACCAGACAGAACACTGTAATCCTGAGTACAGGAAAGTAATACCTGATCCTTCAGATATGTATAACTACAATAGTCATAATAAGCCTACTACAGAGGAAGTCCTCTCCAGGGAGGGAATACTGTGTTTCCATAATACATGACCAGCATAAGAAAATGAAACTCTTTTCTTCAAGTTAAAGCCTTGCCAGAGGAAAAAAAAAAACCCACAAAAAAACACGCCAAAAAAAACCCTCCTTCAAACCACAGAACATCTTAGGTCTGATGTCAATTAACCAGCCTACTTATATTGAAAGAAATTGCCCAGAAAGTCCTTGCATGTGTTTCCCCCTAAATCAGAGGCACAAATCAGCACAAGCTTCACGCTGTGCAAAGGCAAAGCACCTGCTGCTCTGCAGGACACCTGTCCCAACAGAGCAGAAGACAAGCTAGAAAACAGCTGGGACCTTCCTCCCTTGAAGGTGATGCAGTAACAATCCCACAGTTCCTCAAGAACTGAGGGGAACACCAGCACTGGCTCTGAACCACATCGCTGCAGGTAGGTCCTTCTCTGTATTTAGGAAAGCTCAACTAGCCTTGCAATTGTTTTGGTACCTTGCTGAGACCGGAGCACAACAGCTCCCTGGCTAAGTGGGAATGGAAAGGGAGAGGTACACAAATGCAGTGGCAGGTGATGCAGAAACACAGTAATCTGTAATGCAGATACTTGTTACAGGGCAGCTGACATCCTCCTCCACTGCAACAAAGATGAGGATGAGAGAAATACAGAAAACTTCAAAGAATTTGTAATGTCTTGCTACAGACAGGGAACAGACTGGAGCACTGACAGAGGAGTAGCTCAAGAGCAACTACCACCACTTTTTGAGAAATTTCCATGGAAACATGCAGGATTCTTCATCTCTGAAGAAATGACTGGCTGAGATTATCTGAAAGCTAACCAGGACTGGTTATGAAGGAGTCCACAGTCCTCTGAAAGCTGCTACTACCAACCACTAGGAAGCATGACAGACGTGAAGTAGTCACTATCAGCTCTGCAAACAGAAAAGCCTTCAGAAAACTTGTGGACTTGTTGCTGTCCTCCTCAACCAAGCCTCTCAGTCTGTCAACAGGAGACGGCTCTGCTTGGAGCAAGGCCTGCTGTGCTCCACAGAAGATCCACTCAGGGAACAGGCTGGCAGAGAACATCAGTGTTCAGGGTTGCCTGTCCCTGCAAGAGGCCTCCAGTAACACCGAAGTTCTTCCGCCACCCAGCCCTGGGGACACTACCCAGATTCTGTTCCTGCTACGCTGATCACCTACAGAGTAGAAGAGAACTGCTGATGCCTGAGCAGCCACGAAACAACCCCACTGGGAAACAGCAGGTTGGCAGTACGCACTTTGAATGGCCCTTGAGCCGACAACCCAGCAGCTACAAGCCAAGCAATGAAAGCGCTGGAGTTCAGTCTGACAGGCAGCTGACAGGGTAAATCTCCCTTAGCGATGAGCTCTGACCCAGGATCCATGACTAGCTGGCATTGTGCCTACAGTGCTTCCAACTCTGTGCTGACTTTTGCCCGTCTCTGTCAGTGAGGCTGAAGGTTTGGCTAGACCACCTCTGAAAGCTGCCTGCTCCTAACTGATGCTGTATCAAGCACACTTTCGGGAGGTCTTATGGGCTACAGGACCCACTTCATGGAAGGAACCTGTTGGTGTGATCCTTGCCATGTTCCTGGTGCAGGATTTTGCTTTTGGAAATCCTGAGCAGCAAAACTGAGATATTCATACAACCAATGCACACATTTTTGCCGTTACTTTGCATTATTTCCTATTCTTCACCTCTGTTTCCAACGATACCAAGTCTTCCAACACGAAGCCCTGAAACGCAACTGCATCTGGTGGTCACTCACAACACACATCACACCCACAAGCACTAAGAGGGCACAGGTGGCCTTGCAACCCCCATGGCTGGTACAGAGGGCAGTGGCTGCAGCAAGTAGGCAGGCTCTGTCCACTGAATTGCTCTCAGCCTCGCTGTTCAGCACTGGGCATTATCATGGCAAAACCACCACAGTGCTCATCATAGTATGCTGAAATTTCATACCAGGGTCTGCTAAGAGCTGGTGACTCACTGATGACTGAATCAGTAAGCAGTAAGAAGAAAAAGAGAGAAACGTTCCGAACTATTTCCATAAATGCCATCGTGCACCTTGACTCTGGCAGCTGAATTATGCACAAAAGTGCACTCAAGCCACCTTAAATGGCATCACCCACCTCCAGCTGCATAAACAAACACTGGCTGGCAACACTCAGGCACACAGCCCACATGCTGACTGACTGCACTCTTCATTGCCTTCCTACAAATCTAGACAGTTTCAGGTGTTTTCAGGGCAATAAGCTAGCTGGCTGGCAAAAGTCCAGTCTTCAGAAAAGACAGCCCAGGATGCTGAAGTACTCTGATTAAACCAGCATCTCCTCTGAATGTCATGGATGTTTTGACTCAGTCTTTTCAGAAAAGGCATTAACAGCTCGACACATCCAAGACCCAAAACCTTCAGCTGATTCCCTTATGCTTACAGCGGACCATGAGGAGCTGTGCTGCAGCCCAGGGCTTCTCCCTAAGATATAACTGCCAAGTACTTGCTGTGCTTGACTCAAAAGCACACATCCTAACACCTGCCAGAAGCAGCAGCTTCCTCTGCATGGCACTGCCCAGATCTTCCAAACCAAGGCACTAATTAGCTGTACCAAGGCCACAGAGCAAACAGCAAAGTAACTGCCACCTAAAATCAGACTGATGTTGCTTTGGCTGCAACATCAGAGTCACAAAAGGCACATCGGGCAACCGTCCACACAGCACCAATACACAGCACATTCACCCTTTCCTAAACGCAGTGCTTACCCCTCTTTTACTCCCAGCTGAGGCAGTGCAGCTTGCTCAGCTCAACTACTAACCCCACACGCTGAGGCCTCCGAGGTGCATGCACTCTGCCTTCCAAGCCTGCCTGGAGAATGGCCCTGAGGCTCCTTCTGCAACCCGCCCTGGCCAGGCTGCTGCCGGCCCCCTGCCGCTCCTGCGCCCCCAGGCAAGGCAACACCCCCGGGAACGAGGGCACGGAGGGGGCCGGGGCAAGACCAGGACAAGACGGGGGATGCTCGGCCGACTCCAAGGGCTCCTGGCAGCACAGCCCTGGCTCCCCGCCCAGGCTGAGGCTCCCCGCAGCGATACTGCCGTTCGCTCCCAGCGCCCTTGAGCTGCCGGTGGCTGCAGCTGCACCTGCGGGTGCCGGCGCTGCCCGCAACCCCCCCACACCCCGCCCCAGCACCGCCCGGCGCTGCTGCCCCCCGCCGCTTACCGCTCCGCCGCGTCCCGCTCGTCGATGCCGCATTTCTTCAGTCTCTGCCGCACCTGACCCAGGTCGCCACGGGCGGCCGCACGGTGCAGCTTGCCCAGGTCCTTCAGCCGGAGCTCGTAGGCACCGGTGGGGAAGGGCTTGGCGGAGCTGCCGGCCGCTGCCGGCCGCCCCTTCTTCTTCCTCCCGAACCCGAAAAACCTCTTCATCCCGCGGCACGGTCCCGCCTCAGGGAAGAGATGGCGGGAGGCACGCGGCGGGCTGCGGCAGGCCCCGGGCAGGGCCGGGGGATCGGGGGTCCCCCCGGGGCAGGGGGATCGGGGGATCGGGGGATCGGGGAGCCCCCGGGGCAGGGGGATCGGGGGGCCCCCGGGGCAGGGGGATCGGGGGGCCCCCGGGGCAGGGGGATCGGGGGGCCCCCGGGGCAGGAGTATCGGGGGGCCCCCGGGGCAGGAGTATCGGGGGATCGGGGAGCCCCCGGGGCAGGGGGATCGGGGGGGCCGGGGGGCCCCCGGGGAAGGGACGGGGGATCGGGGCCCCGGGCAGCGGCCCGGTACCGCTGTCTACAGAGCGAACCACCAGAGGGCGGGAAGCCGAGCGCACAGGCTGCTCCTCAGCGCGGCAGCGGCGGACAGCGCCTCCCTCAGCGGCGAGCGCGGCGGTTAAACGGCCGGCGGGCTCTGCTGGCGGGGGCGGGGTCTGCTCCGGCGCGTGTCCAGCGCGAGTGACGTCACTTCCTGCCCCGCGGTGCCCGGCGGCTCCCGCGCGGTGCCCGGCCGCGGCGCTGCCGAGCGGGGCCGGGGGCAGCGAGAGGCCCGGCGGGTGGCGGCGGCGCTGCGCCCCCCGCAGAGCACTCGGGCCGCTGTCGGGAAGCCCGGGGGGTGCCGGCGTACCGGGCAGCAGCAGCTCCCCGCTGGCCCCGGCGGGGCCCGCGCTGCGAGCACGCTGGGGGGCTCGGGCGAGTTGGTTTTAAAAGAAAATGGCTCAAACTGGGAAAGCGCTTGTCGTTCAGGGCAAGGGCATCTCGTCAGGGAGTTATGGCCAAAACAGCTCTGCGAGCAATTCGCCTCCTAGTTTGTTGAGCAGTCCTGCTTGTGTGCCATCGTTAGCCCTGGGCAAATGGATGCCAAAGGAACGAACAGCAAGGGTTAATATAGCGGGAGGGGGGCGGGGGGGGGCCTGTAGGCATCATCTAGTTACGTGCCTTACCAGGACAGGGTCAGAAAGTTACTTTCCAGTAAACGTGGCCAAGCTGGCACTGCCACAAAAGAACAGAAATGCGCACTGAGGGTATGGAAACGTCCAGAAATCAAAAGACAGGTCGTGCCTTTGGTATAGATAAGTTGGGAACCATCCTCCTACTCTACTGCTGCGGTGATGGCACTAAGTAGTTCAGCGTGGTGAAACCTTGCTATAAGTACCATATGGTTGTGGGGTGATGTCACAGTCCAGTATACCCTAGATGGTTTGACTCATGGAACACCTTGCCAGCACACTACTTCCTATTAGAAACTGCCTCTTGCCAATGAGTTTGTGAAACATGGGAGAGATGGCAAAGAAAACCTCAATCAGAGAGAGGGACACACTTCACTGTGATTAGCGCTGAAAATACTGATTACAACAGGACAGGAATCTGGTACCACTTTTTAGGAAGGAGATTCAGCCCTTTGAAATACCTTCTTTTTCTTCATCGCTAATAATGGTACAGCTCCTAGAACCTTCCTTTTCCTTTCTGGAATGAGCCTTCACAGCTTTATGAAGCCTCTTCGCTCTGGCAGTGTTCTCGCCGACCAAAGTGGCTGATGTACAGTCACTTTCCTTAGCTGATCCTCAGTGTATTAGCAGCATTCCGTTATTGCAGACATGATCTCTAGAAGGAAGAGCTATAATAATAATAATAATAATAATTTTAAAAAGACAGAAAAAAGACTTTTGCTGAAAACACGGCCAAGTAAATTCAGGTTGCAAAACCCGAATTCTATGAGTTTTGGGAAATGGCTATGAGCAGCAGCCATTTCAAGAGTAGCTCTGTAATCAGTCGGACCATTTAATGGGGGAATGGAGAGCAAAATGCATTTTTTAATTGAGTGTATTTGTTTTTTTCCAGACATTAGAAGAAAGGCAGAATTTTATTTACAAGATGGCAATACACAGTAAACACAATCAATCTCTGCTCTTTCCAGGAGGAAGTATTTCCTCTCCAGTGTTTTTTCAAGTGCACGCATGCTCAGCCACAAAAACTTGGGTTTTTTTCAGGTCACTCCCCAGCCAAGACCAGGAGACTCTACAGTTCCTGTGCAATATTAAATGTTTCAGAATGGTATTAAACCCCCCCGTGATTACCCAGTTTTAGTTGGCAGGGACTTGGTAGCTGGCTGGGCTGAAATTCAGTTTCAGGCTTTGAAGGTAAGAGGGTGCTGATGGGTCCTGTGGATATAGTGTTATGGGCACAACGGGCACTATTTGTTTATTATTAGCCAGAAAGGATGCAAAACTAAAAACTAGAATCTATCACCCAGAGCAACCTCAAAAGCACTTCTGGGAACTCTGCTTCTGGGTCTCCATGACAAGGGAAAGACGGACTGAGTCAGCTACTAGTAAGCAATAAGTTACTGCATTCATTTTTTCTGCATCACCTCACACTGCATTGTGCCCTGGGAAGCAAAGACACCATTCCGAAAAGCAACCCCCACCTGCCTCCTGCTCAACTCGTGCCTGAGACAGGCTTCAGGGGGTGACCTTGGGCAAGACCAACTGCACAGAGTTGTTCCGAGTGACGGTGGCGTTACTCCCCTCTCTTCCGAGAGGGAGTAACTGGGAACTCTTCCCAACAGAGCCACTCCAGAACTTACACAAAGATACCCATCTAGCTTTTATTTGCTTCCTCCGTGACCCCCAGACGATAAGGTACTCGCAGCCTGAATGGCAGGGATAACAGAAAGCAATGATATGTAAGAACCTGACCAGAAGGTGCATGTGGTTCTCCTGGGTATTGCCTCGGTGCCCGGAGAATTTTCTGGGCTCACCTGTTCCAACAGTTCAGCCTTTTCCTCGTCAAGATGAGCAACGCGCTCTTCCAAGGTGGGATCGTGACTTCAAGTGCTCCTCCCACGTGCTGTGCAAGTCCTTGGATGTCAGAGCCAGCATGTTCTGCTTCTGCATCTGTGAAAGCAACAGTGGCAGAAGAAAAAGTAAGGTGGCCGGAAAAGACAAGAGCGCAGGAGAATGCAGTAACTCACACAGAAACAGGCCTAAGCTCTCCTCCACCCATCCAAGACCTATGGCCAAGGTTGATGTGGAGCGTAAAACACACCTTAGGAACCATAACCAAGAACAGAAGCTGGAGCTGATGGGAAGAAGGAATACTCTAGAAGTGACAGGATGAGGTTGCAACTTTGGGGAACAAGATGACGTGTCCACGCACACACAAAATCACCCTACAGCTTTCCTGCAAAGCTCCTCTGGTTCCCTCTATACTTCAGTTTTCATAAGAACACTGCAAAACGTGGTGCAAAAGTACAACATTTGCTCCTACTTTCAACAGCTACAGTCAGATTTCTTCATATAGTTACAGACATTAAGGACATTAGTTTTCAACTTTTTTTCCAACTCCTTTTGCAAGTGCAGCTTGTCTCTCTCCAGGTCACTGTGGTAGCGTGTAGTAACTTCAAGTGAAGCTTCTGGCATAGATTGCTTTTTAGGTGCATCAGCAAGCTCCTGCTGCAGTTGTCCAACCATGCCCTAACAAAACAGTTAAATGAGCATGAAGAAATTTCTAAGAACATGAAATACACCTTTAACTTATTTTATTATACAATTAGACCTGTCTTTAGATTGAACCCAAAGGTATGAAATTTTGCCTGCCACCAGCAGGCATCTGCGCAGAAGATGAACCTCTCATCATCTTTCTCAGCTGAGCACCTTCGACTATCAGCAGCTGTTCATGAGGATTTCTGTTTCCTAACACATAAAAAAGGCTCAGGTATTGTTCTTCCTTGAACAATACACAAGCACACACTGCAATCGGGTATTTTTTTCTAACAAAACCCAAAGAAATCTGTTGTGATCTAAGAGCCATAGTTTGACTGCAAATATTACTCTGGTGACTGAAGGCAGGACTTTGTGTTAGATTGTTCTTTCTTCTGTTTCTTCACTATACAAGTACAATTAAATGAATACAAATATCTGAAAGCTCTTTTGAGATACACTTTAAGAGTATGTTGAATCACACCCTCTTGTAGTCTTCTTACTCAGCTCGTTTTAGAATAACAACTGCCTTTATACTGATAGATTAGGTTTACAAAATTCTGGATAGCTCATATATATATATATATATATACACACACAGTCTTCAAAAGGAGCCTGTTATTTTGGTAGTAAGAATACAAAGCAAGTCACAGATTAAAATGATTGACGGTACTGCTGGAGTGTGGCTACATATCATAAAAGAGAAGGGAAAGCTTAAGGTCACCGTCTGACATGAACTTTGAGGAACAGGCAGGCCCCTCAGAATCCTCAAAACACAGACAGAAATCAACAGCTGGACATTACTAATACTCTTCAATCTAGATAGCAACTAAAAGAGAAACTGTAGAAGAATGGCTGCAGAAGCGTGGCCTTAGAATCTCTGAAGATCTGCACAATCCAGGCCTGGTATTAGAATAGGCCTGTAATCAGAATTGTGCTGAAGTTTCTGTGCTGAAGTTAACAAGAAAGGTAGCCTTGAGCTATTCTTGAATCCTGAGACCAAGTAATTATGTTGTGCCAACAGGCCGTGGCTGTAACAAGCTACAGCTGCTGGGAAAGCAGGTGCAGGGCCAAGAAAGAGAGGGAGCGGTATGGGAAAATAGGGAGTAACAAACGACAAGGCTGAAGCACAGCAACACAATTAGCTACATGGATAGAATGCTTATTTTAGTCATGATAATTAGGGGTGTGAGAACCACGCGCGTTTAGAGACTACTAACCAATTCTATTTCTGCTTTACGAATATGCATGTGTATCGGTTCTATATAAGTAGTGTTAGAAACTAATAAAGTTGAGCAAGATGCGTAACTCATATTGAGCGTCTTCTTGACCCCAGCGAACCCTTCTTCCAACAAGAAACTATTTTTTCCCCTCTGTAGAAGCTTCATATAAATCCAACCCCAACCACTTCACTTGTCTGCATCTTCATTTCTCAGCCCTCGTGTATTGGACGGTTCCTGCTTTTATACCACTCTCATTCATGTCATTGGTGCAATACTTATATAAAAAACATCAAATACAAAACCTATTCTATAGGGCATATGTCTTAGGGTTAAGACTTAAGGTTAAATCTTAAGGTTTAAGTCTTAGGGTTAATTCTTAGGGTTAAGTCTTAAGTTTAAGTCTTAGGGTTAAGTCTTAAGGATGAGTCTTAGGGTTAAGTCTTATGGTTAAGACTTAAGATTAAGTCTTGGAGTTATGTCTTAGGGTTAAGTCTTAAGGATAAGACTTATAGTTAAGTCTTTAAGGTTACATCTTAGGTTTATGTCTTAGGGTTAAGTCTTAGGGTGTTGTCTTAAGGTTAAGTATTAATATTAAGTCTTAGGGTTAAAGTCTTAAGATTTAATCTCAGGGTTAAGTCTTATGGTTAAGTAATAAGTTTAAGTCTTAATTTTAAGTCTTGGGGATAAGTCTTAGGGTTAAGTCTCAAGGTTAATCTCAGGGTTAAGTCTTAAGGTTAAGTCTTAGGGTTTAGTCTTAGGGTTCAGTCTTAGGGTTAAGTCTCAGGGTTATGTCTTAGGGTTAAGTCTTATGTTTAAGTCTTAGGGTTAAGTCTTATGGTTAAATCATAGGGTTAAGTTTTAAGTTTAAGTCTTAGGGTTAAGTCTTAAATTTAAGACCTAGGGTTAATTCTTAGGGTTAAAATCTTTAAGATTAAGTCTCAGGGTTAAGTCTTAGGGTTAAGTTTTAAGGTGAAGTCTAAACGTTAAGTATCAGGGTTATGTCTTTGGGTTAAGTCTTAAGGTTAACTTTTAGGATTAAGTCTTAGGGTGAAGTCTTAAATTTAAGTCCTAGGGTTAAAGTCTTAGGGATAAGTCTTATAAGGTTAAATCTCAGGGTTAAGTCTTAAATTTAAGTTTTAGTGTTAAAGTTTTAAAGTTAAGTTTCAGGGTTACTTCTTAAGGCTAAGTCTCAGGGTTAAGTCTTAGTGTTAAGTCCTAGGGTTAAGTCTTAGGGTTAAGTCTTAATGTTGAGTCTTAGGGTTGATTTTTAAGGTTAAAACTTACAGTTAAGTCTTAAGGTGAAGTCTTAGGGTTAAGTCTTAGAGTTAAGTCTCAGGGTTATGTCTTAAGGTTAAGTCTTATGGTTCAGTCTTAGGGTTAAGTTTTAAGGTTAAGTCTTAATGTTAAGTCTTAGGGTTAGGTCTCAGGGTTAAGTTTTAAGGTTAAATCTTAGGGTTACGTCTTAATATTAAGTCTTAAATTTAAGACCTAGGGTCAATTCTTAGTGTTAAAAACTTTAAGTTTCAGCTTTACTTCTTAAGTTTAAGTCTCAGGGGTCTTAAGGTTAAGTCTTAAGATAGGATTAAGTCTAAGGGTTAAGCCTTAGGGTAACAGGCCTCAAAGGCATGAAGAACATGAGAACGGCGGTGCTGGGTCAATGTGTCTGTGCTTTTCTCTAGTGCTCTCCTTGCTACCACCTAGCACTCAGTTGGCATATTCATGGGCACAGCCAGGACCAGCCCAGCCTCTTGTTTTCCAGGGAGCCGATCACCACACAAATGGGGAACAGACAGTAGACAAGACGTAGCTCTTCATATCCTTTCCGTTGTTTTGCTAGAGAACCTAAAGTTTGATATACCTTATTTTGTTTATATTTACATTGGCACTTCAGTGGGTCCAGACTAAATGGCAACTCTCTACCTGACTGCTGCAAAAATTGGTTTGAGCCCTCGGTTAGTAACCAGCCGTTGGTTAACTTTGTCTTTGAAATACAGCAACCTATGGTGGAATAGGAAACTGAGACAGTTAGGGACATCGGTTGTATTTACTTGAAGGAGGTGGAAAATTTTCTAGGGAAATTTTTTAATAGTGTTAGCATAAAAATCCTGTATGTGGCACATGAGCGACTGCTCTAGGCAAATGGCTTTTTAGAATTAGAAGCCATCCCTGCCTTAAGTGACACATTTAGAAAAAGTCTCTACGTGAATAATAAGCTCACACAGCAAAGCTGCAGCTACCTGATAGCACAGTATTTTTCCTGGTTTGGAGGATTTTTTTATTCATCTAAAACTTTCCAACGGTTGTCACTGCTAGTTTACTCCCTGTATAACAAATAAGTAGTAAATGAAGGTGTTTTCATACAATGGAACAATCTGCATGTTTGCATATTTTTAACAGCTGTTGCAAAGAGGTACTTGAAACCCTAAAGAGCTTTTGCTTTTTATACTACTGAAAACCACGCTACACAGCTTTTTGCAAATTTCCAGTTTGGAGAATCGCACAGTAATTGTTCATTTGTTTCCATGAAAGAAAAAAACCCCAACACATCTTCCTTTAGAGGCAATATATTGCTGCAGATTTTAGATCTATCTTTTCTATTTCATCTACCTCTTCTCCAGCTCAGAAAGGTCTACTTCTTTAGAAATTCTTTTCGTTTGATATGTTAGAACATCTCTGTGTATTAGTGAAAAAGGAACTGGACCTGCCCTTTGTCTCACTAAATTCTCATTTCCATAATACATGCAGTTTTCCTTTACTTGTTAAAGAAAATTACCAAATCCCATACAGCTACCTGGGATCATGGATCAATCTGTATATGTGTGGCCCAGCATTACTTTTTGCAACTGATCTAAAATTCTGTGCCAAATGCTATCATAACCCAGGAATGGAAATAATAGGGATGACGTACTTTGCATATCTTCTCTGCAGGTTGTTATGACCCACTGCAAGTAAATAAGAAAAAATACAGGTAGTGGACATTTCTAAATAAACCTCTGACATCTGAAGAAGTCATTTTAATATCAGATTTATTCTCACCATACTTTCTGCATGGAAGACCGGAAGAATCTATGCTTTTAATACAATTTGTGCAGGAAAGCATTGGCAAAAATACTAGAGTACTTGTAATGTTTGTTCCTACATCAAACATGCCGAGGTGAGGCTTAAAAGCCCACCAGTGAATTCACATTTGCCGCAGTGCTGTTAGTAAAAGCTGTAATTATCCGTACTTTTTTGAGAATGCTTAAAATGAAAACACAACCTAACTCTCAGTTATAGACCAGTGTAGCACAGCAAAGACGTTATCATCTAATTTTTTCATTATAAGATGTGGGTGCATAACCAAGAAGAACACTAACAATTATTTCTTAGTAAACCTTTACAGCATAAAACCATTTAGTGGGGCAGTGCAAATCAGAACATACTCTGACTTTAACACGAAAGAACACTTCTGTTGTATAGGCAGACAAAAAAATTTGTGGGACAAAAAGACAAAAAGACTTAGTGGGGTATTTTCATTCTCACAGTGCTGTTTCCTCTCCTTTCGTTGTCAGTAACCTAGCTACCCAGTGATTTGGGGGGGACGTTAGGGTTAACATAGATGTTAGGTTAGCTTTAGATGCTTTACATGTTAGGGATGCATTCCTCGTGATTCTGCTCCACGCACAAGAAAAAGCCCAGTTTGCCTTTGCCTGGAGCGGGACTCAGTATGTTTTCAAACAGTTTTCTGCAAGGATACAAACACTGCCCCACTATCGCTCACAATGCTCCGGCCACAGTCCTAGCACAGATCACCATTCCACCTGGCCCCACAGTGTATCGATACATTGATGGCATCCTCAGCAGGGCAGAAGGGCCAGAAAGCGTTACAGATGCAATGAAAAACATTTGGGCAACACTAATCAAGTTGGGACTGGAAGTCCCAGAGTCAAAGTGCCAAGGGCCAGCACGAGAAGTTAAATTCCAAGGAGTCTGGTGGGTTGCAGGAGCTGCCTCTCTTCCACCAGACTCACTGGAAAAGAAAGAATCTGGGCACAATCCATCCAGTACGCTGGAACTACAACAAGTTCAAGGGACTGTGAAGTACTGGTGTAACCATATTCCTGCCTTTTCTGTCATTGCTCGTCCCTGGTAGAATTTGTTATAAAAGGGAAAATCATGGCAGTGGACATCTCATCAGCTCTGTGGTACCGTCAAGTTCCCCTTCCTGCAGGAGCATAACAGAGCCTGGCCGCGGGGTCTCCACTCCGCTCCAGCCCCCGTTACTCCTGTCAGCACGTGCTGAGGTTGCAGGCTGCGTTGCTTAGGGAGCCGTGGCAACACACATTTAGGATGGTGAATGCCAGCCATCCTGAAAGCGACAGCTGTCTCTTACCCTAAAAAGCTTCCTGTAATACTATGCTTCTCTGAGGTCCCAGTTTTCTCAAATTGCCCCCACCCCAAAGCAATTTCCCCACAGGGTCCCTAAGCAAGGCAGTGGAGGAGTGGCTCTCTCAAACTCCCTCCCAGCCCTGCCCTGGCTGAAAGAAGGCAGAAAGAAGCCTTCAGATGAGGGAAGTTCTGGCTGCAAGAGAATACAAGCTGACCAGGTCTTGGGATCCACTGACATCAACAGAAATTAGGTGAAAACTCCCCTTTCACATGAAACTCAACTCCCAAACCAAAAAACAGTTGTGATGGGAAACTATGGTGGGGGTGGGAAATCAGCGCTGAGGGCAGGAAAGCATCAGCAGGATGGGAAACCATTGAGATGGGAAGTCGTTCTGTCATTAAAAGTCAAACTGTCACAACGCTGGCTGACCCAGGTGCTGGCGGAATGATCGCCATGGAGACGGAACCCCAGAACACTGTTTGCCCCAACAAACGCCACGCTGGCCAACTGCCACGGCATAGAGCAGCACGCTCCTCGTGGTGCTCCTGCCCTCCGGGTAACCCCCAACCAGCTGTGCCGGCCAGCATCTCACCCCATCACCCCCCTTCGCTTCTGCCAACAGAGAGGTTCCCCCTCCAGCTGCCGACAGCATCAGAGGTGCCTGGCACAAGCTTCACCACCCTGACCATGCCGCCATCGGTCACTGCTGGTGTGCTGCCCTCTGTCCCAGGGCTGCTGATCACCGTTTGGCCTTCCCAGCTCCACACTGTCACCCATCAGCCCGCGCAGGCAACCTGGCAGGGGGTGCAGGGGCCCCTGGGGGACTCGGGGCAGGTTGTGCAGCTGCCACACGTGCTGCAGCTCCCCAGCGCTGTGCGGCTGCCCCCTCTGCCTGCTCCTTGTCCCTCTGCCTATGGGCAGGGACAGCAAGTGGTGATGGGGACACTTGTGCCCCACCAGCCAGTGGGGCTGGGCCCATGGGACGTGGGCCAGGGGCAGCCCCTCTACCCTACGGGCTGCACTGTGCTGAACGTCCCTGCCCATGCTGGGCCCCTGCCACCCCAACACCCTGCGGCTCAGCACTGCGTGCAGGTCCCCCCTGTGCTCTGCACCCATCCTGGCAGCGCCCAGAAGCTGTTGGAGGCCTTTAACAACGACGTGGTGGCCAGTGAGGATGGCATCCCTGCTGCCACCCCCTGCCAGCCCGCCCTGGATATGCTCTCTGGCAGAAGCAGGACCAAGCACCAAGGTGAGGTCTGCAGCGTGGCAGAGCCCATAGGGGGTGACCTGCACCAAGGAAGGCTTGCATCACCCTGGGGGTGGCTTGGCTTCGTTTGCTTTTTCAGAAGTGGTGACCACCCCGCCAAGCCCAGAGAATCTCCTGGACCTGCCCAAGCTGGGGCCAGATGCCTTCAACGAGGCCTCTCCTGAGCTGGCAGAGGACAAACTGCAGTTTCAGGATGAGCATTCGGCCACCATGAGCATTCGGCCACCATGGACAGCAGTGACCTGCTCACCTGGCTTGACAGCATCCTGGAGCTCCTTGAAGTTTTCAGCGGCTCCTGCTTGACCACCCTCCTCAACAAGCTCCCGGAGCTCTCAGAGTACGTGGCAAAGGGTGGCTGCTCCAAGGAGCAATCACTGGTGGCAGGGCTGGGGGACAGCAAGAACACTGACTGTGGTGTCCCTGATGTCCCTGTCTTGACCACCACCCTCAACAGGATCCCTGACCTCTTGGAGTGCATGATGGAGGGCGACTGTCCCAAGGACCAAGTGGTGGCTGCAATGCAGGAGGACACCAACCCCTCCTGGCAGAGGGTGGCAACATCCCCCTTGCTGGACGCCAAAGGCAAGCAGGGTGGGCTGGCAGCGGTCTTCCCCACCCGGCTGCCAGAGAGTCCCATGGAGCCCTCTCAGGAGGGTCCTATGGACACTTCAGAGGAGAGCCCCTTGAAGGGATGCTCAGAGGGTCCCCACCAGGGTCTCCCAGAGAGTCCTCAGCAGATCCTGCTGAAGAGTCCCCTGGCCAGCCCCCGACTGCACCCCTACATCATCCACCCTGCATGTCCCAACTGGTGGAGAAGGTGCTGCGGAGGCAGCCCTGGGTCATTTTGACCCGCTTGCCACCACCACCAGGCATCTCCTCCTGCCGGGTGGTGCCCAGATCAGGCAAGGCTGCTGGCAAACAGGCCAAGTGCCCCACATTGGCTGACACCCTCAGGATGCCAGAGACGTCCCCATGGGGCAGCATGCCACCCAAGAAGAGGAAGAAGATGGTGGTGTGCCCGGTGGCAAAAAGCTCCAAAACCCTCTGGGAGGGGAAGCCGGACAGGGATGCCACGGCGGTGGGCTGTAGTGGGGAGCAGGGGTCAGCAGCAAGCAGAGGGCATCCAATAGCGACTACGTGCCCACCAAGCAAGCCAGAACCCTGAGGAACACCAGGAGACAAAGTGCTCCACACCGCGCCAGTCACAGTTGATATATTGATAGAGAAGGTGTGGAGCACAGATCCCTCTGACGTGTGACCTGCACCTGCCCACTGCAACCCCAGCCCTCTACCAGATCTGTCTGTCTTAATTCATTAAAGGCTTGATGTTCCTTGCACAGTGCCTCTGCCTGCGGTCATTCACGCAGCGGGAGATGAGGGTTAATGCAGCCCCTGCCACATGCAGAGATCTGACCCTCCACCTTCCCCTCTGTCGAGGTGACACCTTCACCGAGCTGGCCCACTCTCTAGAGTATTTACAAATGAAGGGACTTCTCATCAAGGGAGGCAGCCTTGGCAGGGGTGATAAACAAAGACCAGGTAGTGGAAAGAGCACCGTTATCTAAGTTGCGCAGGAAGAAGACTTCCAATGAGGAAAGTTCTGGCTGCAAGAGAACACAAGGTCTTGGGATCCACTGACATCAACAGAAAATGAGTTTAAAATAGGACAAAGATAATTGTGGTAGTGGGAGATGGTGACCTCTAACTGAAATAGTTCTGCCCCAAAGAGGCCAAAATCCCGCTTGGGGAGCATGCGTAGTCCGTAAAACACTTCAGCAGTGCTACTGAGGATGCGTACGCATTTGCATTAGAAGCGAGAAACCAGTCACCAAACCTGTGTATGACACATGACTATGCAACGTGCGGCGCTCTGAGAAAGGCCCCGAACCCCTTCTCAGTGTTCCAATTGGACCTAAAAACTTTGCATGCACTTTTTAATCGCTGCTCCCGAAGCGATTTCCCCACAGGGTCAGTAAGCAAGGGGGTGGCGGAGTGGCTCTCTCAGACCCCCTGCCAGCCCTGCCCTGGGTGTCGGTGCCTCCGGCCCTGCCCCAGCAGACGTTGCTGCGCTGATGGAGGGGCTCCCTCCCTCTCCACTGCATTTGCAAAGGGAATGGCTGGCTCACCCTTTGCTGCCCACGCAGCCAGCCCTCACCTTTAGCTGCTGTCATTCCCAGGGGCGCCGGCTCTCTCCCAGCACCCTCACACCTTCTCCCTGCAACACCGCGAGAGAAGCGTTCGCCAGGCACACGGGTGCCGTCACTGCCCTGCGCAGCTGGGCACCCCAGACTGGCCCTGCCTGACTGCCTCCCTCACCAAGCACCTCCACCTCCACAGTCTCAAGCTCCATCCCTTTAGATGGAAAGGGGGTCACTTTATTGAGAAGTAACCGTTCCTCATGAGGAACACAGTCTCTTCAGGAGGCAAAATACTTTAGTAGCGTTTAGAAACAAAGCTGGGGCATTTGGGGGGCCACCTCATCACTACTCCAAACAATGTGTCCTTTGTGGAGAAAAACTGAAGAGCTAGACAGTTTCCAGAGGACAGCAAAACCTGACCTGCTGAGAGCTTAGGACAGTGCACGTCATGTTCTTCTTCACACTTGGTGCACATTTGACAAGCTGCGAGATGATGGTAATTTACTTCCTTCAGAGAGGACAGCAAGACACTGTTGCCAACTCAGCGTAGGTTTTTTGGTTTTTTTTTCTGGTTGACCAAGCAAAGAAACAGAGGCAGTTTCGAAGTGCGCAGAAGCACAGCTGCAGACATAATTCCTGCTGTCACGCAGGCAGCAGGAGTGAACTTCATCCCTTTGGGTCCTTTTGAGAACACCAAGCACCCAGATGGTGCTGAAGGATGTTTTTTTTTTACATAGGGGACCCTCGGAGAGAATCAGACATGTCCAGTTTTATTCCCTGGGAAAATGCCCTGACACTGTCCTGCCCCTCAGGTGGCGTAGGACAATTAAACTTATTAGTAAGCATGGGCTGATTTCTGGCCCACCATGATTCGAACAGCAGCCCACAAATCCCTCAACTAGTTTTGTTCTGCCTGTACTTACGACAGTTACATTGCTCTATGTTGTGGGGGAAAGCAGATCACACAGCTTGCTCCTTTGATGCGCAGGGCTGCATTTCAAAGGACTACGACAAGCCCAGAAGAGCACAGCACAGTACGGCTTACGAATCAAGTCAGTATTGCATCACAAACCACAATGCATGTGTCTGTCTGAGAAAAGGGGGTTTATGTAGGCACGTGGGAAGTGGGTCTCTTGCTCAAAACCCAGCAAATCCTGTTTAGAAAAGTTCATATACTGAAACGATAAGGCAACATACTTCTGGATTTGTCTCTAAATCCCCATGGAGATGTAATTCCCTCACTGCCATCTGAAATCATACAGCTTGAGGCACTTTTCATGTAAAGCCAAGAAAGCTCAACTCAGAAGGCAAAGATCCTTCTTAAGGGAACGGATCATCTGTAACTGCAAGACACCTTCCCGCCCACTGAAACATAGCAGCAGAGTTAAAAGCAGCTTTTAAATTCCAAGTGGAGACATTCAAAGTTTGAAAACTACAGGACATTCTCTTCCTAGCACAAAAGAATCAACTTTTTCCCACTTCTCTGCAAACCTTAACCCCAGTGCTTTGTATTTTTCACGCTACAGCACAGAAAGCCAGTACCCACAGTTGCACAAGGACTTCCACTGCCAGTGTGCAAAGCATTGAGGAGTCTGGGCTCAGTCTTGGCAGTACAGGAGTGATCCACCTCAAATGCACTGCACAGCCTGCATCTGGGCTATCACAGGTCAATAGTTAATCACTGCTTTTCCTCCCAGTAACAATAAAAAGAGAAAAAAAAGAAAATCTCCTTACTTCCACGGCTCTTCTTTACAGGCTAGAGGTTTATGGACGTGATGACCCATTTCACGCAACATGCAAGATACCTTTTGAACAATTTTCAGAGCTGTCCAAAAACCCCCAGATCTTACACAACAATCAGTCCAAAGAAAGTACAGAGGTCTCTGCGCTACTGGACACATGCAGGAACACTTGTGTTTACTGGACACCTTTGTAAAGGGAAAAGGCATTACACCAGCGTACCAGATCCTTCCCAAAAGACTTTTCAAACCACCTGTTTGTTGACGCAGTCACTGCACTTCAACCCTTCCACCCATGACAACATCCTCTCAGGGGGCAGACTTGCCTGCACTTGATCACAGAATCAGTCAGCAGAGTTCATATTGAACCAAGCTAAAAACCGGGCCCAGTCTCTACGTTCACGGTTGGGATGCACGGCTCCTATCACAGGGCACACACGGCGGTCCCACCTGAGTTACGTATCTGAAGTTGCATTTCCCACGGGTCAAATATTCCTCTTCAGATCTGCCTTGAAACTGAGGGCTCCTGGTCAGTGAGAAGAAGAGAGTTCCTTGCCTCCTGTGCAGTCAGGCAGTCAGGTCACGTTCCCCTGCTAAAAGCAGCCTACTCAGGCTACTACATTTGTGTACAATCTGTTAAAAGAATAAAACCAAGTCTGAAGGTTATTCATTTGCTTCCTTAAACACCCTACCATTTGCAGCATTCGGCCCCCAGAAGACGACTTGTGTCATAGCAACTTCTCCAAGCAACCTGCTATAAAAGGCAGGTCAACAGAATCACCAACAGCCAGGTCTGTACCCTCGGGGAGAGACTTTCAAAGCTCTTTGGAGGATTGCACTGGATCTGTGTGCTTTAGACCCCACTGCGTGGATTTACTATTTTACTGGCAAAGGTTTTATGTACCACGCATGAACATCTTCAAAACACCTACTGTAATGATCTCATGCATAGACAGACACAATGATTCTCTAATATCACACAGGAAGAACTCAATGGATGCTCCTACCAAGGCAGTGGCTCCCTTCTGTAGCCACTGAACAAGCAAAAGGATGGATCAGAACAACATTATCAAGCTCTGAAGCAAAATTTCTGTCTTCCTCTAGCTGTAATTTAGAGCTTCATTGAGTGCTGAAGAGTGTCAGCCTGACAGCTCTGAAGCATGAAGCGCTTGATCCTCTGTGCCAGAACCGCACCGGCACTGGCCGCACAAGCTGCCTGCGTACTCACAGGGTCAGGGTCAGGGTCCGGGTCCGGGTCCGGGTCTTTACTGCCCTGCCAGCGCAACACAGAAGTGAGGAAAGTAAAATGGAGATAGAAGTGTTCTTTCTCCACGTAATTGATGCTGGCAGCTTCTTGCCTCCAGCATTCCTGCACCTCAGGAGCTTGGGAAATGACAACAAATGTGAAACTTCCTGAAAATAATTTGCCTGACACACCACAGCGTAGCACTTCCGTATGCCCACACCACACTTCTGGCTCCCAGCTACTCTCCTGTGCTTCCCTGTAGCTACCTGGGAGGCACCTTTTCCACCTCCTCAGATCTGGCCAGCTGAAGAACACCCAACTCATGGCTCTAACATTCTTCCCCTTCCTCTCAACATCTTCCTGGTGGTCTCAGCTTTCTGGCCTCCAGATTAGGGGTCTATCATAACAGGACAAGGATAGCTTTTTTTTTTTTTCTGTAAGGAAGCCAAATACTTTAAACTCTTTATTAAAATATAAAAAGTAAGAGGAAGGGAAAAGCCAAAATGACAGCCAAGTGGAAGTTTCATTTGGTGCTCAAACTACCTGAATACTTACGCTGCAGCTGCAGCGAGAGCTGGCCCTTAGATGGCTGATCAGGATAAAGCCCCAAATCCTGCCACTAAGGTTTCAAATTACAAAATAACATCATCTAAGAGAAGGCAAAATGGATAAACACAAACATTGCCGTATGTTTACAGGGCCTTCACAGCACAATGGTTCTCTTATGGCACCGAGAACTTAGCAGTAGGAAGAATTACAAAGGTCAAGTGCGATTTATAAGCAATGTACCCTTAAATCAACACTAGTGACAAAAGAGCCAAGCACTTGACTTGCAGAACGGCAGATGATTTGTGACTTTCTCCACAGCTTCTACTACTGATGAAGCTTACAACCACCTCACCATTTGGGAACGACATCCGTTGCTAGTGTTGCTCTGGGTGGAAACTCAGCAGGTTGGCATGTTCATTCCTTCAGAGCCAGAAGGAATTTGTCATTACAGGAATTCTCATGCCACTGAACTGGCAGCAAGGTACACAAGCCTCTTAATCCCTTTTTATATTTTTACACTTGTGCCATAAAACCATTCTCCACTCTCCATCTCACCACCTCTCCAAGCAGAAAAGTCCCACCTGCCACACACGTGTCACAAACTACACGGGATATGACACAGGTTTCAAATACATCAGAAAGTATCAAATCAGAAACTTTAAAACATAAAAGAAAATTAAAAAAAGGTGGCAGTGGGAAATTATTTTCTACCTTGACTGTTAGGTTCACAAGCTGCTAGTAGTTAACATTAATGGCTCACTATTTCAAGGTCATGATGGCAACAGTTCCGCAATGTGTGGATACCAGCGAGAGAATTGCGGCCTTGCACCAGTTCAGGTGCTCCACCTATACCTCGTCACAGATTTGAATGTATTTTTTTTTTAAATGCTTATCAGGGTAGGATCTGCCTACCAAGACCAGATTTTAAGTGAAGTTACATTATGCTGCTCTTGATTTAAATACAGCAAGATAGCTCCACTGCTACATTCAGCCACAAGAACGTAAACACCTCCAGCTTCATAGACACCCATACATTATTTTTGTAAGGAACAAATGACTAAACATGGAACAACACTATGAAAAAGCAAAAGAATGCACACAATCAGCATTTCCCTATTCGGACCAAAAAAAGAAAATCTCTAACAGCAGATAAGTCTAAATTAAAAATCAGCCACATCCAGATCCCAAATGGGGTAGGGGTTATTGTATGCCACAGACCTGGACTTGACTGCTGAAGGAAATCACGCACTAAGGAAAATTTGAGAGGGTTCTGCAGAAGTTTAACTAGAGCCTTGGCAACTTCACTTGGGACATGAAAGGTACGTGCGCTATAGTATCACCTGCAATAAAGGAAACTAGTCTCGCAGTTTGAGTTCAACACCACATCCGCAAACAAAATGAGGCTGCTACATTTGAGGAACACTGATGGAAACCTCACCTGCCATCCCAAAGTTATGCTACGGCATTTCTTCCCTTTTTGCCACTTTCCTCAGCCTTGGTACATCTTTTGCAGAATCTGAAGCAAGGGCCCATAGCTTCTTCCTGTTTCTAACAGTGAATGTCTGGGTTTCACACGTTGGTTTCTTGTGCGGCACCAATAAGACCCAACAGTTGCCTTCATAAATGCATCCGTACACTAGGGAAGAAAAGGAAAATTACCAGCCACAACATTGTACTGCCCACAGGGCAACAGTGTGCCTCACTTCGTAAGAGGAATTAAGACAGTAAATAACCCTCAAATATCTTCATAAACAAGCACAATTTAATCATGTGCTTTTAATCTGATTGCTGACACAATCTAACAAGAAGACACATTAAGGGAAGCAGAGCTGTAGTTAAAAAAGTGGGGCTTCTCTTTCCTCTCCTGAGGGTTTACCATCCAGAGCTGGCTGAAGTTCTGAACCTGTAAACCGCTCCCTCACACTTCTATGCTCGCTTTGGGAAACAAAGACGGCTGTTTGAATTCTTTTGCAGGTACGGTCTTTCTTTACTTTTGAGTTGGAATGAAATGAAAAGCTGCCATCAGTCCCACTTATGGCACAGGGACACACCTATGTTCCATGCACATGCCTGCACAGAAACACACGCAGAGGGAAACCATCCCTTGGGTATTAAATACAGAAACAGCACTGAAAACCTTGACTTCTGAGAGTCCCTGCAGCGTTCTCCCAGGTCAATACACAGCATGCTTGTGGCAGGATCACCACTGCATGTGCGTCACTTGCTTTCATTTCCATCTTCATCTCTAACCTGGCACTTGCCACCTCCAGACTGCAGCATGCATAAAAGCAATTCTGTTTACTAGAAGCACAGCACCATGTGAACCTTCTGCATGAAGTCCGGTATTTAAAGAAATTGCTATAAAGAATAAAAATCTGCCGGCACCACCGACACACATACACGCTATGTTTTCTGAACAGGGACGATACATTAAACCTGCAAACTAAGGACTGCGACACCTCGCTCCTTGCTCCTCTTCTTTTGCCCTCAGGCTGGTGCAGGAGCTCCTTTCACGAGAGCAGGCACACCACAGAAGCAGCTTTGCCACCCACTGCCAAAGCCACAGCCTGCTCATCCTGGTCCCTCACCCTGTCTGTGCTGGCCTGTGCCTCTGCTGCCCTTCCCACCCCTCCACTCCTCTCCCTGTCCCTCTCTCCTGCTGCTGATCCTGTATTCCCTGCGGCACCCCCCTGCCCCTCTGTCTCTGTCCCGCTCCAACCCTCTGCCTGCTCCTCCCCAGTGCCTGTCCTTTCTCCATCCCTGCCCAGCCCCTCCCGCTCCCCCTGCCCCTCTGGCCCCCTCCTGTCCCTCTCCGGCCACCCCTCCGCCTTGACCCACGTCTCCTGTCGCTCGTGCCTCTCTCCCCCTCGTCCCTGCCCCACGGGGGCTCCAGGGCCAGGATCTGTGCTTGGGCAGCCCCGGGCAGTGGCCATAGGGCCTGCAGGGCCGGGGCTGGGGGCTGGTGTCCCCCAGGGCCCCACTGCAGGGCACGGATGTCCCATGGCCTGCTGGGAGAAGGCATGCCCCGGGGCATGCTGGGAGCTGTAGGCCTGGGGCTGCCCCATGGCCAGGTTGTTCCCAGGGCATGCTGGGAGCTGTAGGCCCGGGGCTGCCCCATGGCCAGGTTGTTCCCAGGGCATGCTGGGAGCTGTAGGCCCGGGGCTGCCCCATGGCCAGGTTGTTCCCAGGGCATGCTGGGAGCTGTAGGCCCGGGGCTGCCCCATCGCCATGGTGTTCCCAGGGCATGCTGGGAGCTGTAGGCCCAGGGCTGCTGGCAGCCATGTTGTTCCCAGGGCATGCTGGGAGCTGTAGGCCTTGGGCTGCCCCATGGCCAGGTTGTTCCCAGGGCATGCTGGGAGCTGTAGGCCCGGGGCTGCCCCATCGCCATGGTGTTCCCAGGGCATGCTGGGAGCTGTAGGCCCAGGGCTGCCCCATGGCCATGTTGTTCCCAGGGCATGCTGGGAGCTGTAGGCCCAGGGCTGCTGGCAGCCATGTTGTTCCCAGGGCATGCTGGGAGCTGTAGGCCCAAGGCTGCTGGCAGCCATGTTGTTCCCAGGGCATGCTGGGAGCTGTAGGCTTTGGGCTGCCCCATGGCCAGGTTGTTCCCAGGGCATGCTGGGAGCTGTAGGCCCAGGGCTACCCCATGGCCATGTTGTTCCCAGGGCATGCTGGGAGCTGTAGGCCCGGGGCTGCCCCATGGCCATGTTGTTCCCAGGGCATGCTGGGAGCTGTAGGCCCGGGGCTGCCCCATGGCCAGGTTGTTCCCAGGGCATGCTGGGAGCTGTAGGCCCAGGGCTACCCCATGGCCATGTTGTTCCCAGGGCATGCTGGGAGCTGTAGGCCCGGGGCTGCCCCATGGCCAGGTTGTTCCCGGGGCATGCTGGGAGCTGTAGGCCCAAGGCTGCTGGCAGCCATGTTGTTCCCAGGGCATGCTGGGAGCTGTAGGCTTTGGGCTGCCCCATGGCCAGGTTGTTCCCAGGGCATGCTGGGAGCTGTAGGCCCGGGGCTGCCCCATGGCTGGGTTGTTCCCAGGGCATGCTGGGAGCTGTAGGCTCGGGGCTGCCCCATAGCCAGGTTGTTCCCAGGGCATGCTGGGAGCTGTAGGCCCGGGGCTGCCCCATGGCCAGGTTGTTCCCTGGGCATGCTGGGAGCTGTAGGCCCGGGGCTGCCCCATGGCCAGGTTGTTCCCGGGGCATGCTGGGAGCTGTAGGCCCAGGGCTGCTGGCAGCCATGTTGTTCCCAGGGCATGCTGGGAGCTGTAGGCCCAAGGCTGCTGGCAGCCATGTTGTTCCCAGGGCATGCTGGGAGCTGTAGGCTTTGGGCTGCCCCATGGCCAGGTTGTTCCCAGGGCATGCTGGGAGCTGTAGGCCCGGGGCTGCCCCATGGCTGGGTTGTTCCCAGGGCATGCTGGGAGCTGTAGGCTCGGGGCTGCCCCATAGCCAGGTTGTTCCCAGGGCATGCTGGGAGCTGTAGGCCCGGGGCTGCCCCATGGCTGGGTTGTTCCCAGGGCATGCTGGGAGCTGTAGGCTCGGGGCTGCCCCATAGCCAGGTTGTTCCCAGGGCATGCTGGGAGCTGTAGGCGCAGGGCTGCCCCATGGCCATGTTGTTCCCAGGGCATGCTGGGAGCTGTAGGCCCAGGGCTGCTGGCAGCCATGTTGTTCCCAGGGCATGCTGGGAGCTGTAGGCCCGGGGCTGCCCCATGGCCAGGTTGTTCCCAGGGCATGCTGGGAGCTGTAGGCCCAGGGCTACCCCATGGCCATGTTGTTCCCAGGGCATGCTGGGAGCTGTAGGCCCGGGGCTGCCCCATGGCCAGGTTGTTCCCAGGGCATGCTGGGAGCTGTAGGCCCGGGGCTGCCCCATGGCCAGGTTGTTCCCAGGGCATGCTGGGAGCTGTAGGCCCGGGGCTGCCCCATGGCCATGGTGTTCCCGGGGCATGCTGGGAGCTGTAGGCCCGGGGCTGCCCCATGGCCAGGTTGTTCCCAGGGCATGCTGGGAGCTGTAGGCCCGGGGCTGCCCCATGGCCAGGTTGTTCCCTGGGCATGCTGGGAGCTGTAGGCCCGGGGCTGCCCCATGGCCAGGTTGTTCCCGGGGCATGCTGGGAGCTGTAGGCCCAGGGCTGCTGGCAGCCATGTTGTTCCCAGGGCATGCTGGGAGCTGTAGGCCCAAGGCTGCTGGCAGCCATGTTGTTCCCAGGGCATGCTGGGAGCTGTAGGCTTTGGGCTGCCCCATGGCCAGGTTGTTCCCAGGGCATGCTGGGAGCTGTAGGCCCGGGGCTGCCCCATGGCCAGGTTGTTCCCAGGGCATGCTGGGAGCTGTAGGCTCGGGGCTGCCCCATAGCCAGGTTGTTCCCAGGGCATGCTGGGAGCTGTAGGCGCAGGGCTGCCCCATGGCCATGTTGTTCCCAGGGCATGCTGGGAGCTGTAGGCCCGGGGCTGCCCCATGGCCAGGTTGTTCCCAGGGCATGCTGGGAGCTGTAGGCCCGGGGCTGCCCCATGGCCAGGTTGTTCCCGGGGCATGCTGGGAGCTGTAGGCCCAGGGCTGCTGGCAGCCATGTTGTTCCCAGGGCATGCTGGGAGCTGTAGGCCCAAGGCTGCTGGCAGCCATGTTGTTCCCAGGGCATGCTGGGAGCTGTAGGCTTTGGGCTGCCCCATGGCCAGGTTGTTCCCAGGGCATGCTGGGAGCTGTAGGCCCGGGGCTGCCCCATGGCCAGGTTGTTCCCAGGGCATGCTGGGAGCTGTAGGCTCGGGGCTGCCCCATAGCCAGGTTGTTCCCAGGGCATGCTGGGAGCTGTAGGCGCAGGGCTGCCCCATGGCCATGTTGTTCCCAGGGCATGCTGGGAGCTGTAGGCCCGGGGCTGTCCCATGGCCATGTTGTTCCCAGGGCATGCTGGGAGCTGTAGGCCCGGGGCTGCCCCATGGCCAGGTTGTTCCCAGGGCATGCTGGGAGCTGTAGGCCCAGGGCTACCCCATGGCCATGTTGTTCCCAGGGCATGCTGGGAGCTGTAGGCCCAGGGTTACCCCATGGCCATGTTGTTCCCAGGGCATGCTGGGAGCTGTAGGCCCAGGGCTGCCCCATGGCCAGGTTGTTCCCAGGGCATGCTGGGAGCTGTAGGCCCAGGGCTGCCCCATGGCTGGGTTGTTCCCAGGGCATGCTGGGAGCTGTAGGCCCGGAGCTGCCCCATGGCCATGTTGTTCCCGGGGCATGCTGGGAGCTGTAGGCCCAGGGCTACCCCATGGCCATGTTGTTCCCAGGGCATGCTGGGAGCTGTAGGCCCGGGGCTGCCCCATGGCCAGGTTGTTCCCTGGGCATGCTGGGAGCTGTAGGCCCGGGGCTGCCCCATGGCCAGGTTGTTCCCGGGGCATGCTGGGAGCTGTAGGCCCAAGGCTGCTGGCAGCCATGTTGTTCCCAGGGCATGCTGGGAGCTGTAGGCCCAAGGCTGCTGGCAGCCATGTTGTTCCCAGGGCATGCTGGGAGCTGTAGGCTTTGGGCTGCCCCATGGCCAGGTTGTTCCCAGGGCATGCTGGGAGCTGTAGGCCCAGGGCTACCCCATGGCCATGTTGTTCCCAGGGCATGCTGGGAGCTGTAGGCCCAGGGCTGCCCCATGGCTGGGTTGTTCCCAGGGCATGCTGGGAGCTGTAGGCCCGGAGCTGCCCCATGGCCATGTTGTTCCCAGGGCATGCTGGGAGCTGTAGGCTCGGGGCTGCTGGCAGCCATGTTGTTCCCAGGGCATGCTGGGAGCTGTAGGCCCAAGGCTGCTGGCAGCCATGTTGTTCCCAGGGCATGCTGGGAGCTGTAGGCTTTGGGCTGCCCCATGGCCAGGTTGTTCCCAGGGCATGCTGGGAGCTGTAGGCCCAGGGCTACCCCATGGCCATGTTGTTCCCAGGGCATGCTGGGAGCTGTAGGCCCAGGGCTGCCCCATGGCTGGGTTGTTCCCAGGGCATGCTGGGAGCTGTAGGCCCGGAGCTGCCCCATGGCCATGTTGTTCCCAGGGCATGCTGGGAGCTGTAGGCCCGGGGCTGCCCCATGGCCAGGTTGTTCCCAGGGCATGCTGGGAGCTGTAGGCCCAGGGCTGCCCCATGGCCATGGTGTTCCCGGGGCATGCTGGGAGCTGTAGGCGCAGGGCTGCTGGCAGCCATTTTGTTCCCAGGGCATGCTGGGAGCTGCCATTGCCCACCCTCAGCCTCCTGGCAGCCATGTTGGGCTGGGCAGGCACAGCCTGTGCTGGGCCTGTGGCCCGGCGGAGGGGACCTGTGGCCGGCCGTGGGATGAGGGATGCTCTTGGGCTGGCACAGGGGTGTCTGCTGCCTGCTGGCTGCCCGGGGGTTCTGTGGGGAGGCTCCAACCCCCTGGAGTGCAGGCCCTGGGGCAGCTGGAGTCAGGCCCGACCGGGGCAGCCCTGGGGGTGAGCCGAGAGCTAAGGAGGGAAAGAGGCCCCGGAGCCGCCCCGGCGTTTGTAGTTCCTGCAGGAATAGGGCTAGCGTGTTTTGCTGCTGACTCCGACAGGGCTCTGGCTACACCTGCCCTGCTGAGGGACTGAGAATATGCAGCTGCCTGGGAGAGTCACCAGCCGGAGTATGAGTGCTCAAGCCTTGTTTCCCTTGCTGGAAAACACTTCATTTTTTAAATACAGCCTCTCAGCGGCGAGATCCAGGCAGTCGGGATTGCTTCCTGTAGGGAGCAGCCTGGTGACTCGAGGCTGCTGCCTTCAGTGGCACAGCTGGACGCTTCTCCTCGCTGATGGGATTAAGTTATAAAGAATCACTCGGAGAGGCTGCAACTAGAGCAATGATTAACTCGACCTATTGAATAAGCTCAGTAAGGGGCGGCAAGCTTTCTGAGGCACCTGGGCTATAGCAATAGACGAGCGAAGTGGGGTAATGGTGTGTTGCCTTCAAGACCATACAGCACGGAGAATAAATGAAGTTCTGTAACAACAAGTAGAGTGCAGGTGCCCCAGGAAAGTTCAGCTGAAGTTCACCAAGTTGTTGACCACCAACGATCTCTAAAGAGCCCAAGAAAGGCCCCCAGGATCGAAGTGACATATGCAAGTGCCTTATGCATATGTAAATAATTTTGAGGAAGTAGGTAGTACAAAGTACATCTTCCCATCCGAACATGCTCAGAAAGGACCCTGAGGGGCTGGATATTGAACGGTGGAGCGTGTTGATGGGTCGTAGCTTGGTTTTTTTCCTTCTCACGCAAAATTTCATTTTGTTTTGTGGGTAAGCAAAACTGCATATTGCAATGTGTTTCCTTGATTGGTAGTTTTTGCATAAGAGGTGGGATCTGCAGACGTGTTTGCAAACGTGTTATGCAGTTTAAAGCCTGGTGCCTGGATACCCAAACAAGGACACATGCCTGGAATAAGGGTTCTCAAGTCTGGGGTATGCCATGGTTCTATTCCACGATTCACAACAAATCGCTCACGAACAATTCCTGAGTGGAGTGTTCTGATGGGGTGGGGGATTTATTCCCATGTTTCAACTCTATTATCTAGTTTGGACTAAAATGTTTAAGGCACCAAGCCCATACCCCGTTTATTATCCATTTGAATATGCCAACCTGGGGATAATATGCCTTTCTATTTGTGGTGTATGGATTCACCGTGGGGTCTCAATACATACTGGATCCCCCCTTTGCAAGGGGCACAGATCCCCTGCCCAGCAGGCAGCTCATTGAGGGGCCCGCCAGGACCTTCTCTGCCAAGCTGCTTTCCAGCAAGGTGGCCCCCGCCTGTGCCGGGGCCTGGGCTTGTTCATCCCCAGGGGCCGGAGTTGGCACTTGTTGGACCTGATGAGGTTCATGCTGGCCCTTTTCTCTAGACCAGCTGGGTCCCCACATGCCAGCACACCCACTGTGGTACCAGACACCCCCACCCCCCATTCTGTGGGTGCCAGCAGTGCCCAATGCCAGACCATCCCCACTGGGTTCAGGCACTGAGGGTGATGCAGCCCCAGCTGAGGGATGGATGGATGAGCTCCACAGATAGATCCATGGATAGAGGAAAGATTTAACATTTCAGATGAGGGGGCAGCCCAGGGGGGTCCCAGCCCTGCACCTCACCAGCTGCTCACTGGCAGGGGAACCCACTGCTCTTGTGGGAGCAGCGCTGCCACCACGGGGGCTTGCAGAAACAGACACAGTGGTGCTGGCAGTGGCATCTCCACCAAGCCTTTGGGCAGCCCCACAGCTGGGAGCAGCCGTCCTGCAGGCACAGTCCTGCCCAGCACGGTCCTGAGGCCGCCTGCCCATGTGCCCTGCCCATGGGGACATGGTGCTGGGGCCTGGGCTCTGCTGGGGTGCTCCTGCCTGGCCCCACGTGGATGGTGCTGCCCAGGCCCATGGAGCTGATTCTGTCTGGTGTCATGGGGCTCCTCTTCCTCATCCCCATTGGGCTCCTTCTGCCCATCTGCATAGGGCTGCTTCTGCTTGGCACCGTGTCCTGCCCTTGGTCTTTGTCCCCATCTGCCATCTTCTCCATGTGCGCATCTGCCCCCAGCAGCTCCACTCGAAGGACCTGGGGCCACCCTCTGGGCTCCAGCAGCCCTGGATAGAGCTGATCCTCTTTCCTGCTGCTCCTCTTTCCTGGCGGGGGGGAGGGAGACAACTGTGGGGTGGTGGTGTGTGTGGTGTGTGTCCCACTACAGACCGCCTCTTGCCACTTGGCCATCATTACTTGCAGAAACTTTTGGTACTGCCTGGTCACTATGAGGGTGCCCTGGACGATATGGATGAGCTCCTCGGTGAGGTTCTGTGTGACCATGGCCATGGCTGAGGGGCTGCTGGGGGTGGCTGCACATCGATGGGGCTCTACGCACTGTCCCTGCCATCCAATGGGGAACTCCTCATGCTTTGGCATCCCTGCCATCCACAAGGAATTCCTCCTCTGGCAGCTCCAGGGAGAGGCCCTGGCCAAGGGCGATTCCCAGCTTCCCCACTGGCACCCAGGTTGCCCTGATGGACCAGGAAGGTGCAGAGCCGGGTAGTGCCACTGGCTCTGCCATCACACCAGGCCAGTGGTGTGGGACACAGTAGAGGGAGCCCGGGGTAGAACGGCCAGTGCATGACAGGGAGGGCAGCAGGGCCCGTGGGGACTGGTGCTCCCTCCACAGAACATCTGCGCTCGCCCTGCAGTGGAGGATGGGGAAGAGAGAGAAGGCTGTTGCCCTGCAGTGCTCATGCACATGTGCAAGCCCACGTGTGCAGGTCCAACTTCTGTTAGTGAGGACTGGCAGGTTTCTTGGACAGGCACTGGGAAGGCAGTCAGGTGTCGGGTGGCCTGAGGATCCTGACCTCTTCTTCCTCAGCCAAAGTGCCACGAGTCCCAGAATCACACAGTGGTCGTTGTTGGATGGAACGTCTGGAGATTATCTAGTCCAACGCCCTGCAAAAGCAGGCTGTGCTAGAGCAGGTTGCACAAAATCATGTGCAGGTGGTGCTGCAATGTTTCCAGAGCCTCTCTGGGCAGCTTGTGCCAGTGATGTTAGTTGGAGTGCTGTGCAAGGGTCCCTATGCTGGTGGGGGGCGGTGCCTGGGCTAGCTGCAACATCAAGGCACTGCAAAGGGGCAGGGAGATGATGAGCACAACAAGCCCATGCCACGCTCCCTCCCCCCACGCATCACAATGCCTGTTGCCAGGTCCCTGATGGCTGTGGAGGCCACCTGGCCCTGGGCACCCTCTGCCCCAGGGTGCGCTGGAGCTGTCTTTGCCCTGGAGCTGTCTCAGGCTCGCGCTAGTCCACCCAGATCCTGAGCCCTTCCTTGCACCCCAGACCCCTCTGCAGAGCCTCAAGCACTCAAAGAAAGCCCGCTGGACTGGGGGCCTGGTCCCTAGACTTGACCATTCCACTCGAGTCCCCGCGGCACTCCTCCATAGGTGTCTGTAATGCCCCAGAGCCTTCTGTTGCTCGACTAGCCAGACCTTGGGAGCCCTCCCGAGGCAGTCATGGTGACCCAGGCACTCTGTTTGTCCCACAGTCCCTCAGGAAGCCCTGCAGGGTCCCTCTGGCCCCCTTAGCGCCTCTGTACTCTGCATGGAAACCTTCCTGAGTGCATCATGGTGCAGGGACGTGGCAGTGCAGTAAAAGCAGATACTGTGGTGTCGCTGGGGTGCCCGGAGAACTACAGGGAGGTCAGAGCTGGGACCACCCATCCCATGCCCTCTCCTCGCTGCCTGTCAGTTCCACATGGGAAAGACACCCTGGGTTCAGGCTTCTTCTTCCAGCTTTATTGAATCGCAGCCATTCTCTGGAGAAGAGCTGCACCTCTGCCTGGCTTAGCAGCACCAGCAGCACAGTGATCGCAGGGTGCATCGTGACGTTTGCCGCACCCTTGGAGTGCTCAGGATGGAGGTGGTCTGAGCTGCCAGGGAGCAGATGGAGGGTTCATTGTCTTCCTCCAAGGCCTGAAGGGCTGTGATGGAAAGAAACGGAGCAGAGATGAACTGCCGTGTCTGTGAAAACCACCGGGCATCCCCTCCAGCCCACGCTCCCTACTTACTGCTGCAGATCTCAGCCAGCTTCTCCTCCCTTTGGTCCCTCAGGAGCTGCCCAGCAAGCCCTAGGGACAGAGCTTCATCAGACCCCCCACTCCCCAGCGTGCTCCCAGCAGCACAGCCCCCAGCTCAGCTGGCTGGGCTGCACGCCCTCCTCCCCCTCACCAGGCTGACCCCAGGGAAGAGCAGTAGCTGAGGCGGGTGGGACTGAGCAAGGCAGCCACCGAGCCCACCTGCATGGTCAAGGGTGGGAGAGAGAGGCCAAGGCCCTGCACGGGGCAGCCGAGGCTCTGGCAGCCACAGGGCTGCTCCTTGCTGCCGGTGCAGCGGCGGGACTGGGGCTGGGCTGCCAAAAGCGGGACCCTGGGGGCTGTGGCTCACCGATGAACCTGACGGCCGTTGTTCGCAAGGTGGCCTGAGCATCCTCCAGGTATGGCAGGCTCTGATTCAAGTACTGTTCGGTCCTGCGCCTGTCCCGCTGTAGCTGGAGAGAGCACAAGGGTATGGGGTGTCACACAGCCTCCCCAGCTGGCCGGAGCACTCCCGCCTGCCAGCCCCCGCCGCTGCCCAGAGCCCTCCCTCCCGCTGGGTGCGGGGAGAGGGGTGTGGAGAAGAGCCCTTGGGGCTCTCTTCTCGAGGGCAGGGAACAAGGATGCAGCTCCAGGCTGTGGGCTGCGGGCTGCAGCAGGGCAGGTGAGGCACAGCTGCAGAGCGCACAGGGCAGACCTGTGGGGCAGCCCTCGTCCAGGGGTTGTCCTCACCAAGCACTCTGCAATCCTCCATGTCTGATGGCTCTGCAGCAGGTGTTTGAGCTTTTTCCACTTGAGGAGCTCTGCTGCAGCGAGGAGGGCTTCCCTGGCGGCCTGCAGAACAGCAGAAACTGGGAGATGGCACCACGGCCTGGGGAAGGAGACCTGGCATCTCCCTGCCTTTTCCTTTCTTCCTGGGGTCATCCTGCCCTTAGGAAGCTGGGAGGTACCCTGGCCCAAACATCTCAGGTTTTCATCCCTACATCACTGCTTAGCTTTGGAATCTGTACCTTGGCCACGCTGTGGATTTGGTCGCTCGTGTGAAAGATGAGAGGGAGCAAGCCCATTTCCACTTTTGTCTTCATCTGCCTCTCGTTCTTCCTCACCACAGTCTTCATTAGGTCTCTGAAGAGGCTGATGGAGAGCTCTCTCAGCTCGCTGAAGCCCTGGTAGAGAGAAGCAGAGTAGGACCTGCGTCCTTGTAGGTAGCTGTCCCCGACCAGCGCCTGGCCACGAGGCTTGGGCTCCCCCATCAGCCTTACCGCAGCAAAGAGGGGCAGGAGCTTCTCCATCAGCTGGACAGCGATGGGGCTGGCCTTTGTCTTCTTCAGGTGACCTATGACGTTTCGCGAGACCACCAGGGACTTCATCTTGATATTTGTGTTGCCGTCCTCCAGGACCTTCATCATGTCTGGCATGAAGACCTCCATTTTTCTTGCCTGCATGAAAGACAGAGTTTCTGTTTCCTGAAAAGGACTATGCCCGGAAAGCTCCCCAGGCAGCCACCAGGCCTCACCATGGCCAGGAGGGCCTTTGGAGCAGTCACCCAACCTCCTGACTCCCAGTCAAGGCCAATCCACCAGCTTATCTGCTGCCCCAGCCCCTGGCTGCCAATATGGCTCCCTTTGATGATGCCCTGCTCACCATCTCAGCTCTCTCTGACAGCGTCATGAGGCTCCTGAGCACCAATGAGAGCATTGCTGGGCTTGGATTCCTCAGAAACCTCAAGACTTTGTACATTGGAGAGAATTCCTCATCCTCCAAATCAGTGCAGGTCAGCAGCTGAAAGAAAGCCAGCGGTGAGTGACCAGAAGATCCAGCATGACTCCCCACACCGCGCAGCTGTTCCCATCAGCAGCTGAGGACAAGAGCACTGGGGCTTCTTCTGGTAACTCACAGCCAAGCGAACGAAACAGGTGTCCTCCTGGTATGTGTAGAAGAGCCTGTTTTGCCGGTCCTGGAGTTTGATGAACAGCTCCTTCAGAACCTTCTCCAAGGTCTGGGCCGTGGAGAGCATCACCTCCCACAGTGCCAGGGCAGTGCTGCAAGCCAGAGCGCTCTGTCAGCAGGGCGACCCCATCCCCAGCACTGTGGCCTGGGCCAGCCCCGCGTAACGCAGACCCTCCTCCCTGGGCAGGCAGGAGAGGGCTGAGGTGCTGTGCTCCCCATGGGGTGGGACAGAGGGTGGTGGCGAGGCTCTGGGCTGGCTTTGGTGCTGGGAACGCGGCCAGCCCACCAGGGCTGGAATGGGTGCTGGGACGGGGGAAAGCCCCGCTCCTCGGGGGTGTCCTGCGGTACTCCTTGGGTCTGGCAGCCAGAGAGTCTCCCGGTCCCTGTCACCACTAGGAGCAAGCCCTCCTGGCTGTCAGGGCCGGTACCTGTCTCCTCGTGGAGCGATCTTCAGCAGCGTGGTGACAACGCCCCCAGGGCACTGGTTAGCCATCAGGAGCAGCAGTGACTCCATGCTACGCTGGCCTGACTCCATGGTCACGTATTCCCAGTTTTCATAGATGCAGCTCATGATCTTTGGCACCTGGAGGGGACACAAGTGAGGGTGGTGCTGCCACTGGAGGGCAGCCATTGCCCCAGCTGCCCTTGCCGTCCCTCTCCTGCTTTAAGGTGGCTTCAGGTGCCTGAGACACCTGGCTTTGGGCCGGAGGCAGGGATGGAGGGAGGAACAAGGCCTGCCAGGGCTGAAGGACAGGGTCATCCAGCCACAGGCCACTTACATCTGTCAGCCAGACGTGAGGGTCTGCCATGACCACGTCCATCACACTGCTGCCCAGCGGCTTTTTCTTGGCATTTAATTCTCTCAGGGTATCAATGACTGTGAGGACGATGTCTGTCCTCTCAGATGGTTGAAGGTATTTTGCAAAGGCCTATGGCAGGAAGGAAGGGAGTGAAGAATGTCACGTTGAGTGCCCTGATGGTGCTGCTAAGCTGGACAGTGCGAGCAGCCCTGGTGAGAGATGCACAGCAGTGCTGGTAGCAGAGGCTGCAGTCACTGCATGGGGGAGGATGAGAAGAGAGGGCCCCCAGGGTGAGGGAGGAGGCTTGGGCTCTGGGGCACAGTGTGCTGGCCCTACAGAGAACAGGGGCCTGCTGTTGGCCAGGCGGAAAATGCTGCTTGGGCACTGGAGTGCAGCCCTCGCGTTGTCCCTGCTTGGGGACAGAAGAAACCCTGCTGAGAGCAGGGACAGGGAGGCCACGCCAGCCCCGCTGATTTTGGATGCCTTCTCACACGAGAGCCCTGCTGATGCCACAGGCAAGGCAAGGGGGCATCTCCTTACCATGGCAAGGTCTCTGGTGGTGGGTGAACAGCACAAGGAGGTGGTCTCAGCTTCCCAAGCCGCTGGCAGCTGTGCATTCTCCTCTGACAGTGTCGTGCCTAAAGAGCAGGGCAAACACAGGAGAGTGCGTGAGACCCAGCTGCTTTGCCAGCAAGCTTACCAGCTCCTGAGAAGAGCTTTGATCTAGGAATGGCTGAGAAGGGAGGTGATGACCCACAGTGAAAGGAGGAGGTGGTGGAGAGAGATGTAAATGAAAGGGTGACCTGCCTCCCGTGTATTTATGCCAATGCTCCTGGCCTGGTCAACTCCAAGGACCTAGAGCTCTGCATGCAGTCCCACAGTTAAACTGTGGTTGGAATAACAGTGACGTGGGGTATGGCTCGCATGGATGGAGTGCTGTGGGGCAGTGGTACAAGCTCTTCAAGGGAGAGGGGATGAGGAGTGGGGCTGCCTCCTGAGCGAAGGAGCAGCTCAGCTCCACGGGACGATCAGCTGTGTGGGACACAGCGTGGGTCAGGAGCAGGGGAGAGGTGGTGCTGGTGACATGGTGGTGCCTCCAGCAAGCACAGGAAGGGCCCGCCACAACACGCAGGAAGACAAGCAGACAGCTCGATTGATGTCGTTGTGCAGGGGCGGGGGAGGCAGCCCACCACTGCTTCTCTTACCTTTTTGCTGGCGGGTGAATAGGAAAAGGGAGAAAAGAGCATCCAAAGCCACACGGCTGGTCTTTTCTTCCCCAGATGACACGAGCAGGAGGAGACGTCCAAGCAGCTGCCCGAGGACTGGGATGAGGATCTCTCTGCAGGAGGCACGTCTGTCCTCATTTTGAGCAGCCTGGGTGAGGGAGGCAGAAGAGCAGAAGGGCTGAGGGCAGGCGCCTGGGGCCAGAGCCCCGGCCCCAAGAGCGTGGCCAGGGCTGGACCCAGGTGTGCCAGAGCTTTGCAGGACCATGCTGGCCGCAGCTCCCAAAGCAGCTAGCTGGGTGGCAGCCCCGCACAGGGAGAGCTGCCAGGCCTGGGCTCCCACCATGTCCCTTGGGCAGTCCCGTCCAACACAGGACTGGGGGCAAAGCTGGCTCCTGGCAAAGAGGGGGCTGGGGAGAGAAGCCCATGGGAAACAGAGGCACCAAGACCCCCACTTCAGCACAGAGGCTGGCAGAGCACCCAGACCTGTGCCCAGGCTTGCCTTGCAGGTGCCTCAAAGCTGCCAGCTGTGCCGGCGTGCAGGGAATGGGAGGTGGCCTGGCTGGAGAGTACCTGGTCCTTCCATACCTCCAGTGAGGAATAGCTGGCCAGCAAATGGCTCAGCATCCTAATCCTGCCCACAGTCCTCTCAAGCACAGCTGGTCTCTCAGAGCTGGTGAAAGCCAACAGCACCTTGGAAGAGAAAAGCTGCTGGTGTGCCTTGGGGGCAGAGGCGCTCCAGCAGAAGCGGCGCTGCTCAGCTCCAGGGCTGGACTTGCACAGTCCATCAATGCTTCCTCTGATCTGGGGCAAAGCCTGTAGTGGCGTTCCTGCCCCTAGGGTCCTTCACAGGCTTTGGACAAATGCCCCGAGCCTGCCTTGTGGCCAGGCAGGAAGGCAGATGCCACCCACTGCAGCCGCTGTGCTGCAGAAGAGCCTGGTGGGTAGCCCCCAGTTACCCAAGGCAGGTGCGCACCCTCCCTGCCATGCTGTCTCTCTGCATGGCGCTGGTGTGGGGACCACCCACTCAGGAGTGGGCACCCCCTTCCCTCCAGGGTGAGGAATGGCCCCTGTGAAGCCCACTCTTGGCCCATGCCAGACCTGAAAGATACTCTGCAAGTTCTCCTTGCTGACTCTGGAGGCAGGAGAGCTGAGCACCATTGTCTCCAGCATGGTGTCCATGGCATTCAGGGTCTGCAGAGAGGACAAAGAGTTGTGGCAGTGATTCTACTGTTCCTCCGCCCCCAGGAGACTGATCTGAACTCCCAGAGCCGCCGCAGGAGTCCCACACGGCCTCGCAGTTTCCGGGAGAGACCCAGGGGCAGACAGTGTGCTGCGGACAGAGCAACCTGCGGCATTGGATGGGGCCAGGCCCACGGGAAGGGCACAAAGGGACGAGGGTGGGAAAGCAAAAGCGAGAGCCTGCCCTGCCTCAGATCTCTGGTTGTATGGCAGCACAGGGTTATCAGGGAGCAGCCCAGAGGGACCGGGCGCTCCTGCAGGTCCCTGAAGTACCCAGCACGTACCCTGACGTAGAGGGAAGTGTCCAGTCCCTCCATTTCCTCTGCTGGAGGAAGCCCCAAGACACTCAAGCAGCAGGCATGTAGACTGCTTTTCTCTTTGCCCTCCAGCACCGTCTGCACTGAGCTGCAAAGAGAGAGAGGGGCCAGTTGGACACCGATGCTGCGAGCAGCGCCTCGAGGCCTCGCGTGGGTGCACACAGGCCTCTGAGGAAGGGGTCCCCAGCAGGGATGGGTAGGTACCTCAATTCGGCGATGGCAAGCATGGCGAGTTGCCGCACTGCTGTGCGCAGCTGGTCCCTGGGCTCTTGTTCCACCAGCTCCTACAGAGCACAACCGAGATGGGACCTGGCAGCTGCCAGCACCCAGCACCACCAGCCCCTTGCAGTGGCCAAGCATTGTCCTCACAGGGTGCCAGTGCCGGGGGTCCTTGCCCCCTTCCCTAGAGCCACCGGGTGTCCCCTCACCTTGACCTTCTCTGCCAGCTCGTATCCGTGGCAGAAGATATCCAGGCCCTGTGACAAGCCATGGTGCCTGGCGGTTCTGCACAGGCTGCAGATGCTCTCAAGAAACTTCATCTTCTGGCCCTCCTCCTGGCAGTGGGGGGACGGAGTGAGAAACGGGGAGTGTGAGAGGGGGGACACAGGGACAGCAGCACCACAGCACTGGGGGTGCAGGAGAGCTGGCAGAAGCAGCTCTGCCCAGCCCGGCAGCAGAGCCCCTGTCTGCCGAGGCTGGCACAGCCACATTCGGAAGGGCCGTGGTTACCTTTTCTGGGCTGTTGGCAAAGGCTTGGATGAAGTCCACATTTTGCTTCTCCTGTGTGTACACAGGCAACCAGCTGGCATCTAATAAAGGGGGAGAGCAGGGAGGGCTGTAGAGAGGCTCCGGGTGGCAGGAGAGCAGAGGAAGATGTGCCCTGCGTCCAGCCCGTGCCCACTCCCCTGGCCCAGTCATCCCGTGTGTGTCAGGGCTGGAGGGTGCCTGGCAAATGGGCTGTGATGCTGGGGCACGGTGCGGTGGGGAAAGCCCCGGTGCCCAGGGCTGAGGAACTGGCTTGCAGACGGGCAGGAGAGGTCCCCATCCCACAGCACCGCTGCCTCTGGCTGCCTGTGCCCCAGGCCAGGAGCTGGGTCCCCCCCTCTGCTCTCTCCCTCCTTGGGACAGGCTGTGCTGGGGCCACTTCCAGCGCTGAGCAGCCCTGTCACCCAGGCAGCATCGTGTCCCCGAGCCATGGGACCCCTGCTGCCAGTGTGCCACGGAAAGATTATCGTGGCATTGAGCATGGGGCGCTCGCTGGCCTCAGCCCTGCCCAGACCGAGAGGGCCCCTCACTCACCAGTCACCAGTGGCTGGACCATGCACACCTCGTGGGGCTCTGGTGGAGACCTGCTCTCCTGGGGAGCCCCATCCTTCTCCCAGGCTACACTGGGGAATCTGGGGGATCTCCTCATCATCCTGCAGGACAGAGGAAAGGGGTAGGTGTGGGGAAAAGGGAAGCTTTGGCGAGACGCCTGGGCGCTGTGGGGCTGCTGGGTGCAGCAGGGAGAGACGTGGGCTGTGCTTGGGGGCTCCTCGCCCGCTCCGTGCTCCTGCCCTGTCCCGTCGCTGTCCTGATGGAAACTGTGGGCTGGGGCCACGGCCGTGGTGAGTACAGGCACTGCAGTGTGGTGTCACCAGGTGAGGTCACAAAGACCTCACTGTGACCCACTGGCCCGGGAGGGAGGGGCCCGGAGCCCTCTGGGAGGGGCATGGGGCTGGTTCAGCCGTGGGCACCTGGGTGCTCTCGGGGTGCCTCCAGGCCCCTCTTTGACCTCCGGTGTATCCCAGAGCCCCTTGCTCAGACGCCCCGGCATGCCCGCCAGGAAAAGACCTTTGAGATCACCAAGTCTAACCATTAACTTGATGGTCTGCCAAGTCCATCACTCAAGCATGGCCCTAAGCACTACATCTAGGTGGGTTTTTAAACACCTCCAGGGATGGTGTTTCCACCACCTCCCTGTGCAGCCTGTTCCAATGCTTGACCAACCAGTCAGTGAGGACATTTTTCCTAACATCCAATCTAAACCTCCCCTGGCATACCTTGAGGCCATTTCCTCTTGTCCTATTGCTTGTTACCTGGGAGAAGAGACCAAACCAACCCCCACCGGCCTGCAGCCTCCTTTTAGGTAGCTGTAGAGAGTCTGAAGGTCCCCCCTCAGCCTCCTCTTCTGCAGGCTAAACACCGCCAGCTCCCTCAGCCACTCCCCATCAGACTTGTGCTCGAGACCATTCACCAGCTTCACTGCCCGTCTTCGGGCACGCTCCAGCACCTCAGTGCCTTCCCTGTAGTGAGTGGCTCAAAACGGAACACAGCGCTTGAGGTGCGGCCTTGGCAGTGCCGAGTACAGGAAGACAATCACTGCCCTGGTCCTGCTGGCCACACTTTTTCGACACACACTGGGATGCTGCTGGCCTTCTTGACCACCTGGGCTCACTGCTGGCTCACGGTCAGCCAGCTGTCCCCCAGCACCCCCAGGTCCTTTTTGTCCAGGCAGCTTTCCCAAGCCTGTATGTAACATTGTGGGAGGAGGTTGTTGTGACCCAAGGGCAGGACTCGGCATTCTCTGTGTTGAACGTCATACAATTGGCCTTGGCCCACTGATCTCCTGTCCAGGTCCCTCTGAAGAGCCTTCCTACCCTTAGGCAGATCAACATCCCCTGGCCCAGCTTGGTGTCGTCCGCAAACTTGCTGAGGGTGCACTCGATCCCCTCGTCTACATTGTCGATAAAGATACCCATTGGCACTGCTGTTCCCCTGGCCTGGCAGCCTTTCCTCGGGCTGCCTGCTCTGCTTTGTGGGTGCCGAGTGCCTGTGCCTGGGGTGTGGGTGGCCTGTCCCGGGGTGTGGGGACCTCTCCCTCAGGACAGCAGCCTCCTCTTGTTACCCAGCCTCTCTGCCTGGGTCTGCAGCCTTTGAGTCGGTGCTGGCTTCACCCCAGTGTAACGCCAGGTGCCTGCCAGCACATCTCTATCACTCTCCCCCTCAGCTGGACAGGGGAGAGGAAAGGCAACAAAAGACTTGCGGGACAAGAGAAGGACAAGGGAGAGATCGTGCACCCATTACCATCACAGGTAAAACAGACTTGGCACAGGGAAATTACCTGAATGGATAGCCAGCCCAATCCCAGTAGGGTCATGAGAAAAGAACCCTAAATCTTAAAACACCTTCCCCCGACCCCTCCCTTCTTCCCAGGCTCAACTTCACTCCTCATTGTCCTCTACAACTCCTGGTGGCTCCCCAGCCCTGTCTGCTCCCTGAGTGGCACCTTGGGACCCTCCTTCCCTCCAAACAAAGCAGGGTTATACCACTCACTGCACATCTACAGCGCAGCCAGAGGCAGGTGCAAGGCAGCCATTCTCAACTCTGCCTGTGCCTCCGTCAGCCTCTCCAGGCTCCTGGCGCGCACTGTCCTCCACGGGGCGGGAGAGAAGGAGGGGAAGAAGTGACACCTCTGCTGCTCGGCTGGAGGAGCAGTGCTTGGGGACAGAGCCCAGAGCAGAGAGACACTCATGGCAGTGGCAGCTCAGCTCCTCCAGGAGCTTGATTGATGGGAGACAGGTCACCCGGGCTCCCTTGGCTCCTTCTGGTGGCCTGTGCAGTGGGAAGGGAGAGGAAGAGAGCTGGGTGAGCCCCAAGTCACCTCTTCTCTCTTGTCAGGCAGCTCTGCCCGAGAGCTGCCTGCAGCCACAGGGGCACCTGTGCCCAGCTGCGGGGCTGGGTTCCCCCTGCTGTGCCTGGAGCATCCCCCCAGTTACCCCAGCAGCGTGCCCACCCACAGCTCCTTCAGCACCCGGGAGCTGCAGGCAGAGGAGACACAGCATCAGGCCCCACTGACCCCCAGCCCTGGGCAGACGCAGGTGCCTGCACGGCCCTGCCCCATGGGGAAGGGCACAGGGGCAGGACAAAGCCCCATGGGGTGGGACAGAGACATTTCCCAAGCCCTGGCTTGCTCCGTCCTGCCTGAGCAGCTGCTTTAGCCCTTCCCTTCTGGAAACCAAAAGGGGACCAGTGGGTGCAAGACATGGAAACATCTGCCCCTCCCTCCCTCCCTGCTGGCGTGCATCCTGCCCCCTGCCCATGCTCTGCATGGGGGGCAGAGGCCATTCATGGGATGGTGTGGGCATGGCTGGGAACCTCTCCTGCCCGGCCGTGGGATGTGGCACCATGCTCACCCAAAAGTGGAAACGGAGGAGCCACTGGGCACGGCAAGGATGATGGAGGTCCTGTCATTGCCACTGCCTCCCTCCTCTTCTCATTCTTCCTGCGCTGCCTCCTTCCCACTGCTCAGCACCCACAGCTGGTCCAGGGCCACCCCCACTCTGTTTTTTAACTTCTTCAAGTGCCTTCTATTCAGGTCCTTCTGCTTTCACAGAAGAGTGTGGAACATCAGCTTTACTTCAGCTGGCAGAGGAAATATTAAAATATCGGTGAGTAATTGCTGCAGGGCCAGTGGGGTGGAGATGCATGATGCTGATGGTTGAAGTCTGGAAGGAAGAAGAGTGCTACAGTTCTAATCACACTGTTGCTGTGAGAGAAACCAGATTTTTTTCAAGCTTGACTGCTAGGGACTTGTCTGGATGTGGGTCTTGGGAGGAAGAGGAAAGCAAACCGAGGTGAAGGAACACACTGACTCATCAGCTGTTCCCCATTTTCTTTCAAAAAAAAACTTTTTAAAAGCTAAGGTTTAAGATGATATTATTACACTAAGAAATACTGTAAAATATATTTATGAAAAAGTCTTTGTCTTTAACTAGGCACGGCTTCACTTGGGCAGTGAACTCGGGGAGCTCCAGGACAACTGTAAGGAGCAGGTGGTGTTTGTCCTGAGCCCCTGAACAAGCAAGATGTGAGCAGCGCCATCCGGACAATTGATACTGTGCGCAGCTGTGTCATGGTGGTCACTCCACCGCGCTTGGGCGTCTGGGCGATGCCCCGGCGTGTGTGAACCTTATGCAGCATGAGATAGTGTGTGCCTGCACTTAGCCTAAACTTAGAAATTGACATACATACGCTAGACATGTAAGGTATTTTTGGTTTTTGCCGAGTATAAAGGCGGGCAAGCTGCAGGCCCGGGTGAGAAGCCTCACGGATGGGTGGACACACCACGTAGAAATTTTCCCAGTTCCCGAGAGACTCGTGGCGCCGGCTGCAAGGGGGTTCCCAGCTGAAGGGTGGGCCTGGATGACGTTCAGGTGGTAATTGGTGATGTATCCTTCTCTTAGTCTCTGTCATGCTTTGCAGTAACGATTTGATGCTTCGCTCCTGTTGCTCTTCTATCATATTGTGCATCGGAACCAGTACTGTTTCCTTTTATCATACTGCATGCTATTTTCCTGTATTACACTGTAATCTAATAAATGGCCTTCATTCTTATAGTTGACTTGGAATTCATTTGTGCTTGGTATGCAGTCAATCAGCAAAACAGAGAGCTCGTGGCACGGGTGCTGTGACCAGTCAGAGGAGGGCCCGGCTCTGCTGCTCTGGCCTGTGTGGAGCTGCTGGGGCAGGAGGTGGGGGGAGACATGTGGGGGTGCACAGCAGGGGGTACCCATGGGGAGGCAGATGCAGGAGGGGCCACAGAAGACACAGGAAGAAGCCTGTGGAAGGGGACGCTGTTGGGGCCGCATTCTGGGCTGGAGGTGCTCCATGGCTCATGAGTCGAGATAAGGATGGAGCGATCACGCAGCAGGTACTATCGTGGGCAAAACAGACTCAGCTTGGGGAAATTAGTTAAATTTATTACCACTCAAATCAGAGCAGGATAATGAGAAATAAACCCAAATCTGAAACACCTTCCTGCCAGCCCTCACTTCTCTTGGGCTTAACTTTACTCCCGATTTCCCTGTCTCCTCCTGCCGGGGGAGGGAGAAGGGCAGCTGTGGTCAGTTCATCACATGTTGTTTATGCTGCTGCTTCTTTCTCAGGGGGAGGACCCCTCACACCCTTCCCCAGCTCCAGTGGGGGTCCCTTGTGGGGTCACAAGTCCTGCCAGCAAACCTGCTCCAGCATGGGCTCCCCTCTCCACGGGTATGCAGGTCTTGTCAGAAACCTGCTCCAGCGTGGACTTCCCGTGGGGTCACAGCCTCCTTCAGGCATCCTGCTCTGGCGTGGGGTCCTCCCAGGATGCAGGTGTACAGAATGTGGTGTCATGACAACATGATGATGCAACAATGTGCGCTTGTTCTATATAGCATCTTGCTGGGAGACCGGCCGTGGTGGCCACAGTTGAGTGCCTCTGGAGCAAGGGGTGCCAGCGCAGGATCAGAGCTCCAGGAGAGCTCTTGGAAGAAGCCATGGAGCACCGTCTCTCTGGTGGTGCACAAAATGTAGATGCACAGCTGAGTGCACTGAGGAAGAGGGGAGAGGTGAGCCACGAGCCGATGGGGAGGGCTCAGCCTGGGAGCCTGGAACATGCAGGCCTGCCCCAGGGGCTCAGGAAGTGCCTGGGGAGCTGACAAGGATCGAAAGCTGGGTGGAAGCAGGGAGGGTCTGTAGGCAGCCTTGCCTCTCTGCCCAGCGCGGCTTACGGCTAAGCAGGCGGGAGGGGTTGCTGCAAAAGGACACAGACATGGGTTGCGGAAGGGATGGGAGCTGTGGGGAGGGGGGCAAGGAAGCAGAGAGCAGCTTTTGACTGGGCTGCTCTTGGCGCTCCCCGTGGTTGGAGTCTTCCAAGAACCTTGCGAGCGCTGTGCAGCAGGCTTACGGAGATAGTGCCTCAGTGCCCGCGTCTCCCTCTTTCTAGCTCGGCAACAGGAGACAGCCACTGGCAGAAGGAGCTACTAGGCTGCTGAACCTCCCACTTGGGGTCAAGATCCCCGTGTCGCCTAGCTCCAGGCCTGTCTTCTACAGGACAAGGCTGGGGGAAAAGGTAAAGTAAGTAGAAAGGGGTAGAAAAGCTCTCCTCTTTGATGGTGTCCCCACCATTCCAAGAAGTCCTTGTGGCCACCTGCTCAACAGCGAGTGCTGTAGCCCCTCCACGTGGCAGCACTGGAGAGTAGAGGGAAGCTCCTGACTCCCTGGTGTGGTGATGAAGAGGAGGACTTGTGGGTTCTCTGGACCGGTTTCTGGCACTGTGAAAGTGCGTGGCCCGGGCCCTGTCTGCAGTGTGTCCAGGTCTTTCCCCCAGCCCAGCCCAGCCTGGCCCCCGCAGTCTGGCTGTGGCGCTCTCCGTGCATTCAGAAGGATGGAGCAGAGCGCTGGTCTCCAAGTGACCTTTACCTTTTCACAAGCACCGCCTGGCACCTTTTAGCTGTGGTCTCCTGCCTCCTTTACACTCTGGAAAATCTCTCCTACAGCTTCACCAGCCCTCTGGTTATTTCAATCTGGGAGATCCGTACTGCCGCCTGCTGAGCACAGAATACAAGAGCCTGCATGACCCGCACCTGCGGGCCTACCACCAGCGCCAGGACAACCTGCAGAGGCTGAAGGGAGAGGGTTACATCACCAGTGACAACAAAGTAGGTCTGGACATGGGGCTGATAAAAGCAGCCCTCCTCAAGCAGGCTTCCCAGAGCGCTTGCTGCAGCTGCCTGTTGCTGGTGGGGAGCACAGGGCTGTGGGGCTCGTTTCCCTGGGAGCAGAAGCAGCGCCAGCATCCCTCTGGCAAGTCCCACTCCGGCTCTCCTCAGGTCGCCTTGCACTGCCTGAGTGTTGAGGCAGCCGGTGCGAGGCCTGGCGCTGCGGCTAGGAGCACCGCTCAGCCATGGCGTGGTGGAAGAGTCAGGGGCCCTGCCACCGGGAAGGGGAGGGAAGGGTGAGCAGAGGAGCATCTCCCCTCCTGCTGGGTTTGGGCTGTTTTGGGGAAGGCAGTCTGCATAGCTGGCTGGCAAATTCTTGAGGGATGTCTCCCCTCATCTCTCCATAGGTGGTTTGCACTCTGAAGGAGTTCAATGATTACAGGCAGTATCTGACCACACTCAAGCTGGAGGCAGAGAAGATGTTCATGCGAGAGGAGGTAGAGCAAAGCGGAGTGTTTGTGGATGCCGCTCAGCGGCACGGTGCCGAGGGCTGGGGCTTTACTTGTGGCACCTTGGGGAGGCGGTCAGTGCAGGAGAGGTGAGGGCTGTGCTGCCGGGCTGGGCTCTGCAGCGGGCTGAGCTAGTGCAGGGCGCAGGCAGGAAAGTCACATGCAGGCATGCAGAGCCCCGAGGACCTCTTCTGCCCTCCTTGCGTGGCTGGAGCAGAGCGCTGCCCTGGGCCTGTGGGATGCCTTAGCACACGCGGGCAGGAGTGCTCATCCAGGCAACAGCAAGCCACAACTTGGTGTCACCTTTCAGAAAAAGCTTTGGGAAGACCTGGCCAAATTAGAGGGTACCTCCAAACTGCCAGGACGGACTGATGTTTCTTGCCTGCGAGAGTGGTTGCTGCAGGAGCAAAGGAGGAGTTTGCCAGCTGCAAAGAAAAGGCAGAGGTAAGAAAAGGCCAAGTAACGCTTGCTCTTGAAGGGAGCCCATGATCCCCGATCAAAGTCCTGGAGCCTCACGTTCCAGTAAACACACGAAGCCCAGAGGTGGAAGGAGCCTGTGCTGGCTGCAAACCCATCGGCGGGGTCTGTGTTTGGAGCCTTGGACAGGCAGCTGTAAGCTGCTGCAGGGACTGCTGGAGCAGCACAACACGTAGCAGGATGACAGGAGTGGCTGAGCAGAAAATGGCCTGTGCAAGACGGACAGAGCGGCTCCTTCTCAGATGCCTGCCTTTCTCTTGACAGGCATCTCACCGTGATCGAGAAGAGGATTGAAGGACTGGAGGCTCTTGAGAAAGAGCGACGCCGCCTCCAGCAGCTTGAGGGCCAAGAACAGCAGCAGCAGGGAAAGAGGAGACAACCAGGCAGCCAGAGCAGCTCCAAAAAGCCTGCCAGCAAAGGGAGGCCAGTGAGTAGGAGCCGGGTGGATGCTGGGGGCTGCCTCTGCTGTGCAGCAGTGCGTTGGTAGCCGGGCCTTGGGAGAAGGTGCTGCCATGCACACAGGTGCTTGGGGCTTGCGAGAAGTGCTTGGCTGCTGAGGAGGTGGCAACTGGCTGGTGTGCCATGTGTCCTCACCTGAGGGTGGCTGTCAGATCCTGGGTCTGCTCTGCCAGCCCACTGGGTTGTAACCCATTCCTTGCCTCGCCGGGGACTACTTCGTCTCCCCCCTTCTATTATTTCTTTTCCCCTGTGCGTCTTGGACATGAGGCACTAGCCCTTTGTGATGCAAAAGTGTGCCTGGGCACCCTGAGTGGTCCCGTCTGTGCACAGACTCACATTTAGCATGAACCTGTGAGGTGCACTCAATGGGCTTAGCGTCCATGGTGCTGGTTTCACGTGCGGGTGAAAACTCTGGTTTTCATCCAAAGACTTCTGCATCCAAAGGTGCAGCACCCCTGAACCTGAAAGTGCCGGTGATGGGACATTTGTGAGTTGGTTTTCTCTTCAAGGAGGTCTTTGATCGGCTTAGTGGAGAGCCTGCTGTTGCCTGGTTCTCCTTAGCAGGGTGCCCGTTAAAAGCTGCCTGGCTCCATGCCCTGCAAGAGCCTCTCTGGAAGCGTTTCTGCATAGTGTGGGGTGGTATCTGTGCCAGGGTGAAGGCTTCGGCTCCTTCTGCCATGACAGTCAAGCTGTCAAGCTGCAAAAGAGCATTTGATGGGAGAGGACAACTTTGGGCTGCCGCCAGGCTCTGTTCTCGACTCGTGACTTCTTCCCCACTTTGTGTGAGGCTGGCAGCCTGCGGTGGACTTTCAGAGCGCCTCCTGTCCCAAGAACACTTCCTTGGGCTGGCAGCTTACAGCCAGGTCATGCAAGGAAAAGGATCGTTTCCTTCTGTGCTCTCAAAACCTGCGTGTGCCAGGTGGCGTACAGAGAAACCAGATTTTTTCAAGCTTGACTGCTAGGGACTTGTCTGGACGTGGGTCTTGGGAGGAAGAGGAAAGCAAATCGAGGTGAAGGAACACACTGACTCATCAGCTGTTCCCCATTTTAGCATTCCAAGCCTGCCGGACAAAAAGCATCTAAGAGCACACCGCCTAGGCTGCTGAACTATGGTGGCAGAAGACCAGGAGCTTCAAGAGATGGCTGAGACCATGGTCCAGGAAGTGCTGAAGCGGGTGAAGTGAAGCTGTGCAGGAATTGTTCCTGAATGTTTAACAGAGTTACATGGGACTTTCAGGGACTGCTAGTACTACACAAATCTGGCTTGAGCGCTTGGGAAATCGGAATTAGTTCAGACTTGATTTCTTTTTGAAATAACATGGCTGATTATCATTCCTTATTACAAATAAAAGCAGTCCTAAGTAGTTTGCTTTTAAGGTCAGAAAGTTTTTCTTCTTTTTTCTTGCACATTCATTTCCTCCATTTCCTGTTACCTCTTGCTTCAGTTCCACAAGGAAATACTGACAGCTTAATAACCATGGTAATAGCAATAATCAAACAGCAGGGCTGCTATTATAAAAAAAAAAACAAAACAAAACAAAATGAGGTGAGGGCAGGAAAAAAAAAATAATCCCTGAAATCCAACATGTAGCCTCAGTTCACATCTATGATAAAGCAGCGGGGAAGTATTGAGCTAATGGTTGTGAGCTGCCAGCACTGCTGTTGCAGAAGATAGCAGGAGGCCTCTCAAAAGACTCATTCCTACCCAAGGATACTGATTCATCACACTAATCCAAACCCCACTTAAGAGATCCCAAATGAAAAATGGGCAAGAAGTTGTACCCGAGCTCCCTGTTTTGTAACCAACTGTGATGAGAGTGTAATACAAACCTCTGAAACCCCGATTTCAGAAACCTGGTGAGATACACCATCATCAGCCACCATGTCTGGGTATAACCACCTATGTCCCCTTGCCATTCCATGCAGTAATTCTCTGTAGCTTTTTCTGGAGAGCAAACTGCAGCCAACCAACCAGTTAGTTACAGGCCTTGTCTGCCCGTGTTCCAGTCAGGGTCACCTAACACTTTCAGCAGCTCAGGTGCGTACTGTACAAGCCCAGCAGCTGGCCTCCAAGACCCAGAAACTCCACCTGTCTTAATCTCTCCTAAACTTAAAAAGTGATGCTCTCTGCAAGACCCAGTAAGGAACAGCACAAGGTTTAAGCTTCCTTGTCCAAGAGTGCCAGCTTTTCTTTCTGAGACCACAAAGCACCATCTGGATCCAACAGAAACGGGGCTGGTAACCAGCTTGCTGACTACTAGCGCGCCAATACGGTTCACTGTCTTCGGGACTGGTCCAGCAGTTTCGTATAGGCTTTGCCACTCCTATCTAGCAGCACACAGCGGGACCAAACAGCCTAAAACACCCCGCAAACCACGCTTCAACAGCATTGCACTGAATTCCTGCAACTGGTGGAAGGTATTGAGTGGAACGATAGGAAATATACCATGCAATAGTTCTATTTTTTGTGAAGAACAATAAAAATGCTTAGTCAGCCAGAGCTGATGAATTTTACCGCTTTTGAGGATTTGTGCAAGTGGTTACTGATGGATGATCGATACACCGGCAGGGCAGGATGCTCAATACTGCAGCTTGCCCCATCCCCCAGCAGAAGTTTGGGGAAGTATATGCCCCAGAACACACAAAAGGCAAACTGATTATTCCCCACAGCTCAGCAAGAACCGCAGGCAAACTGCTGTCTTCTGTACCACCTGCACAGCCTGTCACCACGTTCCAGGAGAAATGACTTATGCTATGCGAAGACTCAGAAATCTCTAGAAGTCCCGTTGATCCACGCGGTACGATAGCTGTGTTACCCTGCTCAGAGACAGCTGGTTACTGACCTGGTGGAACTGATACAGGGCACTGCTCACCTTTGGCCTTCTCACGCAGAGGATCGCCTTCCCGCAGTCTGCCCAGATGCTCGGCAGCTTTTTGCTGGGGGTTTCCAGGAAACAAAGCAACCACTAGCAAGTGGCCTAAAGCTCTTCTGACTCCACACACTGCCCACGGACTTGCTTCTCCAAACAACTGATTTTTACTAGACCCTTTGGACACTGTATATTATCCTTCAATCTAGCCACAACACCACCTTTGACAACTCCTTTGGAATGGTTTACTATCCCATTGATCTCGGCCTTCCGAGATAAGCTATTTCATTGTGACTTCCCATCGCTCAGATGGATCCTCACGTCCTGGATGAAAAAAGCAGCTCACGATCAAAGTGAGAGGACAAAGATGCACTGTGCGAAAAATAAATACTACAATATCGACGGCATGACTGGCTGTTGGCTATTTATAGCCTTACACTAACGTGTTACCCTGGCCATAACCTGCCCATCTTGGATAAGCTTATTTTTTAAAAAAAAACCTCATGAATAGAAGACAAAGGTTGAAATTTGCAAGACAGGAAACTGGATGATCAAGCTTGGGTAGGTCAACCCTTTTTCAACACACATAAGCATAACTTGCTACGCTTGTCCTCTGGGAGGGGGGAAAAAAGTATATGCGTTATGCTGTAATAGAAAAGGAAGCCCTTGCATTCTTCCTTCAGATCTTCCGATACCTGATAAGCCAGGCCCTCCAAATAAGGTGCAGTTTCCACTAGAATTACATAACGCATTTACAGGAAGTACTGGAGTTATCTTTAATAAGAGATCTCTGAGGTGGGGCCCATTCCAAAAAGTCACCTTAGTTTTTCTCGTTCAACAAATGAAACTCAGGACTGCAGGAAGCTGTCCGGGACAAAGAAGTGGAGCTGCTTCTCACTATTTTCATAATATTAAAGAATCTCTTTTTGTCCAGGCAAGAACATTCTTCCAAGACAAATGCAGGCTCATTAACTAAAAGTGATTCTGGTGAAGTCAAGCAAAAAAACACTCCACTGATGAGGACACCCGCTATGCTGCTACCCTGAAACCTAACCTGAATTACAAAACTACCCGTTTAACATTCAGTGGTTCTTTGAAATAGGTATTTGTAAACCACATCACTTTCACTTTATCAAGCAGATCAATTTTCAAATTTTTATCCTGAATTTCACAAGTGTATAAACCTGCAGTTCATTCATACAGTCTCCTTCGCTTTCACCTCCTTTCAGTAGGCTACGCTCACCTGGACAAAGCTGTCGTGGGTGCACGCTGAAGCAGTAGGACCAGCACAGCCAGCCAGAGGATCTGTGTGGGCTGCTGCTGAACAGCTCTGTGGTGTGGCTGCAAGAATTCAAAACACAGCTATCAGACTGCCGGAACCTGTGTCTGGTGTGCAGAGTTCTATAGCTTACTTTGATTAAACATTTCAATAATCACACAGTAAGTGAAATTCCAGAAATTTATTGTTACCTTCCAAGTGATTTTAAGACCAATTTCTTAATCTTAAAAATACTTATTTTAAGATATGTATAGATATATTAAAAATATATATTGTAAAATTGATAAAACACACACATACATGCAGAAACTTCATAATCAGTCTTTTGTGTCTTAATATCACCTCTCTGATTTGGCTGCTTGAGTTTCTTGTCACAATACACCACAAAAAGTGTATTCACATAGCTGAGCCTAGGTGTTCATACACACTTGTGACCATGTGAATTTTAAGACTTACAAAGAAAATGAATTATCTTAACCAAGAGTGTATCATTCCGAAGAATATCATGACTACTCCTGAACTACCACTCACCAGAAAGGTTTTCATCTGTAAATGAACCCTACAGGAACAGATGTATTCAAAAGGCGCAATTGGACTTGTGCTGTCAGGTGGCACCAATAACTAATAATGTCTCACATGGTCTCCATGACTGATTTTTCATTATAATGAATTTTTCAGATAATGAAGCTTCAACGCATTTCTTTGACCCGATTCTACTACTGTCAAAGGTTTTGCAGATAGCCGAAAGTAAACAGAACTAAATCCTTACAATAATTCTGGTCTAAGGCTAGTGGGGAAAAAAAGACTTAGACGAGCATATTTTATTTTACTGACTTTTCAATAAGAATCATAATGAAAAACCAGGGAAAACTTTTTGTCACAGAAGTTAACAAACAAGTTTGAATACACATAAAAAGAAATCTTTTCAGAAAGTTCTACTTTGATTTCATTTAATGGGACTTCAAAAGTGAAATGAAAAGAGTCAAGAATAAGATTGAACATACATTCTTCAGTTCTCTCACTTATTAAATATGTATCTTAAGGTTAACTATCACTTTCCAAACAAACTAATCTTGCTGCTATGCTCTCATGATGAAGGAAACCAGACTTTTTCATGTGGACATATGAAGAAACACGCTTTCAGCATGCTGTATGTTATAATATACAGAAGAAAGGATAACGGAGAGATTAAGAGATACACAGGCACAGAAGTAAAACCACTGAGACAGTCCTAAGTGACAGTGAAAATTAAAAGATTTATCATACTCCAGTGAAATGTCACTTACACTCTCAGAAACGCTAATTAATTCACTGGAGTTTTCAAATGCCTCAGATTCCCTAAGTTTCTGTATTTTAGTTTTGATTACACCTTGCAAAATTTGGTATGTTTTCACCACATTCTCACACCCACCTCCCACCCCAGAAGATTCTACCTGAGCAACATAGCCAAGTTATCCTTTAAACTTAAAGCAACGAGCGTCATCCAGTGAGAGAGATCTACATATTCATGTCTAAATCTGCGCTGGTCTCCCTCAGCTCCCCTACAGGCAGTACTTCAAAACAGGCACTTCCAGGACACCAGTAATCTTACCCCAAGACAAACTCTAAACCGAGCAATGTGAATCGCACCCGAGACGCCCCTTTCCTTCCCTTGACTACGGAAGAGGGCTGGGGCCTTAGCTGAGATAGAGACAACTACCACTCATCATGATGAGTTTCAGCCTATGCTCTGTAACCAACAGAAACACAAAGCGGGGACCACCTCCCACCTTAATGAAGCAAGTATTCTGGATGAGGCTTGGAGCTACCTGGTCTAATAGAAGGTGTCCCTGCCCACAGCAGGGGGGTGGGAACTTGCTGATCTTTAAGGTCCCTTCCAACCCAAACCATTCTGTGATTCTCAGGACACCTGCTCCTGGGAGAAGACTTAATAGTTAGCAGCTGGTAAGGCAGGCTCCACACTTTGGCCACCACAGTAATCTTTGCATAAGGGGCACAAGGCAAGGAGCACGTGGCAGAAACTGCCTGTCTCTTAAACATTTACATGTGTCTACAAGAAATGCCCAGCTCCTCAGAACACTTCCTTGACAAAAATGACGTTATGGAAACTAGTGATTATTGTCTGAAATGTTCTCAGCAGAGGTCTCAGAAGAGATGCACAAAAGATGTAATGATTTCACTGTGTAGGATTTCTAAACAGGGATAGATAGCTGTCTTTGTGAAGGTGCAGCTGCCAAAGGAGGAGCAGGCAGAAGGAAAGAATAATAACTGAGCTTTAGTTTGTTCAAGGAAAGGGTCACTGTTCTGAATTTCAGAAGTTTTAGGGAAACTGAACAAAAACACCACAAAACAACAACAAATAGACCACCACTCCCCAGAAAATAACCCATCATGTGATTTTTCCAATTCAAGGTAAGGGCAAGGAAAAGAACAGTAATTTGCTTCAACTCCTCTTCTGAAGAATAAAAACACTTCAGTGAGACTGATTTATTTTGTAATCAAGTGATTAAGTGAGACTGACAATTGTGGCAGAAATAATTTCAAAAAAAGAAAGAAGCCAAGACTTTTGTACTTTCTAGTCTTCAGTGCATAAAAAAATACAACATAAAGAAGCTAAGCAAGAAAAAAAATTTGGATACAAAAATAGTACGAGCAGAATGAAATATTCTACACCAGGAGTCCTCAAACTACGACCCGTGGGCCAGATATGGCCCCCCAGGGTCCTCAATCCGCCCCCCCGTATTTACAGAACCACCACATCACCACCACCCTGCCGGGGGTTGGAGGGGGAAACCAAGCAGCCACAGATGACTTCCTGCCACCTAATCCGCGCACCAGCCCCTGTTTAGAAAGTTTGAGGACCCCTGTTCTACACAGTACGTTTGACTGATCTTTAAGGTTTAAAACCTTGACCTGGAAAAACATGAGACCACGGCCTAGGATACTACTTCTTAACAAGGTCTCAGTGCTTTAATATCATGGTCCAAGTTTTGCTTAATTGAAAAAACAAAAATGAAAGTTAGCCTCACACCGACATTTTGGACAAATGTTTTTCTCCTCACCCTTTCACCTCAACAGAAAGGCTATCCAGAAAATCACAAGGGGACAAACAAAATCTGGAGGAAGGACACAAATAGCAAACAGAAACTCCTTTTGCTTTAAAGGTCCATCTTCCTTTTAGACTGGACACTTTCCAATTCTCACTTGAGATATACACATGGCAGAGTATTATAGAAAAATAGTCTCACTTTAAAATCTATTTTTGAAAAGCAAATGCAGAAATTTTTTTCCATACCTGTTGGATAGCAGGCTTGTGAGTATGGCACTGAAGATGCAGAGCTGCTACAATTTGCAATGGATGCGGCAACGCTTTGAGTCCCTTGCTGAAGTGGCGGAAGAGAAGCCACAGGCTGGAGTGTGTACGTGGCTCCCGTTGGAAGCGTCTGGAGTACCGGAAAGGCAGCCCCTTTATCTGGAAAAGCTGGGCAAGCCCCTTGCCCTGGCAGCAACCCAAGTGGTCCCTGCTGGATCCAAGTGGAAGGGACTGCAGTCGGATCTAATCTTTGTGCTGGTGAAGTGCTGGGGGCTCGGCACGAGGTTGCCGTGTAGGAGTAAGGAGGGAAAACACCTTGACCGTAAAGTTGATGAAACTGCCCTACAGTCAGCAGTCCTGCAGTGGGTACAAATTAAAGTGAAACAAGTGTTAAGGAAAGGAGTTTTCACAGGCAAAGAAAGGCAATATGAGGAGCCAAGGCTCTGCAACATTATTTGGGAAGACTACCTTTGCTCCAGCATACTTAACCCAGAAAGGAGACTGTACTCTTAGACCCGAGCATGCAGTAACTGCTGTGTGGCACACGAGTGAAGCGCCAACACAGGTGTCTGCGTAGCATTCAATCTCCTTAAACTGGCAGTAATGAGTTACCCGTATTTAGAAATGTGCCATACATCGGAAAGTGTAGTAACTTACTAAACCAAACAAAAGCAATTTTGAAAGTACTGTGTGTTAAATCAGACAATACATTTTAAGAAAGGGACATCATAAAGCAAGATTTTACCAAACTCCACTACTGACAGTTCACAAACAGCTAAGGGAAGGGCAATGACAAAATCCTCCAAAGGACTTTGCAAGTAGTTTATGACAAGTCATTTATTTGGTCAAGAAAAAAAATTCAAAGCCCATTTTTTCTCAGTCAGCTCAACTAGTTCGGTGCAGACTAAAATATCCCAGACTTTGCCATTTTGTTATTTCCTAGATAGTCCTTTTATTCTTCTCTATTATTTTACAGTTTCATCTCTCAGACAGTTACTGTTTCATGAAATGGTATTTGCTTTTATACCATGACAGCTCGATTTCTGTTTTGGTGGCTTTCTTGAAACACTGACAGTAACACCCCGAACGCCTGTGCTCATTGATTTCTCTAAGAACTACTGCATTTGTGACTCCCCTGCAGGATTGCATTTAGCCAGGAGAATTACAAGTTTCAGGATGGTTCACATCAATAGGGTTGATCTAGAAGCCAGGCTTTCTCAGACCTGTAGTTTCCAATTCTCACTCAAAAGGACTTTTTTTAAAAAATAGCCTCACATTTACCTCTGGCACTCCTCTGATGGAAGCTAATTCAAGAAATCAGTAACATACAGTCATTATTCTGCAAGTTCACATTTAACCATTAAGAATCACTAAATAAATACCAGCTGACCCTGAAGATTTGCTAAGACTTAATGCATAAGACTGTTTATTTCCTGTTCAGTACTTTCACCATTTATAAACAGAGAGAACGAACAGGGGTATGAAAATCCTTTTGTTTATATTTCACCTTTGGATAGGGACATGAAGATTATCTAGTTCTAACACATACACAAGACACCACAGGATGCCAAGTTACCCACCTCCCGCTGCTGTACAGGAATTGTTCCTGAATGTTTAACACAGCGTTCCATGCTGCAAGACATTGGGAACAGACTGACGCTTTGCAAACAAAGGTATCTCTTATCAAATTACCTCACATTTACAGCAAAGACGTGTCCCTAAATAGTCAGTACAGAGCGCAACAGCGCATTGTCAGCCTGTCAGAACTTGACTGCATAGAAACCCCAATGTTTTCCTTGTTCTGTCTTTCTAGAAAATGAGACTCCTAGAGCAAAAACTCTGAAACTGCAGCCATCAAAACAGGACAAAAAATGAACAAGTCGTCTCTTTCTAATAATTTCCTTTACCAGTGGTCTGCGTTACATCAGACAAACCACATGTCATTGAAGTCTGCAATGACTCATCTTAGCGTTAACAACGTTCACATCAAATCATTAATTTAAATGCTTCCTAGCCTCCCTACCGAAATAAGTTCCATCCCTTCTCCGATGCTTCATTTTGTTTTCTTGGTATTGCACGTGCAGTTCCACACACATCACGGAAAACACCACTTGAATTAGATGACAGTTCCTACCCTGACACAGTAACCAAGAGTATGGTGATACCCTACTCTGCTCTAAATGCCAGCCGGTGCTGCAGAGAGCAGTACCATCAACTGCTTCTCCCCTTCTCCTGGTCGCACAGTCCTGTCGCTCCTCCTACACCGCGCCTTACAGCTCTGCACCCATGGGGTGCATCACCCGGGTCCAAGAGCCAGCCACAAAAAGGCTGTTAAAGTCTTCTCCGATCACTGCGCTGAACCAACACGTTGCTGTATCAGCTGCAAGGAAGATGACAGTTAACACGCCACCAAGGGAATGGGAAGCAGGAGTGCTCTTCTGGCAGCAGCCCACAGTTAGAGCAGCCCAAGAGCACTGCAGAGCAAGATATTCACATCTTCCTTACACAGCACCAGCTACAAAGCTTTTGGGCCGACACAAAATGTGTGGAATAATCCTGAGGGCTCAGACTTGTCTTGGGAAAACTCAGATCCTCCCAAAGAGCGTTAGAAAGAAAGAAAACACATTCTAGGGCTTTTCAGCAGTATTATTTTCTAATTAGCTCTCACCTACTCATGCGATCCATTTTAAAAACTGCGTAGCTTGTGAATTCTTTTTCAGGAGACAACTGACAAAAATCTTACTACCAGGTCTTGCTTCCTTTGCACAAAACTAACAGGATGCTCTAGTGATCACTTCACATGACTCACTGTTTCGCACACATTTAATGACAGCTTATTAACCACCCCTACTGATGGGCATCCTTACCGACGGGCAAGAAGCAGTAACGTTCATCTGGTAGAGCTGTGCCAGCTCCACAGAGATCAGGCAAGGGTGTTCTTAGTGTAGTACGCAATGGAGACTGTACTATAGTCTACAGGCAGCCTGAAATACATGTGAACCATGCTACTCATGCTTACTGGCAGCAGATCTACCTGCATAAACAACAACAGCTTCCCTATACCAGGTGAACTGAGATGCCACCGGCAAGGACAGGTAACCCTTCTCCCTCAGGAGAGTGCTGATTTTCAAAACCCATGCCACCCAGCGCTTCTCAAAAACCCACCAAGGCCCCACACGGCCCACTCCGACTCACCAGGCCTGTTGGCATTGCTGAGCGTCGAGGGCGGAAGCAGCAGTTGCCTGGCCAGTGGCATGCCAAGCAAGCGCTGGAAGCGGTTAGGTGGGCGGCTGGTCACATCCAGGCCCGCTGCCATCTTCGCCTTGTTGCCTTTCGTCAGGCGCTTCAGGTGGACGAGGAGTTCGTGGCGGTCACGGCAAAAGTGGGGGCTGCGGAAGTGATGCAGGGACCCAGTGCAGTTGCCACCGTTGCCTTGCCCACCCTCTGGGCCCGGCCCCCACCACACTGCTCCCCAGCAACATCCCCACCTTGCAGAAGCCGTAGAGATTGAGCTGTCGGATGAAGCTGATGAAGTTCTTGGTCTTGAAGAAACCGGCGGCTGCCGCTGCCCCACGGCCACCCAGCTGCGCGGCGACGGCCAGCCCGGTGCCCAGCAGCTCGCACCCAAAGAGCGGCTGGTTGATGAGCAGCCCCTGGCCGGAGGCACCCAGCGAACGGAGCGGCAGCGCGGGCTGTTGACCAGCCGCCACAGTCTGGCGGGGAAGGTGTCGGCACTGACGGGGACGGGCTGCTGCGACGCCCGCCGCGCGCGGCCCCCGGCCCTCAGCCCCGCCGCGGCCCTGGTCCGCGCAGCGCCCCGGTCCCTCGGCACGGCACGGCCGCAGCCCCGCCCCCCCTCAGCTCGCCGGCGCCCTCAGCCCCGCCGCCCCCCTCAGCTCGCCGGCGCCCTCAGCCCCGCCGCCCCCCTCAGCTCGCCGCCCCCCTCAGCCCCGCCGCCCCCCTCAGCTCGCCGGGTGCCCTCAGCCCCGCCGCCCCCCTCAGCTCGCCGGGTGCCCTCAGCCCCGCCGCCCCCCTCACTCCCCCCGTCCATTCAGCTCCCCAAGTCCCCTCAGCCGGGCCATGTCCCTCAACCCCCACCATGTCCCTCAGCCATCCCCTCCGCCCCGCCGGTCCCCTCACCCCGCCGGCCCCTCAGCTCCGCTGCCACCAGCATCTCCCGTAGCTTCCGTGAGCGACCGGGCGGCTGAGGCCCGGGGGCCGAAAGTTGCCGCTCGGGGCGGCCCCGCCGCCAGCCCGCAGCCGTCCCGGCGGCAGCCTGGAGGTCCTTGAACCACGGCGCGGGTGGGCGCCGGGCCGTGGAAGGCGGCTGCAGGCGGGGCAGAGCAGGGAGCACGCGTCCCGCAGCCCCGCGCCCCGCCATGGCTGCCCGCCGCCCCGGGACCGCGCGCGGGAAAAGGGGCGGGACCGCAGGACCACGTGACACATCAATCCCAGGGAGGGGCGATCTCGGGAAGGGCGGGGCGGGGCGGGGGCGGGTTCTGCTGAGCAGCCGGACCTGCCCGGGCTGCCGCGGCTGCCGCGGGGTGCGGGCGGCGGGGACGGACGGGACGGGGGGGACAGAGGGGGACGCGGGCAGCGCGGGGCTGGGGAGCTGCTCCGTGTGCCGGGGGTGCACCGGGCTGGTGCTTACCCCGCCGGGAGGAATGCTGCCGGCAGAGCAGGTGTTGCAAAGTGTCGGCTTAAAAACCGCTGGCAGTTCACAAAAGGAAAAGCAAATTTATCAGGAGCGCAGAGGAACGCGGAACGAATCGGGAATTGTGTCACATTTGCCCTAAACCCCCCGAGACCTGTGCAGTTCTGATCCCCACACCAGAACAGATCAGGTGGGGTTAAAATGGGGCAGCGAAAATCAGCAGCGAGTATAAGAACTAGCTTCAGCGGAAGGAAATGCTGAAGAAGGAATCTTCAGAGGGGCGGTTATTGTATAAAAAGATAGGTAGTGAAGTTGTAGTTAGTGTAAAGGAGGCAAGCACGGCTAATGGAGGTTTTCAAATAGGAGAAATCAAATCAGGTACTTAATCACAGGGAAACCGGGGAACTAATTGCCACAGGATGTTTTGGGTACCACAATGTTACTTGGCTAAGGGAGGGTGTGGGGGTGTGCGTGTATGTGAAGAAAAAAGAGAGGAAAGAATAAAAAGAACAAGATTAGCTATATTCACAAAGACCAGAACTCTTAAGCGGCACCTTTGTCACTGCGAGTGCTTGCACTGTGCTGTGGCACAGCTCTGAGGCGGTGCCTGAGCTGCACTGGTGCAGATCTGCCCTCTCCTCAGCCTTGTGCTGTCAGCTGTGGCTGCAGGCAGACTGCAGGAACCAGCAGAACCATCCTTACCGCTGCAGAACAGGAATCTGCTATGAACCAACAGGCAAAGAAGAGCAGGGAGCTGGGGAAGGAAGAGTGCGGTGATCTCTCTCTCTGCTTGCATCTTGCCCACAGGTCACCAGCAGCGGCGGAAGAAAATGACATTCCTCTGTCTTGGCTGCCCTCAAAGCAAGACAGTAGTGAGAAGACTGAGCATCCGTGTGTTTCGTGACCTCAAATACATTATCTTGGAGTTGTCGTAAGATTTCTTAGCAAGAAGGTACAAACCCAAACCTCTTCTTTAACTAAAGTCGTCCTTATTGCTTTGGTTTACAGCACAGCCCCTAACCACCAAGGCAAGCAAAAGCGCAGTAAGTTCCAGAAAGGGGGCAAAATTGAATAAACTGATGGGAAACTGTTCCTATTTTTAAACTGAAAGTAATATCCCTCTGCTCTTCCGCATAGCTGAAGTGAGGAAAATGATGTTTGGGCGGGGTTGCTAACAGAGTTTCACACTTCAAATTAAACCAGAAACAGAAATGTTGTCAATGTTGTCATCAAAGCTAAATCCAGCACCACAGCAGGATGTTGCTTTACCCAAGGAATTAATGGCCTGCGATTCTAGTAAGCTCATGCTGTCGTCTTCCCAAGAGGCTTTGCATTTTTTTCCCCCTCGGTAATAATTTATTAAGAATTATGTTGCTCAGTGTAAACAGCTAAAACTTAAGTAAAGCATACTGAATGCAAATCTGAAAAATCCAGAAAGATGTCCACTTCACAAAAAATTCTTCTCGGCATTCCTGAGGTTGTCTTTTGCATTACTTCAGTGAAATGAATTTGGGTTTCTCTCCCCCTGTGCAGCGAGAGTGCCAGAAGACCATGACTACCTGATGGTGGGATAGGTGAGGTTTTTAGTGTATCATCCGTAAATCAGGGCAGAGCCAGCAATACGTAGTCCATCACTGAAATGCAGAGCATGATTCCCTAGAACTAATGCACAGAAACATCGGTCCCTTTGGTACCACTGGCCATTCTTGACTTCAGCCACTTCATGGTCAGTGGGTTAAATTTGGTCCTGAGGACTTTAATCGTTACTTTGCTGTCAAAGATTGTTATTAGCCAAAGGTGATGGGAGCTGCAAGAATAAATAGCTTATTACTAATTTGTGTTATGGACTCAGTGCTTTCCTTCTTTTTCACCCATGTGAACTCAAGTTGCTGTTAGCCCGCACGCCCCTATTTGCCATGTACCATGGCAGTTACTCCCTGGTGTCTGCCTCTCTCACAGCTGTGCCTTTCTCTGCAGCTAGCTTTCTTCCTCCTTCCCTGCTGTGGGACACCAGAGATGTGCCTATTTTACACACGAGAAGGTGGGCCTTTGCCAGAAATTCATAATCCTCTTCTCCTGCCAGTGCTTAATCTCCATTCCCACCTTTTGTAATAACCTCCTAGTTTTCTATGTTTCCCTTGCTTATACATATATATATAGTAAAAACCCCTACCAACTGAACGATCTAAATTACACATTTTGCAAACTGATTCTGCAGAGCTGAACAAAAATGTTATTGTTAGCTTGTCTACTGTATGTCAGGGCAAGGACAGCTGCATTTCCATGCAGTGTGCTGACCTTGACTACCATCCAAGGACATACTACTGTTAGTAAAGGCAGCACTTAATCCCTGGAAGGTTTTACCAGGTTAAGTGGAGAATTTTTCATCACCTGGAAAATTTAAATCAATGTGTGCTTTTGTTCAGCTACCAGTTAGTTGAGGAAGTGACCAGTTTACATTATCAAGCCTGTAATTTGCAGAAGGCCAGACACGCTACGTACAGTCACCCTTCCTGGGCTGAAAAAGTCCACCTCTAAATGCATAAGAGGAATGTACATATATACTATAAAGCTGGAAAATAACTGTTCTTACCATGATTATATGCATGTTAGATCTGTGAGTGGTAAGAAGTGTTGCTGTAATTAGTTTCAGTTTTGTTAGGAAGGTAACAAAGAACAGTTGAAAAACATTCCCTAGAGAATTAACATTTTGGAAGAAAAGTGATTTTTCTTACTTTTTTTTTCTAGTTAAAGAAATAATCAGCTAGTACAGAAGGATGGATATTATTTTCTTATTGATGTATAGCAGTACAAATCTTTGAGCTCCAGACCTCTTGTAACACAGCTAAGGCAGAGTCTCATACTACTACATTTTAATTTGTTCTGAATCAACATAAGTGAACATTGAATATTTCTATCCATGTCATCTTAATTAGGAAGGAAAGAAGGACCTAGATGCTTTTGCTAATAAGTCAGATAAGACAAAACTCAAAACTGTTTTCAGATTTGACAAATTTTGGCAAATAATCTCTATTTTTAATTATGGATGGGATTAGGTCTGGAAGCACGAGCATAGTACCAGACAACCAACTTTCCTACTCAGCTGACTCATCTGAAACTATGGAACATGACAATTTTAGAACATAAGCCTAAGAACATATCATCAGCCCATTTTTCTCAGTTCTGTTTTAAGTGATCTTTGAAAAGCATAGTTAACCTCTGTTTCATGTGTTAATACCATATTAAATTGCCTTATTGCTTTGTCATGTAGAGAAACTTTGGTGTTGACTTCTGATTCATTTCAAGAATGTTTTTTTCTTGTAAGCTTGAAAAAAGAATATTCCACTGAAGTAAGCTGATTGCAAGCAGTTTCAGTAATTGAATCTCTAGATAATTGTCTTTATGCTGGGAGGTTTTGTCCCACTTCTAATGGAATTTTAATGCTGAAACAGTTTCATTTAAAACTGTTGCCATAAAACATGTTGGAATTTTCTATTTTTGTTGCAGGTGTGTTTTTTTTTTTTCCCCAAAACCTTTTTAAAAGCTGAGGTTGAAGATGATATTATTACACTAAGAAATACTGCCAAATACATTCTGAGAAATTAGAAAGATTTCTACAAGATAGGACTGTTAAGACTATCATGCTGTCAGTCTGTTGCAGTGTTCCCCAGTACTAAAATGACTGCATTTAAATAATATTACAAGTAACTGGGGCGTTTTTTCAGTGGGAAGACAAAGAGGGTCCCCCGTGGAGAGTCGGCCAAGTCACGACAATCACATCAATATGGCTACATGTCGTGCTCAGTTTATTAAACAAACAGGTCATATTTATAACTTAAACCGACCGCCCACCCGACTTTACACACAGGTGATTGGATAAAAGTCTCTGGCCACGTGGGTGTCTGTGTCACTGATCGGTGCGCATGCTGCAGGCGCCTGATCAGAGTGTGCCGATGAGAGCGTGCTGATTTCGCGGTTCCCAGGACTTCTGCACCTGGCTTCTTGTCCGTGCATAGCTTGTTTTCTTTCTCACACTGCTTGTTCCCAGGACAATTTAAAGTTGCTCTGCAGCTTCAACTAACAGGCCTGGGTTGTCTAACCCGGACAATGGCAACATGTCTTCTCGGTACTTTAAAAATACCTCTACAGGTACCCAAGGTCACACACAAGCAGAAGTTTTCCTGCAGATCATGTTGGGGTGGTTGGCAGTTGGCACTGTAAAGGTGAAATGAGATGCCCTTAAGGAGAGCAATCCATGCTGTTCTTGGGACCAGAGACATGCAGGGCTGGACTGTGCAGTGCTGGCAGCAGAGGGCATTGCTACCAGTGAATTCTCTGCAGCCACAGAAGACCTGTGGTGCAGGTGAACCTTATATCCAGGAAGGACAAAGTGCTTTGGAAAGTGTTCTTGGCTAAGGAAATCTCATGATACAGGAATACTGTGAAAATCATTGCTTTTTTCCTCAACTGTTTCACCACAGCGATGACTATCAAAAGTCCTGTCTAACTGAGAGGTCCCAGAACACTGAAGGTTTTTCAGAGTGGTGCCTACCTACAAGAAGTGTAAGAAGGAGGATCTGAGTAACTACAGGCCTGTCAACCTGATCTTAGCGCCAGGGAACGTTGTGTAGCAGATCGTCCTGAGCGCCATCACACAGGAGGCAAAGGAAAACCAGGATGTCAGGACCAGCCATGATGGGTTTATGAAAGGCGGGTCCTGCTTGATGAACCTGATCTCCTGCTGTGACAAGGTGACCTGTCTAGTGGGTGAGGGAAACAATGTGGGTGCTGTCTACCTGGATATTAGGGAAGCCTTCAACACCATCTCCCACAGCAATCCCATTCGGCATTGGATGCCCACCTTCCATGGTCCCCAGGAAGAGCCCTGAGCCCTGTGTGAGGGACAGCACCGACCTTCCCACAGGCTGAAGGTCACGGCTTGGCCTTTCTGCTTCATCAAGCAAGCCAAGGCTTTGCTCAGCAGCAGAGCTGCCTGCACAGCGCCTTTGCCTACCTGCACTCACAGCCTCCAAGGATGGGCTCTAACAAGGCCATGGGGAGGCTTTCTCAGCCATGGCCCTCAGCGGGGCCTGTTAACGCTTCCAGGGACTGTGGGCTTTGCTCCTGACTTGGTGTTCTTGAGAGGTTTCTTGAGTCTCCTCTGAATACCTGAAGTCCACAGCACCACAGACACCCTGGGCTCATGCCGAGGAAGAATGCCCTGACAAGCCCTGTCTCCTCCATCAGGGACATCTGGTCTTCAAGTTTGGCTCCTACACTTAATGAGATAAGTTTCAGCCGTACAGTGAAAGGGAAAGGCAGGTAATGAGCACTTTGGAGAAATGATAGAAGGCTTTCCCAATTGCTATTGATGCAGAGTGTCTCCTGAGGAGGTGCGGACAGGTAGGAAAATCAGTCCCTGGAGCTAAACACTGTGTGGACAGCCTTGCTCCTCAACTCTCCAGCCTCACTATTAGAGCTGAATGTAGCAAATTCTTGGCAGTAAATATTGCCTGATTTCCTTAGAGTATGGGGTGTAACCAGAACTAAAAGAGGGATTGCTAATGGTGAATGGTGGATGGTGGTGGTGGTGAGGGGACTGGGATAGAAATTAATAAATAAAAAATACATTTCTCAGCTGTATTATTGCTAGTTCGTGCAGATCCCCATGAAGTCTATTGCCACAACTGAAGAGTTGCCCATAGGGAAAATTACAGACACTACTGAAAGACAGTCCAACTTTTCCTCTCTGAACCTTAAAGCAGAAGCTACATAGGTAAAATGGATTGGAGTGATCACAGAGAAAGAGGAGAAAGGCATCTAGAGATGAACTTCTTAACCCAGAGCTGTAAACCAGGAAACCAGGACGTCAGCGTATTCCAAATGTCTTCAATTTCATAGAAGGCGTGAAATTTCTGGAACTCATGAGCAATATTGGGATGTGTTCTTTTATTTTTTTTAACACATATATCTGTAGAAATTCTCCCACTTTGATCTACATATACACAACAACTGGTATCAACAACAGCACAGACTCTGCCTTCAGCCGCCAGCTTCATATCTAATGCCATTCCATTTTGAAAAGCTATAGGGGCTATTTCTCACACTTCTTCCTGCAGAGCCTTCATGGCACCTGCAGGGTCCTTGGCCATCTCTTCCATTGCTGCGCGTCTCTTTGTCACTGCCTTCTCCCATTCAGGAGCCGCTAACCAAGGAGTAACCGAGGCCACACGCAGGCTGATGATCTGGGCTATCATTGTGACACCCATTACATCTGAGAAGCTCATAGGCCACTTGGAGGCACGTGGCCATGAAGGCAAGTTTGAGGTCCCTGGAGTGTCCAGTTCCCTTGGGGGATGGGCCATCAGCAGCCCAGCTGGTTATGGCTGCAGTAAGAAAGGCACTTGGACTCTGAGACAAAGTGTCATTTCAAATGGCCTTGGTTAGAGCAAACTCTCTACACACAGAGACAACCGTGTCAGCTGTATGCCGTCCCTTCCGAGGCTGGGAACACGGAGTTTCCAGCGTTGGGAGGGTGGTGCAGCAAGTGGTGCAGATCCTGCCTGCAGAAGGGTTATCCCACACCGCTCCTGTCAGCTCTTGAAGTGCTTTCTGCCAGGGAAACCCATTCTAGTCATCACTTCTCGTGTTCTAAGAGGAGATGTTCACTTGGGAGTTGGTAACTGCAGTCCCAGACAAAGGTAAGGGCGTGCGGTTGGCCATTCACCAGCAGCTTCCTGCAGATTTCTTCTTCCAGTATGGCTTGTTCTGCAACCCAGGGAAACACTCAGCACAGCCCAGCCTGAAGGCCAAGAGGTACGTGGAGCACAGCACAGGCCTGCTCAGATTTTCTGTGACACTCATCACTAACTCCTCCATGTACAAAGGTCTTCTGCTCAGATTCTCTCAAGCACCTCATGAAGGTTAGAAGGAGAGCAATATCTCCTTTAGAGCACTAGAGAAAGGGACCTTTACTTGAAGGCCTTTGTTGAAGGGAAGGTGGAAGAAGATCCCTGACCAACATAGTGCAAGAGCTCTCCTGGACTTGTTTTGAACAAAAAGACAAGGCAGGAGTGGTGAAAATGTGGATGGCACGTTTGAGTCAAGTATGGGTGACGTTGGTAAAGTAGAAATCAAGGGCAAGTCAGCAAGACAAATTGTAGCAGGGCTGAGTAGAGAGGAAAGATCACCTCTACCAACCCTTGGGCAGTGCTCTTCCTAATGCAGCCCAGGATGCCGTGGGCCTTATTTGTTTGAAAGGTGCAAAGCCAGGAGAAGAGGGGGCTTTGGGGACACCTAATAACAGCCTTCCCATATCTTCTTGGGCCATATCAGCAGGAAAAGGCAGCCAGGTTCTTGCCTGTTGTGCTTGATGGGACTGTGAGGGCCAATGGGCATCAGCTGAAGCAAGGGAAGACAATGTCCTTCCCCATGAAGACAGTCAAGCAGTGGAGCAGATGTCCCACAGAGCTTGTGACATGTCCATCCTTGGAGCTTTTCAAGCCCCACTTGAAGGAAAGCCTGAGCTACTTGCTTCAACCCCATAACTGATCGCTCTCTGAGCAGCATGTAGGCCTGGACACCTCCTGAGGTCCCTTCCAGCATGAATGATTCTGGATCTCCATCCACCATGGATCTTGCCTTCATAATGGGAGGGAAATCACTCAGGTTTCCAGCGGTGGTTGAAGCCAAACAAAAAGTTGGTCAGTGCGGCGAATGAAGAGATGGGATGCAGCTTGATGAAAGCAAGTTGTCAGTTTATTAGTGATTAGCTGCCCCGCGCTCCACGGTCGGTTTCCCTGTATCAGTTGTCCCTGGAAGTCATACTTAGATCGACATCGATTAGCATAATCACACCCTTTCCGACATATCGGACAAAATCCAGGACGAGGAGGTTGTTGTTTATTCCCCGCAGCCCTCACAAGACAATTTCTCTTTAGATGACCAGGCTTACCACAACCATAGCAATTCCCCACACCACGCATCGCTGCAAAAGCAGCAGCCATAGCTTCAAACTTGTGGTCAACCGTACCGATTCGGTTACATGCTTCCACCATTTCCACCAGAGCGGGGTTCGGGTTGGGAAGAGACTTCAGTAGCCTTTTACAATCAACATTAGCATTTTCAACAGCTAGTTTTGTTAACAATATATCCCGAGCTTCCGCATTATCTACTTGGCGTTCCAAAGCCTGTTTTAGTCTATCAATAAACTGCATATAAGGTTCTCGAGACTCCTGAGTGATGTTAGTAAAGGCTTTTTGTGGCTTTTGTACGTCAGAGACCTGGAAAAAAGCCTTTTTCGCCTCTTCTCTAATTGCCTCGAGAGCCGCACGGGGGCAGTGTTGAGCCTGCGCTACCGGATCAGCACGTGCACCGGTGCCCGCAAGATGCTCTATTGCCAGCGCAGCTGATGCAGCATCATTATGGTTAACGTACGTGAGCAGGAGTGCTTGCAGTCCCCCTCTCCAGTGCGACTCCCATAACGTGTACTGAGTCGGGGTTAGCAGCAATCGTGCTAAAGATTTCAAATCATGAGGAGTCATGACATAAGCATCAAACACAGAAGATAACAGACTTATAAAACAGGGAGAAGAAATACCACGTTCCGTAACCGTGCGGCGCAGTTCTTTAACAACCGAAAAAGAAAGAGCCTCCCATCGTGCTCCCCCTGCCCGACCCTGAGAATACAAGACCGGAGCAACTGTAGTTTTAGCCATTTCTAGATCCCCCTCCTTTAAGGCTTGTTTCTTTATTTTTGCCCACACATCACGTAGATCAGGAGGGTATAAATCAGGTTCTTGTTCAGGCTCTACTGGTCCCGGGTCAAAGGGGTCTTCTTCTGGCAGATACTCCACTGCATTGACACCCAGGGGTTTAGAGCACTGTGATTTAGAGGCTGATAAGGACAGGGCTATAGGAGCTTGCGACTCCTCCTCCTCTCCTTCCTCTGCCTTTTCTTTTTGTGCTTTCAGAGTCTCAAAAATAACTCTCCATGAAGAGAGCAGACGGTGGGACTCAGTATTGCCTTTTGTCGCAGAATCCCACAATTTCACCCCTGTGTCGTCCCAAAGTTCCCGCATAAAAATTGTAGTTGCGGTCACTGCAGGCATATTTACTTGCACCCACTTAAGCATTGCTTTAAGGTCATGCCCAGAAATACTTTTCTCATGTTTGTTAGGGAGACCTTTCATAAGCTCATATACGTCTCTTTCCGGGGACGAAGCCTGATTCCCCATTACGGATTTCCCACAGCTCACCTCTCAACTCCGGAGGGTGTTCAGGCCGGCTCCCGCTTCCTTTCAGCGGATCATTCAAAGTTCTGTGGGATCCATTGCATGTCGCTCAGATAGGCGATTCGAGAGTCCGTCCACATCAGATCCTTCACCGGATCATGTCGGGGTCACCAATTTGCGGCGAATGAAGAGACGGGACGCAGCTTGATGCAAGCAAGTTGTCGGTTTATTAGTGATTTTCTTACAATTATACGTTTCTACCTTCTACATATTACACACTGATTGGTTAAATCTTAAGCGTAAAAAACAGGGATTGGTTGATATTTAAGGCACACCGTTAGAACAATAGGAACTTATTAGTTTACCTTGACATAGCAACAATTTCTATTCCCAAATTAGGAGGTTTCTTTCTAGGCGGCTTTCTTGATTAACAAAGTTACATATCGGCGCCATCCGTTCCCTTATCTGGCTACTTGTTTCTCTGTCCGCCTGGCTGCCTCCTCAGCTGTAACGGCTCAGGGGTCTGCAGTTAGCTTGTTCCTTGGTTCCCAGGGCTTGTGCCCTGCAAGTTCTAACAAGTCTCTATTCATCAGGCTATCAGTACTTGGACTCCTGTCCTTGAGGCCTTGTCCTACAGGGGAACACAGACAGACAGGCTGATTCTTTGCACCAGCACTTTGCTGCCTCTTGGCACGGTTCTTTGTGTAAATTTGTGGGTGATGCAAGGTGAGGGGGTCGCTCTGAGCCAGCTGGCGTTTCCGCACCAGGCCAGAGGCGCAGGATCCCTTTGGGCACAGCTGTTCTCTCATCTTGCGTTCGCTGCTTAGATTTAGTTTAATGCCCTGTCCTATCCTCAAACAGCGTGGCTGTAGCAAACTAGAGAGGAAATGCCCTGCGGTCCCTGGCTCCCTGAGCTTGTGAAATGATCTGTTGCTTTGGGGAGGGACTGAGAAATGGTTTTACGTCATTCGTATGGAAGGTAAAAATGATGTTGGCCTAGGGCAGTTCTCCATACTGCCCAAGTGACATAAGAGCTTAATCTCACCGAGGTAGGCTTTGCAGAGGGCACTGCTTCCTTTAAAATGTGATTTATTAGTATGAATTAGCATTCGTTTTGGGTGTGGAAGTAAATTGGTTCCCATGAAGGGCAAATTGCTGCTCTTCAACTAGAGAGAAGCAGCAGAGCAACAGATGAACATCACCCCAAATAGAAGTAGGGTGAGAGAACCCCCAGGAGCACTCATGTCCAGTACTTTGTCACTTGTCTTGCCCTTGAACTGGTGAGTGTGTGGCATTAGGGAGCTGTGCCAGCAAGGTCCTCTGCACAGCTGCAGCGACACCACGGCGGTTTCTGCCAAACTGGGTTTTGTGCTCCTTGCAGGGCATTGGGGGAGGGATGTGGGCTGCTTGGTGAGGAGCGCATGGGGATTGTACAGCAGAACCAGAATGTTATACAAATCAGACTTTTTGTCTCATACTTGATGGAGTGTGAGTCAGCAAAGTCCCGCAGTGCTGTCGCTCAGCTAGAAATGCATCCACAGCGTGGTCAGGAGGTGCAGAGCACCTTGCAAAGCCCTTGGCCAAGAGGCAGGCTTTGGGAAATGGTTCTGTAAAGCCACCTGTGCTGGGCTTGCAGTTGCTTGCCTGCAGAGTATCTGTGTTAGTTGTGGAAGGCTCAGGAGTGCTGCCTTTGAACAACCCCTACATCCCTGATGCTGCACGATCCACAGGGACTGTGGGTAACCCAGTGAACTGGGGTCCGGGTCTTCCTGATGGGGAGTTGGTTTGTATAATTCTCTTGCTTTGAATCTGTTCTTCCCTGGAGTAAGTCTGACTTCAGTGAAGTCACTCCTGATTGAAAGGAGTAAAATTGTGGCTAAGCCCTAATTAATCGGGCCATGTGAGTTGTTAGTGGCTGAAATGCCACGTAGCCCTTTCTTGGAAAATGAGCAGTTTCCTACTGTCTCGCAGTCATTTGGGAACGTGCCACGTGCTCAGACTGTCAGAAAAGAAATAGCTGGTGTGCCTCTTGGTTTATTGGCACTTGTGTTATAAATGAACTGCTAATTTTTCTGCTGGGCAACATTTCCAATTTGTTACTCTTGCTGCTTCTGATTTGCACGTTTCTGTTTTATGGCTCCAGTTGTACAGCGTGGGTGTTCTCGTGCCAGCCCACGTTCCCGTGTGTTCTTGCGTTATGGTCTGACGGCCTCTGCTGAATTGGAAACCATTGTGGCACTGACTGGCAGATAAACAACAGACAGAAATACTTCCATTTGTGCGTCCTACAGGCTTATTAATAGTTTATTGTAAAGGAAGAAGGAAGTAAGAAGCACATAAAAACATAGCAGAGCTTATTCTGTGTTGTCCTCTTGCTCTTTTCCCTGTAGCAGTGCACTGTTTTCAGGCAATGCAAGTTCAGTCTGTGAGGTTTGTGAAATTCATTGCTGATGCTCGGTGGAGACTGAATTAATGCTCATTGGTTACTATGGAATACGACAGGACAGCGAGTTATTGCATTACTGAAAATAAGTCCTTTAAAAGTCAGCCCAGCCCTGTTAGATGTTTTGTTGTGCACAGAAACTATTCCACAAATACTTTTAAGATGACTCTTGTGAGGAGGAAAGGAGCAGAAGACCAAGGCAAATGGCCCGGCGCCACAGGAACCTGAAGCCAAGTGACTCATTTCAAAGACTCCTGCGAACCGGCAGGTGAGGGGGGCAGGCGCAGGGGCACCCCCTCTGCTGCAAACGGATCTTCATCCTCCGGTCTCTCCTGTCTTGTGATGGCCCTTATTTTCCAGCCTTTCTGATATCAGGGTTTCAGCGGGAGCTTTCCCTGCTTGGCTTGCCGTGTTACCTCATGCTACAAGGATCTTTTCTGTGCAGGTTGGCTGCTGCAAGGAGTTCAGTGAAGCCTTTGGGATAGGTTATGCAGGGAAACTGACATCTGAGTTTGGGGTTCTGGGCAGTTAGGGTTGATATTGCTGTGACAGTAATTACTGTTAGCCTGAGTTTACAAAGAGCCTGAAACAGCACCAAAGACGAGCAGCCGCTTCAGTCTGAGTGGGTGCCAGTTCAGATGCCAGTGGTGATACCTGGAAGGCCAGAGCTTGTAATATACTGCTTGTCACAGGGGAGCACGAGAAGGGGAACCATCGTACAACTGTCTGGATCTTCCTTGAAATTGAGAGGGGAGTTGTATGAAGGATGAAGTCGTATTTGCATGAAAACCTATAGCCTGAAGCTGTGTCTAAACACAACAAACTTTAAAGCATAGATGGGATGCAACCCCTCTGTCATCCAGGCACGTTTATTTAGAAACCTGGTCTTAAACAGTCTGCTAAGGGTTTGCAGTTGCAAAGCAGAACAACATTTTGCACTGGTCTCAACTGTGCCCCTAGGCTGCAAGCAAGTGTGTAGCAGAGTTAGCGCCCTGGTAACACGAGGCAGTGCTGCAGTAGAGACTTTGCAACCTCTTACCCCCAAGGGAGGGCAATTCAGCTTTCAAAAGCTTAAGGGACCATGGGTTCACAGCGACACAAGCAGCCAGCTTCTGCCTAGCACCCCTCTGCCTTGGCTTTCCCCCTGTTTGAGCTGACGCTGCATTCAGCCTGGTGCAAGGTCCCACTTTGGTGGGGTGGTAGAGCGTGGCTGAAGGGTCAGCCCGCTCTGAAGGGCTGAGTCAAGCCTTGCACGGGATGCCATGTCCCACGGTGTCCCTGGAGAGGGGGCTTGGAGCATAATGTGCATCTGCAGGAATGGCGAGAGGCATCTCTCTCTCAAGGTTGTGGTTGTCTCTGTGAAACCAAATCCTTGCTGCTTTAGCCTTGCCCTCAGGTCCATGGAGAAAGAATTCCCTTTCCTTGTGCGTTGCTGTGCAGGTGGTCCCAGTGCCCCTCACCAGCAAGGGAGCTGGGAAGGCTGCCTGTGCTTGCTTTTGGGGGGGGTTTATTTCTTGGGCTCTTAATTGCATTGCTGTTGATCCATTTGCTCCTTAGCAATGACAACGACTTGACAGTTACTTCCTTTTACTTCCTTCAAGTAGCTCCAGTTGTTGAAGTTCCTTTTTTCTTTATCCTCCTGCTGATCTGAACTTGCATCCTCCCCTGCCTACCTGGCACCTGAAAGAGGGAGCTAAGTAAATATTGCATGCCAAGACTTAATAAGGCAGGTAGCTTTCAATTGGCTTTGCAATGCCTTTGTTACAGTAGTGTGGCCAAAAGAACAACAACAACAACAAAAGCAAATAACATTCTTCATTTGCTAATGAGTTTCTGAGGATCGAAACAGTGCAGGACGTGAAGTACCCAGATAACAGGTGCTTTAAATTCATATGGGCTGCCCATAGCTTTTACTTTAGAGGGCTTAGCTGCAAGATTGAGTACAAAATTGCCAATTCAGAATGACTTGCTGAAGGTGAAACGCTTTCCTGAAATGCGGTATTAAATCATGCAGGTTGCTTGCTGCAGTTCCCTTCCTAGTATTTTACCTTCCAAATAGGAAAAGCAAAAGCCCTTGTGCAGTTTCTAGGGTGAATATTTGAGATGTCTAGAAAAAGAGATTATTCTTTTTGTCTTGGATGGGGCAGCATCTGTGTTGACAACCTTAAACCCCAGCTGAGCAGGTGGTAGGCGAGGTGCTGGGTGGCGGGTGAGGCGCTGGCTGTCAGCGCCTGTGTTAGAGCAATAGGTACGTGTCTGTGCCTGGGCTGGCTGCCTTAGGGCCCTTCCAGGAGGGGATGGGGATGGGAGCAGAAATCCCAGCCGTGGAGGAGTCTGGATCAGTTCTGCTGAAGGGAGTTTGCTGCTGTATGCAATTCCTAAATCAAAGTGCTTGCTGCTTCAACAATGACAAAAATATCAAATTAATTAAAAGCACTGAGGAAAACATCAGGGCAGCCGGTGAGTGATGAGAAGCAGAGCTTTTATCAGCTCATCAACAAGAGCGCTGCTGGGGGTAATGGCTCCTGGCCCTATGGCAGCAGTTTGACCACTGATTTCAGTGGGGGCAAGGTGATAGTTCCAGCGCAGCGACACCACGCCATACATCTGGAGACTGCTCTGCTCATCTCTACAGTAACATGATTTTGGTAATTTGATTTGCCTTCCTGCTGCTAAACACCAGACAGCCGGGGCGCGGGGGGGATTGCCTGGCTCTGTTCTGCAGAAGGCAGTGGCTGGGACTGCACAGCTGGCTTTGCTCTGGCGGGGTGTCTGAGTGTCCCCCGTGTGCAGCTCCCGATGCCGCCTGCCTGGGGTGGGTGTGCTAACCAGGCACGCCGTCACTTACTCCTCTAGAACAGACCTTACAGAGGGGTGTGATTAAGGCATCAGCCAGAGATGTCTCTGTGTCCCCTGAGGCTGGGTGAGATGTAAAGGGAAACGGAGTTCAGACACAGGAAGAACTGACACCCTTTAACTCTAGCGCAGAGCTGGCGTAGGCTGCTGAGGGCAGGGGTGGAACTGTTAGCGCTTTTAGGTACTTGTGAAACCTCTCGCAAAAACAGTTTGGGTCTGGAGCTGAGCCAGCTCTGGTGTGGGGAGATGGACCAGGTGGCTTTTGAAGGGTGCGTGTCCCCAGCCTTGGCCCTATAACGCTGTGAGAAGGGGCAGGAAATACACCCGTACCCTACACTGCCCTGACGCTGCCGCAATTGTCTAATTCCGTACGTCACCAGCTTGTGAAGTATTTCCCCAGCGACTGACCGTTGATCACGTATGTGGTGAAGTCCTTTTGAAAACGTACCTGAGCATCCCCTGCCAAACTTCAACAAGGTCGCCGCGTTGCTGGCATTGGAGTTAGTGCTGTGGCACAGCTGGGTTCTCAGTGGTGCTTCCAATAGTCTGCGGTGGCGATTGAAGCAGGTTCCATTAGTGCTGTGATCCCTTGCACGAAGAGACTGTTCTGGTGTCTCAGAATCAAAGCATCAGATAATTGTGGTGCTGCCAGCTTGCTGCGAAAGCAGGTGAATCAGTGGGCTTGTTTCTTCTTTGCAAGTTAACGACCCTGTGCAAGTCATGCTACTGGAATGAAAGCTCATGAAGGTAAAAGGTACTATTGCGTTACTGAATGATACTGCTACAGTCCTAGAAAACAGCAGTTTTCCTTCTGCCGTGGGAATGGTGCTAAAAGCATTGTGCTGAGATTGTTTCTTTCCCTGCAGGTTTATTTCCACAAGCTCATCTGCATCACAGAAAGGGAGAAGTTTGTTGTGCCTATCCGAGCTATAGGTGCCCGAGCTATCCTGGACTTCCCTGACCAGGTGAACTTCTCAGCCTGTCCTGTCAAGTACAGCACCCAGAAAACGCTGCTGGTTCGCAACGTTGGTAACCGGGTGGCCCGCTACTGCATCAGCACGCAGAGGTAGGGAGCTCATCTCTTTTTGTGCAAAACACTGTTCTGTGATAATAGGAAACAGCGACAAAAAGGAACCAGAGCATGTGAGCTGCCGTGCTGCTGCCGTGGCTGGAGATGGGCAGGGCACGTGGGTTTTGCTGTTGATTATAGTGTTTGAAGCATGGCGCAACCTCTGCTTAAACTCTGCAAGCTGCAGAGTGGAGTTTTATAGTGCAACGGTGTCTTCAGAGCACAGTCGTGCAAGGCTGATTCTGTTAGACTGAAAGAGCAATTGTAAGAAGGCAGCTGGACTGCCCTTGGGCTGTGGAAGATCCTGCGGGGCAGACGACAGCTCTAGGAGCTCAGTTCCTGCAGACCAAGGGCAGTGCTAAGAAATGGGCAAGCTCTGAGCTGGTGGAAGAGACATTTATCAGCAGCTTTATCAGCAGTTTGTCTAGAGTAGCAAGTGCAATCAGAGATGATAGATCAAAGCAATTGGTATTGAGACCCTGACAAAAACCCTGTGGGGTCCAGAACCTGGTTTTCCAGTAGGTTTGATCTGGTCCCTGGGATCCAATACTCTTCATTAGAATGAGCTCTTAAGTGGAGATGAGCTGGCAGCAGCTTCAAAACTGCACTTTAGCCCCAAAGCAGAATGCCAATGGGCGCACAGGCAAAAGGTGCAGCAAATACCTGGTATGTGGGGTGGGAGCCTCTTGTAGAGCTTTGTCTCTCTCAGATCTCCTGGAAAGTGCTCTAGCACTTTGTAGTAGCTACCGGCAACCTCCTTGATCTTCAGTACCTTCTGAAATGGGTATGTGGCCCTGTTGGCCAAATATACGCGTTCCTTGGGAGGCCACAAGCACGTGGTATTTCGGCAGTCTCCTGGTCAAGCGCCCGATGTGTGCTGTGTCGTGGACAGCCTGTACTGTTCCTGTTGGTCTCAGAAGACAGTCACTGTTTTTCCAGTTTGCTGAACTGGAGAAGGTAATGCATTTTGGACACTGCACCTGCAAGGAAACCAGTTCAGCTGGCTGGTAGTTAGCTCCGAGTTGCTTGGTCCCAGAGGTCTTGGTGCAGGAGCTGAGGTCCAGAACGCAGCAAAGACTGTCTGCCTTAGTGCACCTGAGTTGCTTCAGTTTCTTCCCCAGGAAAACAGGGGTCAAGAGAAGGCTCTTTGCTCTTGCTCCTGGGAAGCGTGAAGGTCCAAGAGGCTCCTACCAAAGCCTGGCAAGGCTATGGAAGCAGGCTTCCAGGATGCTATTCAAGCAGGCTGCTGCTTGTCACTGTGGAAATACGTAGGCAGGACCTTGTAAATCCCTGTACAGCTTCCCTCTGGGATTTCCAGATCTAGTCGTCACCACCAAAACAAGTACCCAGTCGTGTGTAGCATCTCTTGGCAATGTCCTTGCCAACTGTTCTGTTGAGTGATCCAGCGTATGTTGAATCCTGCTTGATACGATTTTTATGCTGAACTTCAGCAATTGAATGTTTCAGTCCTGATTTGCAACAAAGGGATGGGAAGCGTTATGAAAGCTTTATTTCAAACTACACAAGAAAGTACAATTCTGAATAACTGGATTGCATGTGCGCAGAGATCAAAGCTGGTAAGATTTCCCATGTCAGCCAAAGGCATCTCTTCCATTTCGTTATGAACTTCTGAAAGCCAGTTTGAAATTTCAAACTGATGATCTTTGAATATAAGCAGCGTTTTACTTTTTTATTCTAATTAGGTCACCCCCACTTTCATTCAGATTTCTTTTTAAATACTCTGAGGTTCCTGTCTTTTTGCTCGGGTTTTTTTTGGTTTGGGTTTTTTTTTTTTTTTTTTGGCTTTAAGTGTTCAGCAAAATGTCATAATGAATTCCTCATTGGGAACTTTCTTAAAGGTTGAGTTCCTCTAATGCCTGTCTGTCTACCATCTGCCTATATATATGCACAGGTGTATAGGAAATATTGGAAATTTGGGGAACATGTGAAATGGAATTGGGCTGCTGGAGAAGATAAAATCATAGAATAACTTTGGAAGAGACCTCTGGAGATCATCTGAGCAAACACAGTGCTCAAAGCAAGTGTCAAAGTTTGACCAGGTGTGCACACAACACGAAAAGTAAGACCAAGTGATACCAACCTTCGTCTTTCCTTCTCAAGGCTGTGCAAAGCCATTTATCCCAGCATCTCCCTGTACGTCCTGTGCTGCAGCCCCTAAGCTCCCTTTCCGTAGAAAGGTTTTCGTGCCCACCAGCCTGTACTGCCAGGGATTCTTCCATCCCAAATAGAGGTGTTTGCATTTCCCATCCCTCGGCTGCATGCAGTTCTGCTGTGTCCCCTGAATAGCAGCCCAGCAGTCCGGTATCTCGACTGTACTCCCCCAAGCTTGCCTGGAAGCAGATCTCAGTGCAGCACTGCCTTTTCCTGATGTTACATTGTGCTGTGCTGTGCTACGGCGTTAGAGAGGATCTGTCTGAGAAGCTCCATTTAGGAATGTCCCATCAAGCTCTGGAAGCTCAGGAAATGATCCTACTTGGCACAGTGCTAGGAGCCGCCTTGCATCCCTCCCTGCAGTACCCATTATACTACATGGAGGCGTGGGATTGGAGAGTTACCATGGGATGTACAGGGATGTGACAACAGAGCCTATGTGCAGGGAAAGAGGGAAAGAGAGAGCTTGTCAGATGCTGGCTCTGTGCAGGATTTTTTCAGTATGGAGATGGAGTCTTGGATGCTTTGCCCTAACAGACTGTGTTTACTGGAATGGTTACAGTGCAGGAGCGGGCTGGAAACTAGGACCATGCGTGGCAATCAGTTAGCTGAGGGGAATGTGCTCGAGCTTGTCTAGACAACAATTAACATGATGAGGCATGTTTGCAGAGCACAGGGGGGTGGGAGACGGATGGCGCCAAGGAAAGGTAACACCTTGCTGTTAATTGATGGCAGTTAACCACCAATCAGGGATTGCCTCTAGTATGCAAGGCTTAGCTTCAAGAACCAATCTGTTTAAAACGCGCAGCTTCTGAAAGTCTAGAAAACCTCGTGCTTCTGTACAATAAATTGACATCTGCTTGCATCAAGCTGCGTCCCGTCTCTTCATTCGCCGCATTACAGTGCTCAACTTTGGCTTTTATACCATTACCAAAAAATTCTGTATGCCAAGATTAAATGATCTTTGGGTTTTTTTCCTGCAATAGGTCTTAGTTGACAGATGAGGCAATTCAAACCAGTAATTTTACTGTCGGTCTTGGGGTGGGAGGCAGCTTTTAATGAAATCAATTCTCACAAACTCAGATGATTTTATAATGCAAATTAAGGCACCAGTGGACTAAAGGGGTTGTGGCTGTAGAAGAGAACCATACCATGGGACGAAGTATGTTGCAGCCTCCTTGCACACTGCACTGACTAAACGTATGGTTGCAGGAGAAAAGGCAGCACGGTAGTCGGGAAATCCTGAGCCACAGAATTGTCAGCGTTGTTCACTTGTCAGTTGTGTTTCTGACTTGTCAGGAGTATTTTGCCCGTGGTATCCTCATGGGATTTAACTTTTGCCCAGCTTTGTCAAGATGGGGAGCTGATGCCTGGTGAAAGCAAGCAAGATGTAAACACCAAGACAGATCACAACGAAATTGCTTACTAATCTGGTGGTGTTCCCTTTCTGAAGGGCAATTACGGGCATGATCTCAGCAGGTTCTGGCGGGAAGGTCTCCCTCAGATTGGTGCAGCTAGATGAGTTTATACAAGCCAGGGATTGCAAGGCACCGCTGGGAGATCTGGACCTGTGACAGTTTAGATGTTGTACAACAAAGCAAACGTACAAATGGGCATAGTTAAAAAGGATGTCAGAAGAGAAGCTGTTAAAAAACCTCCAAACCTTATCTTTCCTGTCTTTTCAGGAGCAGTAGTTATTCATTACAAGGGTAGATCTAACAGGACAAGAATTATCCTAAAGAGCAGCTCACAATTAATGGCTAAAAGGCCAGAGTTTAGCCTGCCAGCTTCATCTCTTGGCAGTGGCTTTCATGTGGCTATTAGTGTGTCAGGGACGTTTCCTTAGCATCTCTTATCTGTAGGCTGCAGGGAACAGCTTAGTGACGTGCACTGAAGTTCAGAGTTCAGTTTAAGCATGGAGCTTACATCCCTCTGGGTCTTGGAGAACCAGGTCTACATGAGGGATAACAAGCTCCTGCTACAGCAGGAACCAAGTTGTCCTGTGGGTACAGCGTGGGGTGGGAGGCAGGAGGTGCAGCGTCTGACTTGCGCTCTGTTTCTCAGTCCTGAGAATGAGTCCTGACCTCGGTGGGATCCTCTTCTCTGGTAATTTGAAGATGTGAAGGTATCTACTTTCTCGGGCATCCCCTGAAGTCATCCTCGGGAGTGTCATTCCCATCCCAGCTATCTGAGGGCAGGGGTATGCAGACAAGGGGATGGAGTAGGAAGGGGATGGGGTGGGAGGTAGTGCTGAAGTGTGGCCCTTAACCAGCAACTTTTCTGTTCCGGCAATGTTTCTGGTAAAAACAACAAAATAAAAGAGGTGGGGGGGAATTTTTCTGTGCCTTTCCCCCAGCAGGCAGTGATGCCAGCCGAGCACCAGCAGAGCCCTGCCCAGTATAACCAGGCACAACCCCCAGTGCAGGTGCAGGGCCATGGAGAGCAGTCCGGTTCTGAGGCTGGCGGCACCTTGGCTTTCCTCCTCCCTCTCAAAAGTCTCAGGTCCAGCACGTGAACATTGCAGGCCCAGTGCTTCCCCATTAGTCACTGGTGATGTTCTTGCTAGTTGTAATGGGAGCAGGTCAGGCCCCTAATTGCAGCAATATCTCCTTAATGAGCAGGAACTCCAGCAATTTCATCAGCTGTCACTGCTTACATGAACGAAGCTCAGCTTGCACATGGCTCCAGTTTTTCACATTATTTTTGTGGGCTGCATTCCCCAATCACTGGGAAACTCTGCAGAACATATTTTTAAGGTTAATTGACCACCGGCAAAGCGCTAAACCAAATAACTTTTGCTTTCTAAGTGAGGCTGTACAAGAGCCACAAAGCCCAGCTGCTGTTGTGCAGAAACATGTTGCATCTGACTTTCCCCTGAGCATTAAAGGACTGAATTATGTGTCTGTCAGCTGAGAGCTGTTTACCTGGCCACAAATCATAACTGCTCTTGTTAAATCCAAAGTACACCAACACCTTTTCATCATTATTTCCAACGCATTGCACAGAATTTCTCTAGTACGCCAAGCAAACAGTTACCAAGCCTGGATCACAACCCAGAGCCCCAGACTGCATTGCTTGTGAATACACCGAAAACCTCCTGTTAAAGGTGCCTTGAAATGCTCCTGGTAATGGTGCTTCATTTAGCTAGAGATTTAATTGTTCAGGCTGTAAATGGGTACTCCTTTTGTGTCTTGTTTTCTTGTTTCTGTATCACTCCAATGTGCCTTTGCACTCCTACAGATTTTTCTTGGCTTAGAGCAGCTTTCATTGAAATGCTGATAAAATGTGCCCTTTCTTAGGCAAAACCAGGATGCTTTCAAGGTAAAAAAAAAAAAAAAAAAAAAAAAAAAAAAAGATTAATTCTGCCAATTGGAGTTTAATTATTTTCTGTTCTTCAAGAATAAACTTCTGTTCTCCCTGTCTGATTTCCAGGCTGTAATCTCACTGGGACAGGTATCACCTTGACATTTGTATCTCTTGAGGTTTATAGGTGGCAGGAAAAGACGGATTCCTCAGGAACTCAGTGTCAAGTTGTGCATGCAAATAACTCTTGCCATCTCTGTGCCCTTCAAAAACCCTCCTCCGATCGTATCGCTAGCAGTCAGACTCTTGAGCCTTGCTGCAGAGAACTGGATGCAGGGTATGGGGGAGATGAGGTCATTTTATAGCTTAGGATCTTTATAGCTTAGGCTGGAGCTCTTCAGGAGTTGGGTCGGTGGCTCAGTTCCTGGCCCTGTATGTTCTCTTTTTCTGCTGCCGACTGTGGTTTCTTGGCCCCTTGCTAATAGAGGTGAGCTGGAGTGAGCTAGACGGCAGAAGGAGCGTAGTCCCCAAATGTCCCACAGTAATCCTGATGTGCCTCTCTGTGTTGCAGCCCTTTCTCTGTTGATCGCTCTGCTGGGACTCTTGGGATTGGCAATGCCATGCAAGTAACAGTGGACTTCCACCCACAGAAGACTGGTGATTATTCCGGGTCCCTGACAGTACACTACGACACAGGTAAGGTCTGGGCACTGCATGGTGCCCAGTCTCTGCGTCCTTCAAAACAGAGACCTTTCAAAGCAGAAAAATGTGAAGCTTGCTTTGCAGACTACTTCTAAAACCTTGTATTTCAGAACCTCAGTATGTTTTGGTGCTTCAAGTGAACAGGTAAGGGACAAAGGCTGAGTGTGCCCTTGTTCTGTGTGGCTGTGTGCCGGCCTCTCCCTGGGGGATGCTGGTGTCGGCTGGGTGCTCTCCACCCAGCCCCCCCATGACTGTCATCTACCATCATTCCCTGTTGTCCTGGTCACCTTAACTCCCTCTCCAGGTGTATCTCCCCTGTCCCGGCTTTGCCTCAAAGAAAAGGGACAAATAGTTGGTGTTTAGGGGGGCTTTTAAAGTGCATCCCCTCAAGCAGGAATGAGGTTTTTTGGAATCCAGTTTTGCTGGGAGTTGCTGAGTCGGAGGCGGGAGGAACCTTGATTCTCCGTTACGGTGTGCATATGCACGTGTGAAGCTTCATTCCTTGGCGGTGCTATGTTTGAAGCGCGACGTGGGAATGCGTGCCTCTGTCAGACTCGCTGCAATGCCACTGTCTCTTACAGATCTGTCCCCTGCACTGCTTCTACGTTGTTTTGCCGCAGACCCTTGTTCTTTCTTTTTGCCCTCTACCTGTGGATGACTGGGTAGCTGAAAAAGGTCTCATAGACATAGTCCAGCTGGCTGGACAAAAATGCACATCGCTCTCAGCTTATCTGAAGTAAAGAAAAATACACTGTCTTTGGCTGTCCTTGTTACACAATAACAGGAAGATTTTGGTGGGAAAAGAATGTTGCAGGTGGGAACAGATAACTACAGAAGAGAAACTAGGGGCAGGCTTGGTATTTAGGCAACTAACTAATAATGAGCTTAACTTTTGTAATATGTATGAGCTAATTATAAGAAGGCATAAAAGGTGACTGTAAGGGACAATAAACGAAGTCTGCTGATCACTCATATCGAGTGACTGTGTCTTCCCTCTGTCGCGACATCTACCCACCTGCATCCCACAGCTCACGACATCAGGACTAATGCCGCCAGGACTTGAGGGCTCTTGGGATTTGGGAGGAAGAGCTCGCTGCCTCCTGAGATAGGTGTAAAATTTATATTAGGCTAGCAGAAGCCAAGATCAGGCCACAGAAACACCATCAGCTTTAAGCTTCACTCAAGAGTAAGCGGGGAATATCTTTAGGAAAAGGCGTCATGTTAAAATGCTTCTGTCGGCCTTGGCTCAGCAGGGGTACGTTGTGGTGCCGAACGAGACGCTTCCTCAGTTGCATGAAGGCACTTGGCGTGTGTTTCCTCTCGCCTGAGAGGGAGGTTTGGTTTGTCCCTCTTCCTCAGCGTTGGTCCTTGGAAGTGTGGTGTCCTAACCGAGGTGATACTGTGTGCTGCTTTAGCCCGGCAAAGAGCATTTTAGTTGTCTTGGGTTTGTGGAAGTTACAAATGCTCCTGTATCTTCCAAACGCTTATGTAGCCTTACGACTTATTTCAGCTTTGTCTAATGTTTTCCAGTTATTGACATATTCACGGAGAATGGTTTATGCTCACTCAGAGGAGCTTATTGTTTTGGGTAACAGTTTCTAGGAAGAATAAATGAAATATCAGCTAGGGAAGCACAAGAAAGTGCCTTATTTGTATGCCTATACAGAATCTATAGGATGAAATTGAGAGGGCTAGAATTTCTCTGGGGCAGATGAGCAGTGACGGTGGAGACTAGGGCCGTAGGGTTTATACTTTGTGACGGAACAGAGTGAGTGAATAATTAGGGCCAGGATCTTTGTGGCTTGCTTTGAAAAACCTGAGAGTCTTGTTCTTACTGAAACAGCTGGTTCTTCCATAGTCAATCTTTGCAAAAGTGATTTGTGTGGGTAGGCCACGGAGATAAACTCTCTGCTGGCTCTGAGATGGGTGATTTCCCAGGAACATGGGCAGCTCCCTGGGATTTCATTCCTGCCTGCCAGTACAATGTGACAGTTATTTTGAAATAAACTACGAATTGCGAAGGAGAGCAAGGGGATAATGAAGGGATTATCTCTCTAGCTTTGAAGCACACAGGTAAGTGAAAGGCTGCTGAGATTAATTGCTAAAGTGAAGCAGAAACGTGTAATCAATCAGTCTTTCGAGGTGTGGTGCAGAGCTTATTGCAGGAGTAGTGCAGAGCACCAGACAGCGTTCCCTGACCTCGCGCGGCGAGCCCTGGCTAATGTGTCCGGCACCACGGCAGGCTCCCTGCGACGTGCGTACAGAAAGCAGCTGGGTTGCTCTTTCGGAGCCACCAACAGAGTGTTTATTAAGAAACAGAAGTGCTAAGAGCAAACCAGCAGTTTAAGGTGTTGGGAGGCGTTTCCTTCGCTTTGCTGTGTATCGGTACTGACTTGCTCGCAGGCAGCAGTAGTTCTCAATGGATCACACCCTTCTTAGGGTGACTTACGCAGAATCAGGTGAACATTGCTTAAATTTCTGCTGAAGCTGGGTCAGATCTGTCCCTAGCATTGCTTAAGCAAGCATGGAGCTCTTCCATGTGAACAAGTCACAATTTTTCCCTTAGCGTATGATTTGGTTGCTTTAAATTGTGTGTCCCTTGGGCTGCTTAGGAGCACAGGTACTGTCCCCTGGATAGACTGTGTGTGTGGTGGCGGTTCTGTTGCTACAAATTTATGGATGAGTGTGGAGAAAATGTTTGCTGCTACGAGCGTAATGATTTACAATGAAAACTTGTCCTTCAGTGCTTTACATGCCTAAACTCCTCCTTTTCACCTGTGTACATGTGTCTGGGTGTGAAAAATCCCAGCTCGTACTGAAATGAGGGTGACTTGGGATGTTCTGGGCTCCAGCATATCCCTGCCCAGCACCTTAACATCAGATTATGGTACTTGAAAGGGTTTCTGAAACCTGCGTGCGAAGCACTCGTACAGGTTTGGAAAAGGTTTCAATTCCACTGAAAGTCCTGTCGGTCGCTTGGCCTTTCCCAGATGACGTTCAGCCCACCCTGTGTGGACCGTGTGGATGTGGGAAAATAAGTTTATGGAGGTAAGTCCTAGTCTCAACCAAGTCAGTATTCATAAAGTTTCGATATTCTTTCAGCTGTCAAGTCCTGCTCAAGTGAGATGATGCCCAAGCTGCTTGCCCTGAGTGCTGCTGATTGTACACCAAACCCAGTTTGCTGCAGTAACAACATTTATTGCAACCTGGCAGCGTAGCACCAGCTTGGTGTGGGAAGGTGAGCTTTGCTCAGGGACACGTGGCTGAGGAGATGCATGACGGGTTCCCAGAGGTGTGCCAGAGGTGCAAAGCAAATCCACCAGTCCAATGCCATCCAGAAACAATAACGTCTACGGCAGGTGCTCCATGCAGGTGCAGAAGGCTGCCAGAGACAGGAGGTGCCAGAGAGATGCTTGGAGTTGTGAAAGGAGAATTGCTTCTCTACTCAGAGCTCCCTAAATGCTGACTCACATTAGACTCCTGTCTCCAAAGAGTACCTAGTATAGTATGATGGGTGGTCTTCAAGGTGTAGGACCAGATCCTGTGCCTGTATGTGGGTGCCTGCAGTGCCCACTGGCCCTTGTGGCAAGGTGCTACAACACGCTTCTAGCCCAGGGGATCTGTGGTGCGGCACTGAAATTCCTCTGTGCAGTTTTTCCCCATCGGTTGCTGCATTCCTTGGCATCTCTTTGTCAGCACAGAAAACTTCAGTAATTAGCAAAGCACCACTGAGCTTGTGCATGGCTGACAGGCGCTATATATTGAGATGCTTTTATTGCTGTCAGTAATAAAAGTAATGATGCAGATGGCTCTCTTTCAGTAGCTCCGTGAGTCTAATGCAGAAGCAAAAGCCTGGGGGCAGGATCTCACCCTCTTTGAGGGGGGAGATCAGAACCCATACCCATAGGAGTATTTTAGAAGACAGCATACCCAAGAGGAGGCAGCCCTCAAGCAGGACTGTCTATTCCATTACTCTTCTGTCTCCCCTTGGTTCAGAGCCCCAAAAAGTGGTTTCCCCAGAAGAGAGGTAACGTGTGTGGCTCAGGAGTAGTTCTCGGTGGTTTTAGTCCTGCTGGAAGCCTCCAGCCTTGTGCTAAAAGCCTGCTGAGGAACCATCTAGGTGTTTGGCAGATGAATGCCCTGTTTTCCCTCAACTTCCCACACAACTTGCAGGAGGGCTGACAGCTGCTGAGCAGGAGCTGTGCTAAAGCAAATCTTGGCTTGTTTGCTGTGGATGGCAGACCCAGGCTCAGAGCATCCTTTGTGGTTCTGCACGCCCAGGGCACAGTTGGGGGAGTTCAGCCTTGGCCCCTCAATTACTTGCTTCAAGGGCAGGTAGAAAGTGCGAGCAGGGTCTGATTCTGGCTCCGTGGTTGTTAATCAGAGTGAGTTTTCCTGCGCTGGCTCAGTTCCTGTCCCCATAGGAAGTGGGTGAAGTCATGTCTCCCCTCCTGAGCCCTGGGCAGCAAAACTTGCTCTGTGCCAGATTCAGGTTATTCCTGTATGGCAGGAGAGAGCAGCTAAATAGGCTTCTTCAGTGCAGCACGCTGGGAGCCGGAGATGATGTGGAGCAGAGCTTGCCTTGCCCTGGGTCAGGGAGGGCTCTGGCTGCCTTGTTCCCCTGCCCCTGAGCTTTGCTGCCTGGCCCTGACAGCAGGGGGTCCCCAGCACCGTTTCTTCCCCATTGCTGCTTGCTAGGCGTGGGGCAAATGCCATCAGCCTCGTAGAATCATAGAATGATTGAGGCTGGAAAAGACCTTGAAGATGACCAAGTCCAACTTAACCCGGATTGCCAAGCCCACCGCTCAACCATGTCCCGAAGCACCACATCTGTGTGTTTGTCGAACACGTCAGGGGTGGTGATTCCAGCCTGCAGCGTGGAGAAGCAAGCCCTGCTGGAGCCGTCTCCTCCCTGGCAGGGTCCCGCCAGCCCCCCAGTCCCGAAGGCTGGCCGGCAGCTGCTGCTTAGGCTGCCCGCACGCGGGGGGCTGCTGCAGGGGGGTTGGTACTGAGCACTGGAGAGCTACTGGGATGTGTGGTTTGGGTTGGTCAGTAAGCGTGACGAGCTGGCCTCAGATCTTCCCCTTCCTCTAAGCCAGCACCAACACTTGCACGATAGACAAGATCTCCTTAGGGCAACGTAAGCATAAAAAATAATAACAGAAGAATTTCTTGGGTTGATTGTAGAAGAATGGCTGCAGAAGCGTGGCCATAGAATCCCTAAAGATCTGCACAATCCAGGCCTGGAATTAGAATTGTGCTGAAGTTGTTGTGCTGAAGTTAACAAGAAAGTGGCCTTGATCTACTCCTGAATCCTGAGACCAAGTAACTTTGTTGTACTAACAGGCCGTGGCTGTAACAAGCTGCAGCTGTCAGGGAAGACAGGTGCAAGGCCAAGGGAGATAGGGAGCGGGATGGGAATAAAGGGAGTAGCAAACCGCAAGGCTAAAACATGGCTAACGCAAGTAGCTGCATGGATAGAATGCTTGTTCTAATCATGATAATTAGTGGTGTGAGAGCAGCGCGTGCTTAGGGGCTAATAACCAATATATGTTTGCTTTGGGAACATGCTTGTGTATTGAGGCTGTATAAGAAGTATTAGAAGCCAATAAAGATGAGCAAGATGCATAACTCGTATTGAGTAATTTCTTGACTCCGGCAGACCCCTCTCTCAACAGTAGATCTGGAAGAACTGGCTGGGGATCACTGTATTTAGTGTGGCAGCAGTGCTCAGGGTGGCAGGGGATGTCAGAAGAGGATCTGGGTCTTCTGCCCTACACAGGACAGCCTGAGCCACTGCCCTGAGGTGCCTCTGCCCTTCTCGGTCCAACCACAGGCAGCTTCTCTGTGCTGCGGCAGCCTCTGGAGCTGTGAGTGATAACCACCAGCTTGAGAAATCACCGAGGTTTCTTCACAAATGGGGGGAAATGAGGCATGAGATCACAGGAAAAATCAAGGCATATGAACCACGATTAATTAGGGAGCTGATGTGGAGCTCTTCAGTCACCTGTGGCACGACAGAGAGTTTGATGTGGTGTGTTAGAGCCATTTGGGTTTGGTGAAGATGACGGTAACTACAGAACCAGGCGTGCTCAGCTGGCAGCAGGGCAAGCACAGCCTCTGCATCTCGGCCACGGTGGGAAACTGCAGTAGGGGCTGCATCGCGTTGCAAATGGGCCGAGGGGAATTGTCAGGGGCGTTACTGACTGCTCAGCTCCTGCACAGATCAGCATGGGGTTCCCAGCCGGGAATGTTGGTGTGTTGGGATGCTGAATCCCTTTCTTCAGCTGAAATTGATGCTGGACTTAGCTGAATCAGCTTACTTTGGTAAATGAGGCCACCTCTGCAAGGGCTTGGCGGTGTGTTAGTGGCCACTGTACACACGCAGGAAGCTCATTAAATCCCAGCCCTACGTGTTTATTGATGTTTGAGGCTGAACAAGTAACGGCAGCACGGATGTGCCATCACCTCTGGGCATCTCAGCTACTCACAAGTAACGGCAGCACGGATGTGCCATCACCTCTGGGCATCTCAGCTACTCACAAGTAACGGCAGCACGGATGTGCCATCACCTCTGGGCATCTCAGCTACGCACAAGAGTAAAACATTACCTCGCTGTGATATTAGTCTGTGGTTTTGTGCAGACTTTGGAGAAGACAACCACCTCTGCATGCCTCTCTTCTCTTTCCTTTAAGAACCCCCTTTCTACCGAAGGTCCTGTCATCTTGCCAGGCTGGCACTGCCATCAGTAGCTTCCAGGAACTTGTTTGAAAACAAAATGAAAATCCTATTGACTTAGCCTCTAGATCAAGCCTTTTTCTTTGTCTTTTTTCTCTGCAAACCCACTGATGGATGTGGATAGGCAGCAGGGTTTAGCTGAGGTTCAGCCCTTGCTGTGTTGTGTTTCACGTTCCTGAGATCACTCAGGTTGCTGAGCCCTCGCGGTTTGTACCGACTCCAGCCGGAGTGGAGGAGGCTCAGGACTTGCCTGAGCAAACCCTCTGCCTCGCTGCATCTTGACCTGAGCTGTGCCTGTGTTGTGCAGGCTACCAGGGTGGGAATGCCAAAACCATTTCTGGTTTTAACCTTGGTCTGGTGTGAGCGTTCACAGGGGCTCTGATGTCGCAGTGTGTTCGGTTGCTATCGAGCTATATTCACGGCAACAGCCCCATAGCTTCTGGTGGCCACCGCTGTGTGCCACTGCTGGTCAGGTCTGTAGCTCTTCATCGCCACACAATTCTCCGATCCTTCAACACCAGGCAGGCTTGTAGTGGCTTCTTACCAGTGCTGAGAGATGAGGAAACCTTCTGCTTCCCTAAGCAGCAGCCTCTCTTGGCTCTAAAGTTTCACTGTAGTGCATGAACTGATGTTATTATTTCCATTTGTGTTTAGTGCTAGCAGACGCAGACAAACTTGTTTTGTTTGGTGAGTTTTTAAAGATCTTGTTTCCTGTGTTATCCAAAGGTGTAAGCCAGGCTCTGACACCGTGGTTATTACAAGAGGCTGCTCTAGCTTTCCCTTGGACTGCCAGGCATTTAAGAACTTTGCAAAGGGATTTTCCTTTCTGCTTGTCTCGGGTCGTGAGTGCATGTTGTGCTTTTCTTCCTTCACTTGTGAGAATTCCCAGCAGGATTGGCTAGTTTCTGTCGGACTTTTATGTTCTTGTATGTCTGCTTCAAAGCAAGTGCAGGGTGGCATATACTGTAGGCAAAAAAAGGTGTAAATAGGAGTTTGTGCAATTATATGTTGACTTTGCATCTTAATCACAGCAGCACTGCAATGGACTGAGGATTGGTAACTAATACTTTATACAAATAATTGGTTATATAGGCTTTTAGAGTTCAAATCAATTAGATTGATGGGCGAGTATAATTGGTCTCCAAAGTGTTCCTTTATGTCAGATCAGCTAACAGTTAACAACAGTTTCCTGTCTTTGTTCCCCTTTTCCACATCTGCTTGTAACAATGATTTTTCTTTATATATACTGTTTTAGATAAGGTTGTTACATTTCTTGCAAACAGAGTATGGCCTTCGCCCCTCTCTAGGGCCTTGTGTTTCAAAGCCGATGGTCTGTCGCTTTGAGGGTAGAAGAAGAGAAATTAGGTTTGTGCTTCATTTGCTTGATCTTTTTTTTTTTTTTCCCATGGCTATATATCTCCAAAACTACGTAACACCCCTTCTGACAAAAATGCTGCTAAAGCAACCTGTGGAGTTGACTGCAGGAGCACGGCTGGGGGGTGGGTGCTAAGAGGGCTATTTGGAGGTTAAAAGTCCCCTTTTGGCTGTTTTGTTCATCCCCAGAAGCAGACTTCCATGTGACGCCGCCTATCCCGTTCTTAGCCTGTGAAGGATTTCTGGAAGAATGTAGTTCTCATCTCTTTGCAGGGCATCCTGGACTGCAGCTTGTCTCTTCTATCATCAATGGAAATCACTAGTACGTTCTTAGGTGCCATGAACCCTGGATGCATTTCGGGGCAGAACTGACCATTCATTAGTCTCCTTTCCTCATGGATCAATCAGCGTTTGCTGAGAAGCAGAGGAGTAGCTTGAAGGGTGATTGATTTATGAAGTGTCGTATTAAGCATGCCTTTGCCAGGCAATCAGAATGAAGATTCCTGCTCTGTTTTTCCCCGTGGGCCAAAAGCAATGTTTCAGCTGACCAGGGACCCCAGCGTACCATGGCTGTAGTACCAATAATGATTAAAAATAGCCCACGGCATCCTGGATATGCGGCAGCGCTGTCTTGCGTTATCCAACAGTTTCATTGTCCTTTCAATCCATTCTGCGAGTCTCCTTCACGCTGGGCAGCACAAAGCCTCTGTGCTGGCTCCCAGATATTCCTGCGCTGGAGTATTTCATCCTGTAACAAAGCCAACAGCCCTTCCTAAGCACGGTGCGGAGGAGGTAATGGGTAATACTTTGGGTGATCCATTACAGGAGGATGCACAGCAAGGAGCCTGGTGGAAAGCAAAGTGACTCCTAAGTGCAGGAGAGCTGTCTGAAGAGCCTGCGACCTGTCCCGTAGACGCTGTGGCTGGTCATTGCTCTCCATCTCCCTTTTCCTCCCCATCTGTTGTCTCACGGTGGCTTGCAATGCCCTGGGGTAGCAGATCCTTTCCTTGCGATGGGCTGCATGGGCTCGGAGGGGGCTTTGCTGGGGACTTTAGCTGTTGACAGCATCAGCTGTGGCAGCAGTGATGATTAGGGTGCCCTGAGCTTTGTTGTAGCCTGGGCAATGGTCCTGCAGAAACCCCTGTGTTGGCAGCAGTTATTTAACGGTGAGGTTTATAAACAAGCTGCTCTTAGGGCTGGAGTAACCAGCGCGATGGTTTTAATGATGTCTGAAGGTAGCTCATGAGCACTGCCTCAGAGAAACACTTAAAAATGACTGTCAGTGCCCTGTGTTTTGCTCTAGTGCTGGAAATACGAACGTGGGGACTGACAGGTGGCCTTTGTCAGAGATCCAGCACACTTTGAAGGTGATGCCATTAGCTTCCTGACAGCAAAACAGCTCAGAGCAGCGCTCCTGACTCTGATCGAGGTAGCTCTATGGGAGGTGCAGCAAAAAGCATATGGTGGGGAGGGCTGGATCCAGCCGCAGGGGACTCCTCTCGCTTTCCAGAGATCGTTAGCCTGGTGAAATGACTCCCGTCTCCGGTGGTGAAGTGGTACCAGTAGACCTTTGCATGCTGTTTGAAAAACCAGAATATGCTGGCGGTGGTGAGGCAGTTGGGTATCGTGATAGTAGCAGGAGCAAAAGAGCTGCTCAGAGGATCGATGTGGAGGTACAATGACACTCTTCTGAGTGAAGAGCTTGGCTTTCGTTGCTTGCTTGTATTTTCAGTGAAAAAGCAGCAGGACCTGACTCTTTTAGAAGAGGTGAGAGCCAGGCATAGTTTTCTGACAAACTGGGCAAATTAACTTAAACTTGCTTTCCCTGTTACCCAAATATTCTGAACCTGATTGTCATGCACTCCTAAAAAGGTTTAAAATCCAAATTCAGCAAGGAGAGAGTTACAGGGATAGAAGAAGAATATTATGGTGAGGACGAAAGGCAGCAGAGTGCTGTTTTGTTTCTCTTCAGCCGTATCCATCTGGCTACCAGCTTCCTAATATTTAGAGCAGTAATCGATGGAGGAAGGTACTGGCTGTTGAATGCTAGGAACACATTCTTCATAAAACCTGAAATTTGTTTTGAAATCGTGTTCAAGGGTTTGCTTTGATCAAGGGAAAGATATTTTAGCTCTTCTGTAAATTCCCTCTCCTCCTGCACAACAGGCCCCACAGAGGATGGCCCAGTGCTGGATTTCTTACTTTCAGATAGTTAAAAGTTACCATGATGTGCTAAGATACCGGTGTCCATAGCCATGCAGATGGATGCTGGAATAAAACACGGTGGTGTTCCTGCTGTCTCAAAAAGCATCGCTCAGGAGTGCACAGCCAAAAGCATCTGCTCTACTGCTGTATAAGAAGCCTCTCTTTTAATTTCAAGTTCAGGTGTCGCTTTGTTCAGGTTGCAGAGTGAGCTGTGTCCTGCTCATGTAAGAATGCAAGAATGAGAGAACTGACAGCCTGTAATAAGATCGTGTTGTGTAAGTAACGATAGGGCAGGTACGTCTGGCTTCAGTAAACGTGCTTTCATGGCAGCAAAGCATCCCAAACCACAGACCCATGGACATTGTCCCATCAAGTGAAATACCTAGGGCTACATTGCTGTTACAGTACAGAGATTGTTTTGTTGTGGTTTGTTTTTTTTTTTTTTTTTCCTCCAGACTTACATATTAAACAACCAAGAGTCTTAAATAAATGTCACATCTCATTTGGCACCCAGGACATGAAGCCTGCAGCTGCCCTGGGCCAACCTTGACAGCTCTGCTCTGTGTCAGTTTATCTGCCTGGCAGAAAGACCTGCTGCTCCCTCCTGACTTGCTGGCATCTGCACGCTCTCGTCTGTACCGGGAGGTTTGTGGGTTTACACAGTCAGCACGATGCCAGATCCTTCTCTCTGAGGTAGAAGGCGCTCCGGCAAAGCCCTCCAGCCTTCAGAAGCGTCCTCGGTGCCTGCAGCCGGGAGTGTAAGTGCTCTCCAGGAGAGCAGCAGTAGGGGATGCTCAGCAAAGCGTGTAGAAGCAGGCAGTGCATGTGCTTTCTCCTTCGTGGGCCTTGGAGGTAGCATTTTTCTGTGCTGGAGGCTTTATTCACGTCTTTGTTTAATCACTTCTGATGGTTTTACCTTCCAAGCCTTTGTCCAGTTGCTTTGTGGATTTATAGCGGTGAGCGTCTGTAGGCAGCTATGGCAGCATGTTCCAAAGGAAGGAATATTCCTTGGAAAAGTACTAGTACTACTTTTCTCTAATTTTGACTAATACTATTTCAGGCCCTCGGGTTCCTGTTTTATGACAAATGCTGACAATTTTTTCCTTGTTCACTTTCTCCCAGGCCATTCATACTTTTACAAACCTACCTGTCTCCTATATCATTTCTAGGTTGAGGAATCCCCTGTTCAGTCTTTGTATAGAAGCTGCTCTGTACTTCGTAGAAGGGCAGAAAGAATGATTACATTTCAAAGGCTTCAGCTTGGTTTTTAAGATCAGAACTATACCCATTGTTTCAAGACCCACCTGTCCATGGGCCTAGACAGGGAGATCATGATAGTTTTCGTGGAGTTTATTTTGCAGTAGTTAGTTGTCTCGTAGAGCATTTTTCATGTCATGTTTCCATGAACCTGAGTTGTACATGCTCAAAGCACTGTGCATGTCTCCCCGTTCTTGGGTCCTGCTTCCTCTGCTTGCCAACGTATGCCGAGGATTCAGCGGAGGGGGAAGGCAAGGCTTATAAAGCACGCCTGCCTCTGTAACGCTTCTGAACCTCGGTTATTTTTGTACGCTGAGTTGTCTGTTATAGAAAGCAGGCTGTCCAGTCATTGGAGACGTTGCTGTTTCTCGCAACATAACTCATGTCTGGCCACGAATCCCTCCCACTCCTCCTGGGCTCCCTTAAGAGCAGAGAAGTTGAGGTTATACAGGCACGAAGGCTGAACTCTCCATGTGTGGAGGTGAAGGAATGGCTGCAGAGATCTGTTTGAAGGGTGATTCATTCCCCAACCTCCCTCCAAGAGAGGGGGCTCTCTTTCTTCTGGCACGACTGTGATTCGCCGCATTGTGTCTGGCTTAGGGTTTAAGGAGTCCACCCAGAAGGCAGCCAGCTCTCCCCTGTGCTGTTGCGTGGCAGCCTTGGAAAGGCAGGTCCATCCCCTGGCTGCCTTGCTGTAACCCGTGCAGCAAGGAGAAGGCTCTGCCTCGGCAGGGGGATGCTCTCCAGGGATGGCCGGGTCGCTGCCCTTCTCAGCTGGGGCTGGCTCTGAGGCTTTAAACACGCTCCACAGAAGTGCCATTTCGATGGAGAATGTCTCGTGTTTGGGGTTTGCTTCTCACCTGGGAGACCCTCACCTGCAACAGGCAGAGTAGGCTCGGTGCTCAAGTTTGAGCTTAGTTGACTCCCGGGAGTTGCTTGGTTGGGAAGAATGAAGGTTTGGAAGCTCTGGCAGCGAGGGCGCTTTGGTGAGGGTCTCTTCTGGAGGGTGAAGGGCTGGCAGGTGCTCCAGCAAGACTCCAGGCGTTAATCGGCTGCTGTGCGCAGCCAGGGGCTCTCTCCTCTTCAGTCTGAGGCGGAAAGCAAAGGTGTGCTCGCTCGGGTTGTGGGACAGCTTGGGAATACTCGGTGTAGACTTGCACGCTCGGGCATAGGCACCGACAGGCTCCAGGCAGAAGAAATGGACTTGCAGGGCTGTGATGGACAGGTTGGTGTGGGCCGTGCCCCACCGGTCTCGTTCCGACCTATCTTCACAGACCCACAGCAAGTGAGGGCACTGCTGCTCCAACACAGTGAAGTTCTCATCTGCGTCCCATCCTGCTGTGGGCTGTCACTTTGCCTGTTTCTCTTTACCTCCCTCTTCTGCCTACATGCCCCAGGCACCTTCTCTTGTTGGCAACAAGGGATCAGGAGAGACACAACCCTGGTGGCGTGCTTGCAGGAGACTCTGGGCGAGCCGTGACCGAGGTGGGGCCTCCTCAGAGTCACCTGAACAACTCAGATGCAGAATTCCCCGTGACCCGCGTGGGATGGCGACCCAAAGGCCACCTGGGCACACTGAAAACGTCTCCCTGTAGATAGTGTCACCTTGGGGATAAATCTTTACAAGCCCACCCAGAAATAAGGTGCTTAAGGTGGTGTCCAGGACATCCTTATGCTGTACACGTGCAGCTATCAGGATGTGATAAATGTATTGATCTGTGGAACTGCTAATATAGCTAAAGGCTGTGACACTGCTGTTCCTTGTGGCTTCCTCTGTTCCTTGTACTCCCATCAGCAAGGGTGATGAGCAAAGTCTCCCTTTTGCTTTATTCCAGGTGAAGATATTCATGCAAGCCTTCATGGAGCAGCTGAAGATGTCAACATCAGGCTAGACAGGAACTCTGTGACAGCTGGGAAGACCTACATCACGCTGTCAAACCACAAATCCATCGTCATCCACAATCGGAGTAAAGTCATAGCCCACTCCAGTGGAAGGCTTTTGTTAGTCAAGAAGAGGAGGATCAGGAGAAGCTGAGGTTCGCTGGGAAGATTCCTTTCAGTATCACACACTGCCCAAGGGTAAAACTAATGTACAGCCTCAGAGGGAAGTTGGTGCTTTTTTGAATGGCATAGGACAAGTAAACCATCCACGACATCAGGGTGTCCCCCCTGGGCTTCAGGGTGATGGAGCTCGGTGCTTCCCATTCTGGTTCCATCCATGTTCCAGCTGATGTTTTGGGGAGGAAAGGTTGATTGCAATGGCTGCATTTCCTCGGAGAGCAAATTCCCGTCTGTGGGAGCCCTAAATCAGTGAGGCCTGGTCCCTGGGCTCGCAGGGGGTCTGTGAGGCTGAGGAAAGTGTCGGCACTCCTTACCCGGGACGGCGTTGAGCAGTAGCACCTAACAGCTGCAGGCAGCGTACCTGCTGTGATATTCACTGCAGTTTCTTCCCCTCCAGCTCTTGTAGGACAGCAACCTCCTTCAGCCTGCTTTTGCAGTAATGCGCAGGGCAGGGTGCTTTGCTGGCCCCGAACGTTGAGGCCATCCGGCTGTAGGATGCTGAATTGCCTCGCGCTGTCCCGGCTTCCAGCACAACGAGGTATCCCTGCCCCTTCTCCGGGGCTGAGGAGAGTTTGGAGGTCAGGGACAGGACTTGGAAGTGCCTTTGGGCGTCAGCACCTGTGTCTTCACGGTGCTGAGAGGTGGGGCAGGCTCTCCAAAGGGTGTCTCTGAAGCTTTGAAATTCCGTTTGGGGCAGCAAGGAAACGCTTCTGGCCCAGGGGGAGGCACTGGAAACGACACTTTAAAGCTGGGGTGATTTAGGGAGTCCTTGTGTGACTTTTCAGAGTTGGACGGCTGTAGGTGTATAGGAGTTAGTCTGAACCCAGAGCTGATCAGGAAACTGCCTTCAACTGGAGCACTTTTTAAGGACTTCTGAGCAAATAAAGTTCAATGTAATTAGGTCAGAAATGCCTTGAAGGCCAAACCTAGTTTCCCACTGTTCTCTGTTTTTAATTGCACAGTGCATGACTCCTCTGCAAGATCAGTGTGTTAATAGAAAAAGTCTGTAGTTACAGAAAAAGTTTGTAGTCCCTGCATGCACAGGCTATCTGCCCTGGCTGAAACCTGACAGGATAACAAACGGTGATTGCTTCAGGCAGCTTCCCTATGCAGATGTCCCCGGAACCCCTTTGGAAGAGTAACCCGGAGAGGGTGCTTCAGGGACACCACAGGCACTTCCAAAGCACGGAACTAATGAGCAGGACATGCACGGGAGAGTCTGTGTTTAGTAGCCACCTTATAGCTTGAAGTGAGCTTTCCAAATCCATTTTCCTCCTGCCTAACCCAACTGGAAGAGTGAGTTCCACCGCATTTTTTTGTGATGTACTGAATGTATTCTTTTTTAAAAGCAGGTGCCACCTTCTTGGCTTTGCGTCACGCTTTGTGCTGTCCCCTTTTTCTATGTACAAGAAACCCCACTGAAGACAGAGCGTTGATGGTTCTATTCAGCTGCAGGGGAACTGCCATGGCGGCTGTAAGAGAGGGGCAGGGCCGGGCGCAGGCCGGGGGGTTTATCCGTTCTGAGCCCCTCGACCCCTGCTGTGCGTATCTGACAGCCCTGCCTCGCTCACAGCCGCTGTCCCAGAGGGAACAAAGCCCAGGAGAGAAAGTTCTCTGTCGGCTCAGGGGAAGCACCATGCAGGGGTGCAGCACCCTCGTGTTGCAGCCAAAGTGATAAACGGGCCTTGCTTAGCGCAGCTCTCCGTGCAAAAACCTCCGTGGCTGCAAGGATCTCAAGCCTCGACTCTGAGCGCTCGATGGAGCTCCCTCCCAGCCAGCCGAGATTCCCGACCGTCCTGACGTGGCGCTTTCCCTCCCAGCAGCGCCCATGCCCATTGAGTGCCTTTCGCTTGCAGCCGGCTGTAATGTCGGCATCAACCCTGCACTCCAGTTTTTTGCCTCTCTGAGTGTTGCTCACTAGGATAGCCCCGAGAGTGACACCCCCTCACCCCCACCCCCCCACCCCCAACCCCCCTGCCGGCTGCCCCCATTGTGTCCATAGGGATAGCGGTTTGCCTGCGGGCATGGTGGGATGGTGTTTCTTCCAGGAACCACATGGATGGCAGGGTGAGCCCTGGGGGGGCTTGCGCCGCACGGGCTCACAGCTGGGGAGGCGGATTCCCCGCTCGCAGGGGCTGGGGGCGAGGGGAAGTGTTTTAGGGACGGACCGTGGGGGCCGGAGGGAGGGGTTTGAGGGACGGACGCCGAGGAAGGCCTCCTGCCTGCAGCGATGGCTCAGGCCCAGGGCAGGGCTCTTCTCTGGATGCCACGGGGTCGGTTGCAAAGGAGCAGGCTGCCCCATGCAGGGAGCAGGTGCGTGCCGGGGCTGCCAGGGGCCCTGCCTGCCTGTTCCCAGCCCAGCCCCAGCTGGGGCCAGCCCTGCGCTGCAGCCCTGGGGCCGAGGCGCACGGAGCCGGGCATTGCTGAGGGTGCTGCACCCTGACGGGCCCCGCCGCCAGCTGCCGGCTGCCCTGGGCTGCCCCTCGCTCTCCCCAGCTCTGCCTGCTGCCAGTGCCGGGGGCACCGCCACGGGGCTTGCCCCCTGCCCACAGCTGCCCTGACCCACATCTGCAGCTGTACGTGGTGCCCACATCGCACAGCTGGGGCGGGGGTGGCAGGTCTCTCTGGTGGCAGCCTGGGACTGGGGGCAAAGCCAAGCCCATCCCTCGCTTGTGATCTTTGTCCCCAGGGAGAGCCAGTGCAGACGTGTGCTGCGCTGGAGAGTGTCCCGCGGGGAGGTGACGGCCGACTGCAGAGCAGCACTGAGACCCGCGCGACAGCAACGGCAGCCGGTGGCCACAGAGCAGCCCAGGGGAGCTGGTTCCCTCGACGGGCCCCAAAGCAGCCTTCCTCAGCCCCAGCTTTTGGTGACGTGTGGAGCAGCGCAGGGATGTCTCTCAGGCTTCCAGGCCTGAGGAGGCTTTCCTCCCCAGGGGCACTGTTAGAAATCCTGCTCCCAGGATTAAAGCACCCCTCCCCCCATGGATCCGAGGCTGTGTATCCAGCCCCCTGGAGCTGGGTACAGGTGCCCTGAGCGGTCTCTCAGGGAGGATGGGGCCACCTGCCTGGTGGCTCTGACACAGAAATGATGAGCTGAAGCCCTGTGATGGTGGCTGGCCGGCTCAAAGCCTCCGAGTGCCTCAGCCTCTGTCCCCAGGAGCGTTTATCCCAGGCACTGTTTCAGGGTGTGAAGATGGGTGCCGGTGATGTCCTGGTGCCTCCGTCTGGCTCCCACTTCAAGGTTGTGATGCCTGAGGTCAGGGACCACCTGAAGGCCTTGGCAGAGATCTCAAGGGACTTTGTGTTCCATCTAGTGTTGCCTTAGGGCTACAATGTGCTGTGGTTTGGGGGCAACAAGGTTATGGTATGCCAGAGGTCAGGCCAGTTCGTGTCAAAGTGTGTTATTGTTATGGACAGAATCTGGGTTTGTTGGCCCTGCGTTCCTGGGGTTATGGCATTTTTATCTTATCTTGTGAACTGTGTGGTGGGTTTCTTTGTGGAGAGTGCCTTTTTTCACCTCTGTTGCCTTTGTGGGGTTTGGATGGGTGCCTTTGGTTTGTGTACAGAGTTTCTTCTGGTTGTTTTTCTGCTGTACTGTTGGATGGTGGTGTTTTTTCTGTCTTGAAACCATCGTTGCTGGTCTAATATATCTCCTGCAGGTCAGGCAGTGTCACTTCTGGTGTGGTCTGACTCATTTCTGGTGAGTTGGTAGGTAGGTATGGAGGACTTGTGGTCCCTCCATGGAGAATGACTGCTAGAGGACTAAGAGGCAGATCTGTGGAGGGGTGAGAGGACTGCTGGCCCATAAGTAGTGACTGTCAGAGGACTAAGTGTACTTGAATTTACGTGGGCTTCCAAATTCATGGTTGTTTCTCCTGCCTTGCGGAAGAGCCATGGGAAGTCACCAGCCACACGGAAGGACAAGGGGTTTCCCAAGGCTACGTGGCTTTTTGGGGTTTTCTTTTGAGTAAGAAAGTCTTGTCTCTACATGAGCGCAACTGTGAACGGTCAATTTTGCTGACTTTAGAGAGCAGGGAGCTGCACTTTTCTGATGTGCCTCACATGGCTGTAAGGACAGAGTGAGAACCAGCAAGAGGATTCCTTCCTGTCACCTTCTCCAGGGGAACAGTGCTGCACTTTCACAAGGTGAGCTCTGGTTCTGCATGAGTGCACAAGTTTTTGGTCAATTTTCTCACCACAGGAAGCAGAGAGCCGAACTTTTGCTCTGTGCCTCATCACATGGCTTCCAGGTCAGGGTGAGAAACAGCCAGAGAATTCCTCCCTGTCACCTTCTCCAGGGGAGCACTGCTGCACTTTGTCAAGGTGAGTTTTTTTGGGCTGTACATGATTGCCAATGAAAAGAGGTCAGTTTTCTCACCACACAAAGCAGGGAGAAGAACTTTTGCTCAGTGCCTGACAGGGCTACCAGGGCAGGGTGAGAAGCAGCAAGAGAATTCCTTCCTGGAACCTTCTCCAGGGGAGCCGTGCTGCCCTTTCCCAAAATGTATTTTTTTGGCTCTGCATGAGTGCAAAAGCTTTTGGTCAATTTTTCACCACAGAAAGCAGGGAGCAGAACTTTTATGATGTGCGTCATATGTCTGCCAGGGCAGGTTGAGAAGCAGCAAGAGGATTCCTTTCTGGCACCTTCTCCAGGGGAATTTCCCAGTTCCCGAGAGACTGCTGGTGCCGGCTGCAAGGGTGCTCCCAGACAAAGGGTGGTCCTGTGTGATGCTGGGGTTGGAATTGGTGATGTCTCCTTTCCTTAGTCTCGTTAAGGCTTTGCAGTGACAATTTGGTGCTTCGCTCCTATTGCTCCTTTATCAAATCGCTCACAATAGCTACTGCTGTTTCCTTTCATCATATTGCATGCTATTGTCCTTTATTATAATACAAGAAACTACCTTGGATATGTTTCAATGATTGATGTATTTGATCGATTTGATGTGGAGTTCATCTTTGCTGGGTATCCAGTCAGTCAGCAAGACATAATTTGGTGTAGTGGGCAGCATATGAAGCAAAAGTGTCTTTATTTAGGAAAAAAAAAAATGTTCCTCAACTTGCTATTGTCAGGTGGGAACCATTTCCTTATGGTGTTTGGGCCAGAGTGGTCTGGTGGTGCTGGGCAGTTGGGCCATGCCAGGGACAGAGGGACGGGGGCAGGGGAGGGGGCGGGGGAAGGGGTTTAGGGACGGACGGGTGGGAATTGATGAAGGATTTTAGGGATGGACCGGGGTGTGGGGGTGTTTGTGGGTATGGGGGGGGTGGTGGGGGTGTGTGTGTGCCCCACCCCGCAGCTCCCCTCGACTGCTTCCTCCTCACCAGCACCTGCTCAGCACCCCAGAGGGGCTTCCCGGAGAGTTCCCGGAGAGCCGGGGAAGGGGCTGTCCTGCACCGCCCCTCCAGACGGGCGCCGCGCAGGCAGACCCCCGAGCCCCGCCAAGGGAGGGCAGCGCCGCTGGCCGCCCCCCTCCCGCCGCGTCTCCTCACCTGCGCCCCGCGCCTCGCGCAGCCAGCGACCCCGACCGCCGCTGCCACGCGCGCACAGCTGGCGGGAAGAGGGGCCCCTCGGCCTCGTGCCCAGCACAGGCTTCGCTGCAGGCCTACGAGAGGTAAAGCCGGTCCCGGGGCACCATCCTGGTGAAGAAGAGAGAAGTGCGTGACCTGCCAACACAGGGGTGGCCCCGCCCCCATGTGCCCTTTGGTCGGTTGCTATGGGAACGAGTCGGGCTGTTCCCCTGGCAACCGGCTGACAAAGGGCACACAGGGGAGGGACCACCCGTATGTTGGGAGGTCACACACTTCTCTTCTTGACCACGATGGCGGCAGGCCCCTCGGCCTCGTGCCCAGCACAGGCTTAGCTGCGGGCCTACTAGAGGTAAAGCCAGCTTGGGGTGTCCCCCTTTCCAAGAGGCTTCTTAGGTTGCACATCCTCTGCCTTCCTAACGAGGAGCTCTGGTTTTGATGCCCACTGTGCTGTCAGGAAAAATCCCCCCTGAGTTTCTGTGTGGTTCAGCAAGAGAACAGGGCAGCAGACTGGCCCTGTAGGCGCTTCTCAAGAGGCCGGCTGGAAAAGTGCTCAGGAAACACGTCATTTGCCTTCCTGGAGGGACTTGTGTGCATCTTGAGTGGTGCTGGTAACAGTGTTGCCTCCTCTGTCTCTTCCAGTGGCATACCCGGATTGTGTGTGTGCGTGGGAAGTCGACGATGAGCTCGGTGGCAGTTTTGAGCCAGGAGAGCTTTGCCAAACACCGCAGTGGCTTGACGCAGCAGCAGGTGAAAGGTGAGAAGACACAGCTGAGTTCCTGTGATGTGCCTCTAAGTAGAGACTGCGCAGGCAAGGTTCCTTGCTCTTAGCCAAGCTCGCTCCATGCCTCCGGCTCCCGCTAAGTGTCCAGGCACGGCGTTCGCCATTCCTAGGCTGGCGGCCTGCCAGACTCTGGCTTTCCACCAACAGGAGCACATCGGTGGTGCTGCACAGTGCAGGGCCAGGCGGAGGCAAGCCTCAGATCTTCACAGAGCTCTGGCTAGCAACGCTGTCAGCCGTGGGGCAGGGCATGTGCAAGCAGGGGTCATTGGGCTGCAAGAGAGCCTCGTGGGATCAGTGTGCTGGATTGTCACCTCCTCCTTTGCTCAGCCAGGTGCTGGGGAAAGTCGGTATAACCGTATTGGCTGACTCACTGATGGGTCTCGGCACCCATTCTCCAGCTGCGAGCTGGCCCGCTTGGCACAGCCCAGTGCCCAGCTGAGTCGAACATAAGCTACAGGCTTTCCCTGGACTCTGCCCCAACTAGAGTGCTTCTGCTTCTCTCTGCCTTCTTCCTGGGCATGTGTTCGTCCTGTCCCCTTCTGACCTACAGCCTTGCTGTGTCCCTTTGATTTCTTTCTCCTTGGCCTGTTGTCCCCTGATGAAGCTTAAACTTAAGACATAAACTTAAGACTTAAGCTCAGACTAAACCCTAAGACTTAATCCTAATACCTAACCCTAAGACTTAAACTTAAGACTTAACCCTTAGATATAACCCCAAAACTCCATCTGTAAGACTTTAAACTTAAGACTTAACCTTCAGATATAACCCTGAGACTTAACCCTAAGACTTAACCTTAATATTAACCCTAAGACCTAAGGCTAAGAAATAACCCTGAGACTGAACCCCGAGACCAAGCCCTGAGACCGAACCCTGAGACTGAACCCTGAGTCTTAACCCTGAGTCTTAACCATAAGAATTAACCTTAAGATTTAACACTAAGACTTAACTCAAAGACTCAACATTAAGACTTAACCTAAAGGCTTAAGCATAAAACTTAACCCTAAGACTTAACACTAAGAGTTATCATTGACACATAACCCTGTATTAACCTAAAGACCTAACCCTGAGACTTAACACTAAGACCTTACCTTAAGCCTTAACCTTAAGACTTAACTTTAAGACTTAACCCTAAGACTCAACCTCTAAGACTTAACCCTAAGACTCAACCTTAAGAATAACCCATAGGGTTTAACCCTAAGACTTAACCCTAAGATTCATCCATAAGATTTAACCCTGAGACGTAACTCTAAGACTTAACCATATGACTTAACTCAAGACTCAACATTAAGACTTTAGGTAAAGGCTTAACCGTAAAACTTAACCCTAAGACTTAACTTTAAGACTTAACCCTAAGACTTATCATTGATACTTAACCCTGTCTTAACCTAACGACCTAACTCTGAGACTTAACCCTAAGACTCTACCTTAAGCCTTAATCTTAAGTCTTAACTCTAAGACTTAAGCCTAAGACGTAACTCTAAGACTCAACCTTAAGACTTAAACTTAAGACAACTCTAAAACTTAATCTAAAGTCTTATCCCTAAAACTTAACACTAAAACTTAAACCTAAGACTCAACCTTTAGACTTAACCATAAGCCTTAACCCTAAGACTCAGCTTTAAGACCTAACCTTGAGACATAACTAAGGATTTAACTTTAAGACTTAACCCTAAATCTTAATCTTGAGACTTAACCCTAAGTCTTAACTAAACAACCTAACCCTAAGACTTAACCCTAAGAATCAACCGTAAGACTTAACCCTAGGACTTTACCCTAAGACTTAACCCTAAGTCTTAACCCTAAGACTTAACCCTAAGACTCAACTTTGAGACTTAACTCTAAGACTCATCCTTAAGAGTTAACCTTAAGAATTAACCTGAAGACTTAACCCTAAGACTCAACCTTTAAGAATTAACCTTAAGACTGAACCCTAAGACTTAACCTTAAGACTTAAGACCAGCAGGCCAGGGATGGTTTGCATGGTTTCCATATGTTATTCTCAGGACTCTGTCTTTGCTGCTCGAAAGCCTCAAGTGCCCTCTTTAGCTCACCGGTGCAACAGCCATGGCAATTTCAAAAGACCCGCAGTGAGACACCCTGGCTAATGGGGCAACCAACTGGAAATCCTTCAGCTGCTTCTGCGGTAGGCAAAGGGAAATTAACTGAGTCATCCATGCAAAGCCCTTTCTTTTTTGTTGAGTTGGCTATGAAATGTAGCATTTTTACCACTGCTGGAACACTTTCAACAAGTCACAGTAGGATTTTGGACTATAGACATATTGTGCTTCCCCAAAGGTACCTGGACAGTGGGCAAGTGGGGCGTACAGGTGCAAGCCAAGGGATGGGCAGAGGGGAACGGGAGAGGAGGAGGGACAGCTGGAGAAGCACAAGAGCAGAGCACTGCTCCAAAAATGATCAGCAGAGGAAGAATAATGGCTGCTGTTATTATTTAACATCATTACATCCCAACAGTTGAGGTCCACAGCATCCATAAAGTGTCACAAGAAGCTTCCTCCTAGTAATATTTTTCCCCAAAAGGAAATTGACCTCATCTGGAGCAAAATGCACAAACCAAACCACAGCGCTGTCCACAAACAGCCAATAAGAGTGACTGCACCTCAGCACTTCAAAGAGAGGGAAAAAAAGGCTGTAAGAATTATAACAAAAAGAATAAACACATCTTGTCCTAGTGAGCAAGAGAACTAGCTCCTCAGATACACTAACAAATCAATGTATGTGCACAAAGCAGGATGTGTCTGAAATGAGGAGAGATTCCACTGCAGTTTGGAAACTGAGATGGTTTCTCACACACACACACACACACACACACACACACGACTTCCACACACAGTCTTGGTCAGGATACTATAAACAGGGGTTTACTTTCTCACAAAAAATACCACTGGACTCTTCATTGATGAAGAGGAAGATGACAGGTCTGTTATCTCTGCCGGAAGATAGCACTTCCTACAGCCTACAGTTTCTCCTGGCACTACGACGTGACATCGGGTTCAGCAAGAGAAAGTGCCAAATCTTGAATCATTAGACCTGCTCAAAAGAGAAATAACAAAAGCTTTAAAATCAGGCCAGTACTAAATCCTCCTTCCTATGCAGAATTGGGGTGTGCACTTCCAGCCCCCCCCCAGAAACAGAGGGGTTTCTTAAAAAGCCACCGTCTGTCTAAACCTGCACACAGCATTGATGTGTATCTATCTCACATTCACACATTCACTTCTCTCCCACTGAGATAATTTATTATCACGGGAGCACTTTCCCATAAGCATGTGGACACGTGACCAGAACTGCACTTGGCATGCTGATGCATTAAAACAATTGGGGAATTTTTTTTTCCACTTTCACTGTAAGTGCCATCTTGCGATACCAAAACTTGTGCTACAGTCCTTCCCCTTCAGCAAGGGGAATATGAAAAGAAGGGCCGAGCCCCATGTGCCCATCTAATACCCCTGCAGCTTCTCCCAAAGGAGCTGCCTTGCCATGGTTTCAGGCCACACCTGTGCCTGGTTGCTCATCGCTGCACAAGTCAGGGAGATGGTTAAGTCCTGGAGACAACTTTCACGGTTAAGTCTTAAGGTTAAATCTTAATCTTAAGTCTCAGCATTAAGCCTTAGGGTTAAGTCTCAAAGGTTAAGTCTTAAATTTAATGCCCAATATTAAGTCTTAGGGTTTAGTCTAAAGGTTAAGTCTTAAGGTTAAATCTCAGGGTTAAGTCTCAGGGGTAAGTCTCAAGATTATGTCGTAGGGTTAAGTCTTAGGTTTAAGTATTGAGGTTAAGTCTTAAGTTGACTTCTTATGGATTGAGTCTTACGGTTAAGTCTTAAGGTTCAATCTTAAGGTTAAGTTCTAGCGTTAAATCTTAAGGTTAACTCTTATGGTTCAGTCTTTACGTTAAGTCTTAAGGTTGAGCCTTATGGTTAAGTCTTAGGGCTAAGTCTTAAGTTTGAATCTTAGGGTTAAGTCTTATGGTTAAGTATTAAGATTAATTCTGAAGGTTAAATCTTAGGATTAAGTCTTGGGGTTCAGTCTTAGGGTTAATCTTAAGGTTAAATCTTAAGGTAAAATCTTGGGGTTAAGTTTTACGGTTAAGTCATAGGGTTACGTCTTAAGGTTAAGTCTCAAGGATAAGTCTCAGGGATATGTCTTAGGCTCAAGTCATAGCGTTAAGTCTGTAAAGGTTAAGTCTTAGGTTTAAGTCTCAGTGTGAAGTCTTTAATATAAGTCTTAGGGTTAAATCTTAGGCTGAGGTGTTAAGATAAATCTTAGGTTTAAGTATCAGGGTAAATTCTCAGTGTTAAGTCTTAGGTTTAGTTCTCAAGGTTAAGTCTTAAATTTAAGTATTACGTTTAAGATGTAAGGTTAAATCTTAGAGGTTAAATCTTAAGGTTAAGACTTAGGGTTAAGTCTTAGAGTTAAGTCTCAGTCTTAAGTCTTAGATATAATTCATAGAGTTAAATGTTAGGGTTAAGTCTTAGGGTTAAGTGTGATGGTTACTTCTTAAGGTTAAGTCTTAAGGTTAACTCTTAGGGTTAATTCTTAGGGTTAAGTCTCAGGGTTAAGTCTTACAATTAAGTCTTAATGTTAACTCTTAGGGATAAGTGTCAGTGTTAAGTCTTAGGGATAAGTCTTTGGGTTAAGACTTAAAATATAACTCTTAAGGTTAAGTCTTAGTTTTAAGCTTTATGATTAAGTTTTAAGGTTAAGTCTTAGGGTTAAGTTTTAGGATTAAGTCTTAAGGTTAAGTCTCAGGGTTGAGATTCAAACTTGAGTCTTACGGTTAAGTCTTAATGGTACATCTTCAAGTTAAGTCTTAGCATTAAGACTTAGGGTTAAATCCCAGGGTTAAATTTCAAGGTAAAGTCTCAAGGTTAAGTCTCAGGGTTACGTGGTAAGGTTGTGTCTTAGGATTCAGTCTTAGGGTTAAGTTTTGACGTTAAACTTTAGGTTAAGTCTTAGGGTTAAGTCTCAGGTTTAAGTCTCAGGATTATGTCTTAGGGTTAAGTCTTAATGTGAAGTCTTAAATTGAAGTCTTAAGCTTAAGTCTTAGGGTTAAGCCTTAAGGTTAAGTGTCGGGGTTAATTCCTAAAGGTTAAGTCTTAAGTTTACATCTCATCGATTGAGTCTTAGGGTTAAGTCTTCATTTTAAGTCTTAGGGTTAAGTCTTAGAGTACAATCTTGAGGATAAGTCTTATGGTTAAGTCTCAGGGTTAAGTCTTAAGGTTGAGCCTTAAGGTTAAGTCTTAGGGTTAAGCCTTAGAGTTATGTCTTGGGGATAGGTCTTAGGGCTAAGTCTCAGGATTAAGTATCAAGGTTAAAGCTCAAGGATATGTCTCAGGGCTACGTTTTAGGGCTAAGTCTTAAGGTTAAATCTTAGCTTTAAGTCTCAGTTTTAAGTTTTAGGGATAAGTCTTATGGATAAATTTCACGATTAAGTCTCAGGGTTGAGTCTTAAGGTTAAAACTTAACCTTAAGTCTTAGGCTTACGGCTTAGGGTTAAATCGTAACGTTAAATCGTAGCTTTAAGTCTTAGGGTTAAGTCCAAAGTTTAAATCACAAGTTGAAGTCTTAGGGTTAACTCTTTAGAGTTAAGTCTTGGGGTGAAGTCTTAAAATTTAAGTCCTAAGGTTAACTCTTAGGGTTAAATCTGTAAGGTCAACACTTAAGGTTAACTCTTAGGGTTAAGTTTAGGGTTAAGTCTTAAGGTTACTTCTTAAAGTTAAATATTAAGGTTAAGTCTTAGGGTTATTTCTTAAGTTTAAGTCTGAGGGTTATATCTGAGCGTGAATTATTAAGTTGAAGTCTTAGAGTTAATTCTCAGGGTTAAGTCTTAAAGTTACTTCTTAAGGTTGAGACTTAGGGTTAAGTTTCAAGGTTAAGTCCGAATGTTACATCTTAAAGTTAAGCCTTAGGGTTAAATCTCAGTGTTAAGTCTCAAGGTTAGGTCTCAGGGTATAAGTCGTGAGGTTGTGTCTTAATGTTCAGTCTTATTGTTAAGTCTTAAAAGTTATATTTTAGGGTTCCGTCTTAGGGTTAAATTTTAAGGTTAAGTCTTAGGGTTAAGTCTTAAGGTGAAGTCTTATGGATTGAGTCTTAGGGCTAAGTCTAAAGTCTCATTCATAAGTTGAAGTCTTAGACTTAAGTCTTGGGGCTAAGTCTTAGGGTTAAGTCTTAAATCTTAGGTTTAAGTCTCAGTGTTGAGTCTTAGGGATAAGTCTTTGAATTAAGTCTTCCAGTTTTGTCTTAATGTTTAACCTTAAGTTTAAGTCATAGGGTTAAGTCTTAGGGTTTAGTTTTGAGTGTAAATCTTAAGGTTAAGTCTTAAGGTTAAGTCTTAATGGTACATCTTCAAGTTAAGTCTTAGCATTAAGACTTAGGGTTAAATCCCAGGGTTAAATTTCAAGGTAAAGTCTCAAGGTTAAGTCTCAGGGTTACGTGGTAAGGTTGTGTCTTAGGATTCAGTCTTAGGGTTAAGTTTTGACGTTAAACTTTAGGTTAAGTCTTAGGGTTAAGTCTCAGGTTTAAGTCTCAGGATTATGTCTTAGGGTTAAGTCTTAATGTGAAGTCTTAAATTGAAGTCTTAAGCTTAAGTCTTAGGGTTAAGCCTTAAGGTTAAGTGTCGGGGTTAATTCCTAAAGGTTAAGTCTTAAGTTTACATCTCATCGATTGAGTCTTAGGGTTAAGTCTTCATTTTAAGTCTTAGGGTTAAGTCTTAGAGTACAATCTTGAGGATAAGTCTTATGGTTAAGTCTCAGGGTTAAGTCTTAATGTTAAGTCTTAAGGTTGAGCCTTAAGGTTAAGTCTTAGGGTTAAGCCTTAGAGTTATGTCTTGGGGATAAGTCTTAGGGCTAAGTCTCAGGATTAAGTATCAAGGTTAAAGCTCAAGGATATGTCTCAGGGCTATGTTTTAGGGCTAAGTCTTAAGGTTAAATCTTAGGTTTAAGTCTCAGTTTTAAGTTTTAGGGATAAGTCTTATGGATAAATTTCACGACTAATTCTCAGGGTTGAGTCTTAAGGTTAAAACTTAACCTTAAGCCTTAGGGTTACGGCTTAGGGTTAAATTGTAATGTTAAATCGTAGCTTTAAGTCTTATGGTTAAGTCCAAAGTTTAAATCACAAGTTGAAGTCTTAGGGTTAACTCTTTAGAGTTAAGTCTTGGGGTTGAGTCTTAGGGTTAAGTCTTAAAATTTAAGTCCTAAGGTTAACTTTTAGGGTTAAATCTGTAAGGTCAACACTTAAGGTTAACTCTTAGGGTTAAGTTTAGGGTTAAGTCTTAAGGTTACGTCTTAAAGTTAAACATTAAGGTTAAGTCTTCGGGTTATTTCTTAAGTTTAAGTCTGAGGGTTATATCTGAGCGTGAATTATTAAGTTTAAGTCTTAGAGTTAATTCTCAGGGTTAAGTCTTAAAGTTACTTCTTAAGGTTGAGACTTAGGGTTAAGTTTCAAGGTTAAGTCCGAATGTTACATCTTAAAGTTAAGTCTTAGGGTTAAATCTCAGTGTTAAGTCTCAAGGTTAGGTCTCAGGGTATAAGTCGTAAGGTTGTGTCTTAATGTTCAGTCTTATTGTTAAGTCTTCAAAGTTATATTTTAGGGTTCAGTCTTAGGGTTAAATTTTAAGGTTAAGTCTTAGGGTTAAGTCTTAAGGTGAAGTCTTATGGATTGAGTCTTAGGGTTAAGTCTAAAGTTTCATTCATAAGTCGAAGTCTTAGACTTAAGTCTTGGGGCTAAGTCTTAGGGTTAAGTCTTAAATCTTAGGTTTAAGTCTCAGTGTTGAGTCTTAGGGATAAGTCTTTGAATTAAGTCTTCAAGTTTTGTCTTAATGTTTAACCTTAAGTTTAAGTCATAGGGTTAAGTCTTAGGGTTTAGTTTTGAGTGTCAATCTTAAGGTTAAGTCTTAAGGTTAAGTCTTAATGGTACATCTTCAAGTTAAGTCTTAGCATTAAGACTTAGGGTTAAATCCCAGGGTTAAATTTCAAGGTAAAGTCTCAAGGTTAAGTCTCAGGGTTACGTGGTAAGGTTGTGTCTTTGGATTCAGTCTTAGGGTTAAGTTTTGATGTTAAACTTTAGGTTAAGTCTTAGGGTTAAGTCTCAGGTTTAAGTCTCAGGATTATGTCTTAGGGTTAAGTCTTAATGTGAAGTCTTAAATTGAAGTCTTAAGCTTAAGTCTTAGGGTTAAGCCTTAAGGTTAAGTGTCGGGGTTAATTCCTAAAGGTTAAGCCTTAAGTTTACATCTCATCGATTGAGTCTTAGGGTTAAGTCTTCATTTTAAGTCTTAGGGTTAAGTCTTAGAGTACAATCTTGAGGATAAGTCTTATGGTTAAGTCTCAGGGTTAAGTCTTAATGTTAAGTCTTAAGGTTGAGCCTTAAGGTTAAGTCTTAGGGTTAAGCCTTAGAGTTATGTCTTGGGGATAAGTCTTAGGGCTAAGTCTCAGGATTAAGTATCAAGGTTAAAGCTCAAGGATATGTCTCAGGGCTATGTTTTAGGGCTAAGTCTTAAGGTTAAATCTTAGGTTTAAGTCTCAGTTTTAAGTTTTAGGGATAAGTCTTATGGATAAGTTTCACGGTTAATTCTCAGGGTTGAGTTTTAAGGTTAAGGCTTAAGGTTAAAACTTAACCTTAAGCCTTAGGGTTGAGACTTAAGATTAAGTCCTATGGCTAAATCTCAGGGTTAAGTCTCATAGTTAAGTCTTAGGGTTAAGTCTTAAAATTATGTCTTAAGTTTAAGTGTTAAACTTAAGTCTTAATGTTAAGTCTTAGGGTTTAAGTCTTAACATTAACTTTTAAATTTTAGTCTTAAGGTTAAGTCTTAACGTTAAGTCCCAAGCTTAAATCTTAAGGTTAAGTCTTAGGGTTAATATTAGGGTTAACTCTCAGGGATAAATCTCAAGGATGAGCCTTAAGGTTAAGTCTTATGGTTATGTTTTAAGGTTGAGTCTTAGGGTTAAGTCTTAAGGTTAAGTCTTAGTGTTAGGTTTTAGGGTTAAGTCATAGGGTTAAGTCGTAGCGTGAAGACTTACGGTTATGTGTTAACATTCAGACTTAGGGTTAGGTCATACCTAACGTAGGGTTAGGTAATGACTAGAAATGCAATAACCGCCATGCAATTGTACATGTTCCAGAAACACGTCTGTTCTGGCTGTTGCAAAGGCCCCAGCAATGTCCATAACTTACAGCCAATTAAATTTTTCTGTAAAAATTGTGTTAGTTTCCAATGAAGAATTTACGGGTCGTATGAAAAATGGTAAACAGCTTCTGAAGTGCTGCTTCTTTGTGTCTTGCGGATGAGTAATCCTGCAGCATTACACTGAGGCCAATAAGGTGCTCCCCTTCCATCTTCCCAAGCTGGAAACTACTCTGTACAGGATAGTATCAAAGTATATGCACATTTTAAAGTTAGGAGAAACACTCTGAGTTATTAACAACTAACGTTTTGCTCATATTACAGCAGTTATCCAGCTAGAGAGCACAAGCGTAAGGTTTAAAAACACTATTTCACAAGAAAATACATCTAAGCATACTTTAATAAGCTGGGCCGGAGAAAGAGGTGCGGAAGTGTCGCCAGTCTATTCAGAAAAATTAAACACATATTCAAGTTCTACATACAATCAGAACATAGCAAGAGTTCACCCCTACTGCTGTATGAAAGCCTGCGCTATATCCTCTGAGCGTCACTGAAAGAGCCACCTCCAAGCCAGTGGAATTTGTATTTGTTCAAAACAAAGTCCAAACCTTAAACAGCTGAAGTGTGCCTACGTTGTTAATGGGAAGAAACTAAAGTAACCAACCCCTCTTGAGATCAGTCTATCGCTCAGGATACCTCAGAGGGGGACCCTTGTCAAATGCTCACAACTGCTTAAAAGACGGAGGGTTAAGGAAGCTGTCCATTTTCAGCTCAAAAGGATCTAAAAAAAAATATTTCCATTTATTTGAGAAGGAAGTGTCACTACAGGAAACATTGTCAGTGTAGTTTATAAATTAATCAGTTAATAGCTCAGCATTTATTAAATGCACACAGGTATAGTTCATGAACGCAGTATGGTTTTTGCGCTGTCTTTCATTTACTTTCATTAGACCCCAAGTTCATGAATTTCTAGGTTAAGTTATCCTAAGAGCTTACAAAGTGATCAGATCCCGTGACCTAGAGGTCGTGTAATGCCTCACACCATTCCAGTGAAGAAAAAGCAGTTATACTTACAGATGGAAACCAAAAAAACACCACAAAGTAATGTTTGTACTATGAGGGCTATTTTGAAATGCATTGTTGCACGTAGCATTCCACCCAAGGGCCAAATGGAGATCTAGGCCATTACCAGTCAAGTATCTCCTCGAGTTACTTATTCATGTCTTAGCGGCAGAACGACAGTGTTTTCTGAGCTGAAGAAAAATGCTGCCCCTTTTCCAAATGTAAATTCAAAGTGGTGGTGTACTGAAGAGTGGCACCAAGTTCAGTGGTGCAAACCTTGAACCTGCAAGCTCTAAAAACGAGCCTACATTATCTGTACAACACACAGTCATACAAGAAATATTCTAGCCTAGTCAGTACGAAATGCAATGCGTTACTAGGCACAAATACCATTATTGACATTAGAACCGCGCAAAAGTTGGCATTGCTCAGTTTTCACTATGCTGAATCAAATACATTGGATTTACAGCATACACTGGAAAATATGTTTCTATATATATTACAAATATTATATATAAAACATTTATATTTTATATATATAAAAGAATTAGTACAAGGCTACATTTCTTAAGACTTAGGTGCAGCATGTAGAAAAAAGTTTCAGCTTGTGTCTTTACATACCTCTTTTGATGTTCTACTCGCTGGCTCAGTTTGAGTTCTAGAAGAAGAAAAAAAGATGATCAGAACTTAAAATAAAGCACTCGTAACCTACATAAAGCCGTGAAAACAGTTTATAAAACCTGAACACCAAAACACTGTGTTCCGGTAGTCTTATGAATATGAAAATTTATTTCTATACTTAAAGTGTGCTCTCCTGGTACATTCAGTGCAACTGAAATAAAACCCCAAATCTCATTCCTTCTTTGTCCCCAATTACTCTAAGATACAGAATACAGCAGTGCAAGAAGAAGTCCTCAGATATTTTCATTCTGTTCTCTAAGTCTCAAAACTATGAAGACTGTGCTACACTTTTCTGTTCTTAAATAGTCAGCCATCCAAATATGAAGGCACCTTCAGGCAATCTGTATAGCCCCACTATCACAAACAGGTACCAGATAGAGCACTTTGGTTTCTACACTCCCCTGACAAAACAAGAACAGTTGTCTGTAGAAAACTGTTTCTTTGTGGAAGCCCAAGCACTGTGTTCAGGTACCTACCATACTTAGCCTAAAGCGACTACAAATAGCAGTAGAAACATCACCTGAAAGCAGTTCCAAGGATTTTCTGTGGTCGAGGAGGCCTGTGTTAAAAAAATAAGAAAAAAAGCCTGGATTACCTGAATTTGCTTTAAGATCATCTTGAACATGCTACAATATTTTAGGAAACACTTATAACACACAAGCCCTTGCCGAGATTCCACATACTCATTGGTCTGTACCTGCATGCTACTCATGAATCAAACATGCAACCGTCCATCAGTTAACAAACAATTCATACCTCATCCAAAGCGTCCCACGAGCAGGGGCAACCCAAAGGCTGCTGCGCAAGTCCTGCACAAATAGAAAGGCTCATACTTCCTGCCACTGCTACACCACCACCAGGCTCGCAAGTACAGCCACGTACCTCCTGAACATGAGGAAGTGCGAGGAAACGCTTTAGATTACCGCACCATGGTTTCTCCATCCATTTGCCTTGAGGAAGATACTACAAGGTGACTAACGCATTTCTGAAGGCCTCTCCACCATGACACCATGTGTTCATCATTCCCAAACACTAACGACTCTACCAGTTGTTTCCACAATGTTTCCAGCTGAAGGAATAGAAAGCTAACCTGCCCGATCCATTTGCAACTTCAGGAGAGCAGCGGCATTCATCCCTTACCCCCACGTGCAGGTATTTCTTGGATCTTTGATGCTAGTGGCGCCTAGCCTCTCATTTTAGGGCAGCATTCCAACACCAGGAGAGGGTGCCATCCAACCAGAAATGGAGGCTATACTGACAAGACAGCACTAAGCATCCCCACCTAAATTAACCCCCCAAACCAGGCCATGTTTAGAAGCACAGTGCTGTGGCATCCAGAAAGTCTTGGTAGCGCCTGAAAGCACTGCAACACCTACTGCAGTAATATGCCCAAGGCTTACAGGAGAGCCACATAAATTCAGGGGGTTTTGCTTGCAGATGCTTCATGGGTACTAGGATGCTGCTGTACTGTTTGTTTGAGACACGCTGTAACTCGCCAGTACACTCTATTTATTGAGAACTAACATTAGAAAGACACGGCAAAACCACAAGTCAGTAATATCTACTAATGGTGGAGGAGAGGTCTGTCTTGAAGAAGCCTTGAAAACATGACCATTCAAACCATGCTGATGCAGCTGATACAGAACTGGACTGTACGAATACATCGATGACAGCGATAATGCTGTAGTCAGGCTTACATTTGAGTATCTGCAATTGTAATCAGATTCTCTGTCCTCCATAAATCTGAGGAATACAGCAGTAATACCTGGAGCACAGAGAGCAGCTTAGGGTGAAATCAAACTTAGAAAGGTAACTACTAACATTTGGGAAAGTGCTCAACTGCTTTCTGAGCTTCAGGTTTGGAAAAGATCAACTGTTCCTTCACCGTCCTGGCACAAAAGGCAATACGCTTTAGGATGTTGTTCTTTTTCTCTTGCCCGACATAGACATTGTCTTTAGGAATCTAATAGGAAGCACTTAAGAATGAAACTTCTTGTTTGCACGGTTTGCCAGCTGGCCACTCTCAGTCTTTCCTCTGGAGACAGCATGCAGCCCACACACACACACACCCCCCTTTGGGGTGTAAGAATACCCTGCCCCCCTCCCCCAAACAAAGGAAGCAGTCAAACACGGAGACTCGGACTGCTGGCAGATGGGAACAAATCACCAGTTCACACTGCAATGTGTCTCTCCGTTTACTCTAAAAGCAATACAAGCAAAAGCATACAATAAGGGATCTCTCTGCATAGAGGAAACAGGATGGAGAACTTGACTCTCAGAAAAACCAAGCCCAAGAACAAACCCAATTCAAACATCTGAACAGTTACCACTGTTGGAGCTTGAATGCCACGTCCCAGCGGGCTGAAAAATCTAAGTCTGCTTTGGGACAGATACCTTCAAATCTGCCCTGTCACAACAAAATTTAACAGCAGCTTTAACAAGAAAGATACAACCTGAATGCCTCCGTAAACCAACAGCCTCAAAGAAGGTGAACACACTGAAACCCCTCCCACAGGATACAACGCGTTATGGCTACTTACCCAAGGTCTGTTTTGCCGGTAGCTTTAACTCCTCTAACAGGGACTCCCCTAACAGTTACCGATGAGTTCCCCGGAATCAGGGCATTATCATCGGCGTATTCTGGAAACAACATCAATACAGAGAAAGCATCAGTCAGTTCGTAAGAGTGATATTAACATGTCGTGACGTAGCACTTCAGGGAATCCCTTTACAGATAGAAAAGCAACATTTTACACACAGCGTCATGCTTTCATCATCTCACGGTACCTTTCCAGAAATCTTCAGGTCTGATAGTCAAACACAAGCAGCAAAATCTTTTCCATTTTTTTGGAATCGTTTTAATGCCAACAGCAAAAAGGTCTCTAAAGTCACTAAAGCAGAGTCTGCTAAAACATGAGGTTCTTTCCTGATCTAACTTACATTGCTTTTGCTCCTGTTAGCTTACAAAACCCTAGAACATGTCTCTATAATAGCGAGCACGGCAGAGGACATCCCCACCCCACCTCCCACCTTTTCAAACACATCCCAACCATCCATTTTGCCTTCCCACCATCTTCAAAAAGAGTCCACCATCTCTTTTTCTTTTTTCCCCCAGTGATGTGTAAAATCCTGTTTACTTTTAGCTTCTATTAGCATTGCTTCTATTACGAGATTTCCGTGATCACGCGGCCCGGAAAAATCTGAACAATTGGCCATCTTCACTCAAGGTTCACTGAAAGGTCTTTCCAAGATCTCGTCACCATTTAGTCAGGACTCCTGCACCAAGTTATAAAACCCACGACCGTATCTCCACAGGGAAGATCTCCAAGAACCCCCTTTAGGCAGAACATCCTGGCCGAGTTCTTTCCTTCGTCTCTGAAGGTGACTAAGCACGTAGATGCTGTTCAATAAAAACGGAAATTCACGGTTATGTATAAAACCCCAAAATCTGGCATACACGTGTATGACACTGAAATGTATTCCTTAGCTTTGCTCTGACAACCACTGGGGGATTTTTGCATTTCCACAGGGAAGACACCCTTACAGAAGTTCCAGTAAGTATCTGTGTCACAACCTGTACGTCTGCCTCTACCTGCATGTCTATCTCTACCGCCGTATGACACGCGACCCCGTAACACCCCCAAGACCCCTAACACCGTGCTGTTAAGTCTCCTCACAGATACTCTCCTGAACATACTTTACCTATCTGCAGGTAAACAGCGTGTTTAGGTCCAACCACTTGAAAGGCTAGGGCCAAAGTTACAGTTACCGCAGCAGACATGTCATTCTGTTTAAGTTTTAATACATCAAACAGGAAGAGGGAAAAAACTTATGAGTACACATTGTAAAGAAAAGACTGTTGTGGGAATGTCACAGAACCACAGGAAAAAAAGAAAAAACAAAACAAAACACCCGATAAAATTTGAATGTTTAAGGAATGGAAACGGTTTCCAAGTCTTTTATTTCTGTCATATCCCAAAGTCTTCAATCACATGCAAGCTTTGCCGGACGGTAGATTACCAAACTGAAACAGCACACTGAGTAATACGAAACCATTACCATCTCTGAGAATCAAGCACCATTTCTGAGATTCAAAAGAACTTAGGGCTTCTCGAAGAACATTTTTAGGTATATTCACCATAAGTGATCTGCCATAAAACTTCAGTATTGCACTGACACCGTTTAACACGCAGTACCAGGACAAAAATGCACCCTTTGAAAGAAAAGAAGAAATGATGCCCAATAGCGTCTGAATGAAAATGTCTTTGGTGTAGCAAAGAAGCTGTATTAGCAAGTAATGCCAAGTATACTTTAGACAGAACACTCGTCTACAAGATGGCTTTCCAGGATCTGCATAGATTGTCACTCACAGATACACTCTTGATCCCAAACGTTGCTACTGAGCAGTTTCTGCAGCAGCCAAGCACCACTTTTCCAATGCGGTGGAGTAAAAGTAGCTGAAGACAAATTTCAGTCACCAAACCCACTTCTTTTCCCCTTCAAATTAGCCACCCACTCCTTTTCTATCACGTTCAGCCTTCTCTGCCGGCTTTCAAAGAAATCTGGCAGGATTGTGATTACAAGGCATTGTCCCACATTTCCTTATCGTTTTACCTAGAAGGGTCCCAGAAACCAAACCTCTTCCACGCGCGGTGTCGCACATTGACCCCGTACGCTGCTGTGCCTGGCTGCGCACACAGCCCTGACGCCAGCTGCCAGCGCACAACCACGGAAGAGCAGCTCTGAGGCCCCAGCACAAGTCACCGCTGCCGGCCGCGGCCCAACCACCTCACTGGCCACCTGCGCCACTGCCAGCCGGCTGGTCCCCGCATCCCACGCCCGCCGCCCCCACGCACCTTCCATGGTCTGGGCGCTGGTGACCTGCAGGTCGCAGTGAGTTGCCTTCAGCCTCTCGCAGCCCATGATCTGGCGCCTGAGGTCCTGTCACCCCCAGGCTGCCATTGCCTGCTGTCCCCTCCTGTCACCCCCGGGCTGTCACTACCTGGTGACATAAGCTACATAAGATAAAAAAGAAAATAAGAAAAAACAAAAAAAAAACCTAAATGAAAACCTGCTTTGGTGAACACCAAAACACCCGTGACTTTCTCAGACTCTTCACTACCCCACATGTGAGTCAAGGGACAGGGTCTCCTAAAGGCTCTTTTGCGGGCACTTCCGGAAGACACCCCCATCCCCCACCCCCCACCCCACCCCGCTTTTCTACAAGTGCACAAAGAGCTTAAGAAGAGTTTCATGTCTAAGTTAAAGGAGGCAGTTTCTGAAATTAGCTTAGGTGAAAAAAGCAAGGTGGTGTATTCATGGATTTTCTCCTCTGCAAAGCCATGAAGAAAACATGAACCGCACTCCCAAAGGCAAAGGAGCAAACTGAGGGAGAGCAGCTCATCGGCACCTTTCAGAGCTTCAACAGTCTGGAGAAACGGGAAAAACACCCATACAAAGATAAAGAGCAGCCAAGATGCACTTTTATAAAATGCACATTGGGGCCTGTTCCAGATCTCAGAATGACTTTCAATATTGCTTTGCATGACTATTAGACCAAGGCCTAAAGTGGCGTGATAGCTTCTGCTTGCTGGGGCATGGTAAGATCACTCAAACGAGCGACAAGGTAACAAGTAAACACCAAAGGCGATAGCGGAGCTTACCGTTTCCCTCCACTGGCGACCAGCTGTGCAGTAAACCAGCTTAACCAGCCTCCCTAAGGATGGCTCTAAAGTCGCTGAAAAGGAAAAAAAAGAAGGTAAGTCCTTAGCCTGGAATGTAAAGGCACCATCTTGGCTCCCAGGCAGGTGGCACAGATCGCCCAGCAGGGTCCTGTCCCCACCTTCCAGGGAAGATAAAAAAAGCGCAGGACGTCTTAGTGGGGTGGGTTTGTTGCATCCTTTCCGTTTGCTGAAAGCCTGAGGAAGGATGTATTCCACGGTAGGACCGGTGGCACTTTAGACCTGAGGTTAAAAAAGTGCTGCACTTCAGTGACGCTCCCCAAGCTGCTTTCACCACCAAACAGAAAAAGATTTGCTCTCTCCAGTATGGTGGGAATGATACCATAAAGTCGGTCAGGGAGAAAAACCCTCTAAGACTTGCTTGCAAGTTTCAGAAGGCCGGCATTCTTTATGGCAGTGCTGGGAGCACGGGGGAATGTTTCCTCTGAGCGTGCTCACCCAGTTCCTCGAGGGTACGCACTATGGACAGCAGAGCACTTGCACACTCATAGCGCATTACACATGCATTTTCAGTCAGGCACAGGATGGGTTACAAGTTGCTTGCTTTAATGCAAACGAGCACACACCCTCAGACAGCACTGCTGAGGTTTTTTACTAGCTCCCCGTGCTCCCCAAGCGGGGCCTTGCCCTCTCTCGGGGGGCTATCTGAGTCAGAGGTCACGATCTCCCCCCACAACAATTACTTTTGTCCGAATTCCAACCAACATTCTGCAGATCCCAGCACGCTATCGGCTTGTCTCCTCCTGCGACCACAACGTCCTCACCCAGAGGCTCTTTCTGCATCACTGAAGAGAACGCAGATCTTTTCCCCACCCATTCTTTGTTCCCCATCCTTCCCAAGGCTGACTCCCTGGATGAGAGGTCCCTTAATTCGTCACTTCTAACAGCTTTAGAGAGTCAGCTTGGCCTAACCTTTGTGCGCAGGTGTGTTTAACGTAGAGCTACACACCAAATCAGAGCGTGGCAACTGGGGAGCTCAGACATCTTGTCCCTTTGCCGAGCCAGCAGCTTCCCCTTAGCAGAATCCCTGGACATAAATGTATATACAGTGGAATCTAAACAGTGGCATCAAACGTCCCGCCAGACACCACATCCGTCCCTAAAATCCTTCCCCCCAAACAACCCTGAAAGACTTCCCTTGACACCCTCCTCCACCCCAGGCTGTTCCTGAAATCATCCCCCACCTCCACCTCCCCACCCTGGCCCTAAAACCTGTTCCCCCAGACCCTGGTGCAGCCCTTCCCCACCCTCGGTCCGTCCCTAAAATCCTTCCCCCAATCCCCCGGTCCTTCCCTAAAGGCCTCCATTAACCCCCCGTCCGTCCCTAAAACCCTTCCCCCAGGCTCCCCACTCTGTTCTCTAAATAACACACACACCCTCCACCCCCCCCACCCGCCCCCCCCCCAGTTTACCAATACACACACACCCACCTCCCCCCACCCCCCACCCCTACACACCCACTCCCACAAACACACATCCTTGCCCCATCCCCACACACCCCGCTCCATTCCTAAACACCTTCATCAATTCCCACCCGTCCCTCCCTAAACCCCTTCCCCCCGCCCCCTCCCCTGCCCCCGTCCCTCTGTCCCTGGCATGGCCCAACTGCCCAGCACCACCAGACCACTCTGGCCCAAACACCATAAGGCCATGGTTCCCACCTGACAATAGCAAGTCGAGGAACTTTTTTTTTTTTTTTTCCTAAATAGAGAGAGTTTTACTTCGTACGCTGCCGACTATGCCGAATGTTGTTTTGCTGGCTGACTGGATACACAGCAAAGCTGAACTCCACATCAAATATAATCAAATCTATCAAGTATATCAAATAACGGAATATATCAAATGCAGTTTCTTATATTGCAATAGAAGAAAATAGCATGCAATATGATAAAAGGAACCAGTGGCAGTTACTGTGAGCGATATGATAAAAGAGCAATAGGAGCGAAGCACCAAATTGTCACTGCAAAGCCTTAACGAGACTAAGGAAAGGAGACATCACCAATTCCAACCCCAGCATCACACAGGACCACCCTTTGTCTGGGAGCGCCCTTGCAGCCGGCACCAGCAGTCTCTCGGGAACCGGGAAATTCCCCTGGAGAAGGTGCCAGAAAGGAATCCTCTTGCTGCTTCTCAGCCTGCCCTGGCAGACATATGACGCACATCATAAAAGTTCTGCTCCCTGCTTTCTGTGGTGAAAAATTGACCAAAAGCTTTTGCACTCATGCAGAGCCAAAAAAATACATTTTGGGAAAGGGCAGCACGGCTCCCCTGGAGAAGGTTCCAGGAAGGAATTCTCTTGCTGCTTCTCACCCTGCCCTGGTAGCCCTGTCAGGCACTGAGCAAAAGTTCTTCTCCCTGCTTTGTGTGGTGAGAAAACTGACCTCTTTTCAGTGGCAATAATGCACAGCCCAAATTACTCACCTTGACAAAGTGCAGCAGTGCTCCCTGGAGAAGATGCCAGGCAGGAATTCTCTTGCTGCTTCTCACCCTGCCCTGGCAGCCATGTGAGGAACAAAAGAAAATTTCTGCTCCCTGCTTTCTGTGGTCAGAAAACAGAACCATCACATTTGAAATGGTACAGAACCAAAAAAAGTCACCTTGTGAAAGTGCAGCACTGCTCCCCTGGAGAAGGTGCCAGGAAGGAATTCTCTTGCTGCTTCTCACCCTGCCCGGGCAGCCATGTGAGGCACAGCACAAATGTTCTGCTCCCTAGTATCTGTGTTCTGCAAATTAACCCGTCACATTTGCAATCGTATAGAGCCAAAAAAACCCTCACTGTGGGTAACTGCAGCACTGCTCCCCTGGAGAAGGTGCCAGGAAGAAACTCACATGCTGTTTCTCACCGTGCCCTGGCCGCCATGTGAGGCACAGCACAAAAGTGCTGCTCCCTGCTTTCTAAAGTTGGCAAAATTGACCGTTTATAGTTCTACTCATGTAGAGACAGGACTTTCTTATTCAAAAGCAAAACCCAAAAAGCCACATAGCCGTGGGAAACACTTTTTCCTTCTGTGTGGCTGGTGACTTCCCATGGCTCTTCCACAAGGCAGGAGAAACAACCATGAATTTGGAAGCCCACGTAAATTCAAGTACACTTAGTCCTCTGACAGTCACTGCTTATGGGCCAGCAGTCCTCTCACCCCTCCACAGATCTGCCTCTTAGTCCTCTAGCAGTCATCCTCCATGGAGGGACCACAAGTCCTCCATACCTACCTACCAACTCACCAGAAATGAGTCAGACCACACCAGAAGTGACACTGCCTGACCTGCAGGAGATATATTAGGCCTGTAACGATGGTTTCAAGACAGAAAAAAACACCACCATCCAACAGCACAGCAGAAAAACAACCAGAAGAAACTTTGTACACAAACCAAAGGCCCCCATCCAAACCCTGCAAAAGCCAAAAAGCTGAAAAAAGGCACTCTCCACAAAAAAAAAAAACAACCACACAGAACACATGATAAAAATGCCATAACCCCAGGAACACAGGGCCAACAAACACAGGTTCTGTCCATAACCGTAACACACTTTGACACTAACTCGCCTGACCTCTGGCATACCATAACCTTGTTGCCCCCAAACCACAGCACATTGTAGCCCTAAGGCAACACTAGATGGAACGCAAAGTCCCTGAAGATCTCCGCCAGGGTTTTCAGGTGGTCCCTGACCTCAGCCATCACAACCTTGAAGTGGAAGCCAGATGGAGGCACCAGAACATTACTGGCACCCATCTTCACACCCTGAAACAGTGCCTGGGATAAACGCTCCTGGGGACAGAGGCTGAGTGTTGCAGAATGGCTGTGTGATCACGGCCATGACTCCCTTAAAGATCTTTGTGAAACAAAGTTAGCGTAAGTTAGCTGAAGCAGGCCTTGCAGCTGTGCTGAGGCATGCTGATAAGGAAGCTGAGAAAAACACTGACCTTGTGCCTAATGTTGTAAATAACTTTGAGGAATCCGCGTAGACAAGAGAGAAAAAAATATATGTAGCTAGCTATCCGCAGAAACCGCAAGTAGGAGGACGTATGAAAATGTAAGCCTTTAGAGCTTAGCCAATTAGCAGATGACTTGTAGGCATAATTAACTGGAACTGTATATAAGACATAATCGTGCCGTAATAAATCGAAGCTTGCTTTATCACTCACATTGAGTCGGCTGCTTGCTTCCCCTCGCTCGTCGCAGCTGAGGCACTCAGAGGCTTTGAGCCAGCCAGCCACCATCACAGGGCTTCAGCTCATCATTTCTGTGTCAGAGCCACCAGGCAGGTGGCCCCATCCTCCCTGAGAGACCGCTCAGGGCACCTGTACCCAGCTCCAGGGGGCTGGATACACAGCCTCGGATCCATGGGGGGAGGGGTGCTTTAATCCTGGGAGCAGGATTTCTAACAGTGCCCCTGGGGAGGAAAGCCTCCTCAGGCCTGGAAGCCTGAGAGACATCCCTGCGCTGCTCCACACGTCACCAAAAGCAGGGGCTGAGGAAGGCTGCTTTGGGGCCCGTCGAGGGAACCAGCTCCCCTGGGCTGCTCTGCGGCCACCGGCTGCCATTGCTGTTGCGCGGGTCTCAGTGCTGCTCTGCAGTCGGCCGTCACCTCCCCGCGGGACACTCCCCAGCGCAGCACACCTCTGCACTGGCTCTCCCTGGGGACAAAGATCACAAGCGAGGGATGGGCTTGGCTTTGCCCCCAGTCCCAGGCTGCCACCAGAGAGACCTGCCACCCCCGCCCCAGCTGTGCGATGTGGGCACCACGTACAGCTGCAGATGTGGGTCAGGGCAGCTGTGGGCAGGGGGCAAGCCCCGTGGCGGTGCCCCCGGCTCTGGCAGCAGGCAGAGCTGGGGAGAGCGAGGGGCAGCCCAGGGCAGCCGGCAGCTGGCGGCGGGGCCCGTCAGGGTGCAGCACCCTCAGCAATGCCCGGCTCCGTGCGCCTCGGCCCCAGGGCTGCAGCGCAGGGCTGGCCCCAGCTGGGGCTGGGCTGGGAACAGGCAGGCAGGGCCCCTGGCAGCCCCGGCACGCACCTGCTCCCTGCATGGGGCAGCCTGGTCCTCTGCAATCGACCCCGTGGCATCCAGAGAAGAGCCCTGCCCTGGGCCTGAGCCATCTCTGCAGGCAGGAGGCCTTCCTCGGCGTCCGTCCCTCAAACCCTCCCTCCGGCCCCCACGGTCCGTCCCTAAAACACTTCCCCTCGCCCCCAGTCCCTGCGAGCGGGGAATCCGCCTCCCCAGCTGTGAGCCCGTGCGGCGCAAGCCCCCCCAGGGCTCACCCTGCCATCCATGTGGTTCCTGGAAGAAACACCATCCCACCATGCCCGCAGGCAAACCGCTATCCCTATGGACACAATGGGGGCAGCCGGCACGGGGGTTGGGGGTGGGGGGGTGGGGGTGGGGGTGGGGGGGTGTCACTCTCGGGGCTATCCTAGTGAGCAACACTCAGAGAGGCCAAAAAATGGAGTGCAGGGTTGATGCCGGCATTAGAGCCGGCTGCAAGCGAAAGGCAGTCAATGGGCATGGGCGCTGCTGGGAGGGAAAGCGCCACGTCAGGACGGTCGGGAATCTCGGCTGGCTGGGAGGGAGCTCCATCGAGCGCTCAGAGTCGAGGCTTGAGATCCTTGCAGCCACGGAGGTTTTTGCACGGAGAGCTGCGCTAAGCAAGGCCCGTTTACCACTTTGGCTGCAACACGAGGGTGCTGCACCCCTGCATGGTGCTTCCCCTGAGCCGACAGAGAACTTTCTCTCCTGGGCTTTGTTCCCTCTGGGACAGCGGCTGTGAGCGAGGCAGGGCTGTCAGATATGCACAGCTGGGGTCGAGGGGCTCAGAACAGATAAACCCCCCGGCCTGCGCCCGGCCCTGCCCCTCTCTTACAGCCGCCATGGCAGTTCCCCTGCAGCTGAATAGAACCATCAACGCTCTGTCTTCAGTGGGGTTTCTTGTACATAGAAAAAGGGGACAGCACAAAGCGTGAAGCAAAGCCAAGAAGGTGGCACCTGCTTTTAAAAAAGAATACATTCAGTACATCACAACAAAATGCGGTGGAACTCACTCTTCCAGTTGGGTTAGGCAGGAGGAAAATGGATTTGGAAAGCAAATAAGAATCGCTCACTTCAAGCTATAAGGTGGCTACTAAACAGACTCTCCCGTGCATGTCCTGCTCATTAGTTCCGTGCTTTGGAAGTGCCTGTGGTGTCCCTGAAGCACCCTCTCTGGGTTACTCTTCCAAAGGGGTTCCGGGGACATCTGCATAGGGAAGCTGCCTGAAGCAATCACCGTTTGTTATCCTGTCAGGTTTCAGCCAGGGCAGATAGCCTGTGCATGCAGGGACTACAAACTTTCTCTGTAACTACAGACTTTTGCTGTTAACACACTGATCTTGCAGAGAAGTCATGCAATGTGCAATTAAAAACAGAGAGCAGTGGGAAACTAGTTTTGGCCTTCAAGGCATTTCTGACCTAATTACATTGAACTTTATTTGCTCAGAAGCCCTTAAAAAGTGCTCCAGTTGAAGGCAGTTTCCTGATCAGCTCTGCGTTCAGACTAACTCCTATACACCTACAGCCGTCCAACTCTGAAAAGTCACACAAGGACTCCCTAAATCACCCCAGTTTAAAGTGTCGTTTCCAGTGCCTCCCCCTGGGCCAGAAGCGTTTCCTTGCTGCCCCAAACAGAATTTCAAAGCTTCAGAGACACCCTTTGGAGAGCCTGCCCCACCTCTCAGCACCGTGAAGACACAGGTGCTGACGCCCAAAGGCACTTCCAAGTCCTGTCCCTTACTTCCCCGCAGAACCCTCTACCTCCAAACTCTCCCCAGCCCCGGAGAAGGGGCAGGGATACCTCGTTGTGCTGGAAGCCGGGACAGCGCGAGGCAATTCAGCATCCTACAGCCGGATGGCCTCAACGTTCGGGGCCAGCAAAGCACCCTGCCCTGCGCACTACTGCAAAAGCAGGCTGAAGGAGGTTGCTGTCCTACAAGAGCTGGAGGGGAAGAAACTGCAGTGAATATCACAGCAGGTACGCTGCCTGCAGCTGTTAGGTGCTACTGCTCAACGCCGTCCCAGGTAAGGAGTGCCGACACTTTCCTCAGCCTCACAGACCCCCTGCGAGCCCAGGGACCAGGCCTCACTGATTTAGGGCTCCCACAGACGGGAATTTGCTCTCCGAGGAAATGCAGCCATTGCAATCAACCTTTCCTCCCCAAAACATCAGCTGGAACATGGATGGAACCAGAATGGGAAGCACCGAGCTCCATCACCCTGAAGCCCAGGGGGGACACCCTGATGTCGTGGATGGTTTACTTGTCCTATGCCATTCAAAAAAGCACCAACTTCCCTCTGAGGCTGTACATTAGTTTTACCCTTGGGCAGTGTGTGATACTGAAAGGAATCTTCCCAGCGAACCTCAGCTTCTCCTGATCCTCCTCTTCTTGACTAACAAAAGCCTTCCACTGGAGTGGGCTATGACTTTACTCTGATTGTGGATGACGATGGATTTGTGGTTTGACAGTGTGATGTAGGTCTTCCCAACTGTCAAAGAGTTCCTGTCTAGCCTGATGTTGACATCTTCAGCTGCTCCATGAAGGCTTGCATGAATATCTTCACCTGGAATAAAGCAAAAGGGAGACTTTGCTCATCACCCTTGCTGATGGGAGTACAAGGAACAGAGGAAGCCACAAGGAACAGAAGTGTCACAGCCTTTAGCTATATTAGCAGTTCCACAGATCAATACATTTATCACATCCTGATAGCTGCACGTGTACAGCACGAGGATGTCCTGGACACCACCTTAAGCACCTTATTTCTGGGTGGGCTTGTAAAGATTTATCCCCAAGGTGACACTATCTACAGGGAGACGTTTTCAGTGTGCCCAGGTGGCCTTTGGGTTGCCATCCCACGCGGGTCACAGGGAATTCTGCATTTGAGTCGTTCAGGTGACTCTGAGGAGGCCCCACCTCGGTCACGGCTCGCCCAGAGTCTCCTGCAAGCACGCCACCAGGGTTGTGTCTCTCCTGATCCCTTGTTGCCAACATGACAAGATGCCTGGGGCACGTAGGCAGAAGAGGGAGGTGAAGAGAAACAGGCAAAGTGACAGCCCACGGCAGGATGGGACGCAGATGAGAACTTCACCGTGTTGGAGCAGCAGTGCCCTCACTTGCTGTGGGTCTGTGAATATAGGTCGGAACCAGACTGGTGGGGCACGGCCCACACCAACCTGTCCATCACAGCCCTGCAAGTCCATTTCTTCTGCCTGGAGCCTGTCGGTGCCTATGCCCGAGCGTGCAAGTCTACACCGAGTATTCCCAAGCTGTCCCACAACCCGAGCGAGCACACCTTTGCTTTCCAACTCAGACCGAAGAGGAAAGAGCCCCTGGCTGCGCACAGCAGCCGATTAACGCCTGGAGTCTTGCTGGAGCACCTGCCAGCCCTTCACCCTCCAGAAGAGACCCTCACCAAAGCGCCCTCACTGCCAGAGCTTCCAAACCTTCATTCTTCCCAACCAAGCAACTCCCGGGAGTCAACTAAGCTCAAACTTGAGCACCGAGCCTACTCTGCCTGTTGCAGGTGAGGGTCTCCCAGGTGAGAAGCAAACCACAAACACGAGACATTCTCCGTCGAAATGGCACTTCTGTGGAGCGTGTTTAAAGCCTCAGAGCCAGCCCCAGCTGAGAAGGGCAGCGACCCGGCCATCCCTGGAGAGCATCCCCCTGCCGAGGCAGAGCCTTCTCCTCGCTGCACGGGTTACAGCAAGGCAGCCAGGGGATGGACCTGCCTTTCCAAGGCTGCCACGCAACAGCACAGGGGAGAGCTGGCTGCCTACTGGGTGGACTCCTTAAACCCTAAGCCAGACACAATGTGGCGAATCACAGTCGTGCCAGAAGAAAGAGAGCCCCCTCTCTTGGAGGGAGGTTGGGGAATGAATCACCCTTCAAACAGATCTCTGCAGCCATTCCTTCACCTCCACACATGGAGAGTTCAGCCTTCGTGCCTGTATAACCTCAACTTCTCTGCTCTTAAGGGAGCCCAGGAGGAGTGGGAGGGATTCGTGGCCAGACATGAGTTATGTTGCGAGAAACAGCAACGTCTCCAATGACTGGACAGCCTGCTTTCTATAACAGACAACTCAGCGTACAAAAATAACCGAGGTTCAGAAGCGTTACAGAGGCAGGCGTGCTTTATAAGCCTTGCCTTCCCCCTCCGCTGAATCCTCGGCATACGTTGGCAAGCAGAGGAAGCAGGACCCAAGAAATGGGAGACATGCACAGTGCTTTGAGCATGTACAACTCAGGTTCATGGAAACATGACATGAAAAATGCTCTACGAGACAACTAACTACTGCAAAATAAACTCCACGAAAACTATCATGATCTCCCTGTCTAGGCCCATGGACAGGTGGGTCTTGAAACAATGGGTATAGTTCTGATCTTAAAAACCAAGCTGAAGCCTTTGAAATGTAATCATTCTTTCTGCCCTTCTACGAAGTACAGAGCAGCTTCTATACAAAGACTGAACAGGGGATTCCTCAACCTAGAAATGATATAGGGGATAGGTAGGTTTGTAAAAGTATGAATGGCCTGGGAGAAAGTGAACAAGGAAAAAATTGTCAGCATTTGTCATAAAACAGGAACCCGAGGGCCTGAAATAGTATTAGTCAAAATTAGAGAAAAGTAGTACTAGTACTTTTCCAAGGAATATTCCTTCCTTTGGAACATGCTGCCATAGCTGCCTACAGACGCTCACCGCTATAAATCCACAAAGCAACTGGACAAAGGCTTGGAAGGTAAAACCATCAGAAGTGATTAAACAAAGACGTGAATAAAGCCTCCAGCACAGAAAAATGCTACCTCCAAGGCCCACGAAGGAGAAAGCACATGCACTGCCTGCTTCTACACGCTTTGCTGAGCATCCCCTACTGCTGCTCTCCTGGAGAGCACTTACACTCCCGGCTGCAGGCACCGAGGACGCTTCTGAAGGCTGGAGGGCTTTGCCGGAGCGCCTTCTACCTCAGAGAGAAGGATCTGGCATTGTGCTGACTGTGTAAACCCACAAACCTCCCGGTACAGACGAGAGCGTGCAGATGCCAGCGAGTCAGGAGGGAGCAGCAGGTCTTTCTGCCAGGCAGATAAACTGACACAGAGCAGAGCTGTCAGGGTTGGCCCAGGGCAGCTGCAGGCTTCATGTCCTGGGTGCCAAATGAGATGTGACATTTATTTAAGACTCTTGGTTGTTTAATATATAAGTCTGGAGGAAAAAAAAAAAACAACAAACCACAACAAAACAATCTCTGTACTGTAACAGCAATGTAGCCCTAGGTATTTCACTTGATGGGACAATGTCCATGGGTCTGTGGTTTGGGATGCTTTGCTGCCATGAAAGCACGTTTACTGAAGCCAGACGTACCTGCCCTATCGTTACTTACACAACACGATCTTATTACAGGCTGTCAGTTCTCTCATTCTTGCATTCTTACATGAGCAGGACACAGCTCACTCTGCAACCTGAACAAAGCGACACCTGAACTTGAAATTAAAAGAGAGGCTTCTTATACAGCAGTAGAGCAGATGCTTTTGGCTGTGCACTCCTGAGCGATGCTTTTTGAGACAGCAGGAACACCACCGTGTTTTATTCCAGCATCCATCTGCATGGCTATGGACACCGGTATCTTAGCACATCATGGTAACTTTTAACTATCTGAAAGTAAGAAATCCAGCACTGGGCCATCCTCTGTGGGGCCTGTTGTGCAGGAGGAGAGGGAATTTACAGAAGAGCTAAAATATCTTTCCCTTGATCAAAGCAAACCCTTGAACACGATTTCAAAACAAATTTCAGGTTTTATGAAGAATGTGTTCCTAGCATTCAACAGCCAGTACCTTCCTCCATCGATTACTGCTCTAAATATTAGGAAGCTGGTAGCCAGATGGATACGGCTGAAGAGAAACAAAACAGCACTCTGCTGCCTTTCGTCCTCACCATAATATTCTTCTTCTATCCCTGTAACTCTCTCCTTGCTGAATTTGGATTTTAAACCTTTTTAGGAGTGCATGACAATCAGGTTCAGAATATTTGGGTAACAGGGAAAGCAAGTTTAAGTTAATTTGCCCAGTTTGTCAGAAAACTATGCCTGGCTCTCACCTCTTCTAAAAGAGTCAGGTCCTGCTGCTTTTTCACTGAAAATACAAGCAAGCAACGAAAGCCAAGCTCTTCACTCAGAAGAGTGTCATTGTACCTCCACATCGATCCTCTGAGCAGCTCTTTTGCTCCTGCTACTATCACGATACCCAACTGCCTCACCACCGCCAGCATATTCTGGTTTTTCAAACAGCATGCAAAGGTCTACTGGTACCACTTCACCACCGGAGACGGGAGTCATTTCACCAGGCTAACGATCTCTGGAAAGCGAGAGGAGTCCCCTGCGGCTGGATCCAGCCCTCCCCACCATATGCTTTTTGCTGCACCTCCCATAGAGCTACCTCGATCAGAGTCAGGAGCGCTGCTCTGAGCTGTTTTGCTGTCAGGAAGCTAATGGCATCACCTTCAAAGTGTGCTGGATCTCTGACAAAGGCCACCTGTCAGTCCCCACGTTCGTATTTCCAGCACTAGAGCAAAACACAGGGCACTGACAGTCATTTTTAAGTGTTTCTCTGAGGCAGTGCTCATGAGCTACCTTCAGACATCATTAAAACCATCGCGCTGGTTACTCCAGCCCTAAGAGCAGCTTGTTTATAAACCTCACCGTTAAATAACTGCTGCCAACACAGGGGTTTCTGCAGGACCATTGCCCAGGCTACAACAAAGCTCAGGGCACCCTAATCATCACTGCTGCCACAGCTGATGCTGTCAACAGCTAAAGTCCCCAGCAAAGCCCCCTCTGAGCCCATGCAGCCCATCGCAAGGAAAGGATCTGCTACCCCAGGGCATTGCAAGCCACCGTGAGACAACAGATGGGGAGGAAAAGGGAGATGGAGAGCAATGACCAGCCACAGCGTCTACGGGACAGGTCGCAGGCTCTTCAGACAGCTCTCCTGCACTTAGGAGTCACTTTGCTTTCCACCAGGCTCCTTGCTGTGCATCCTCCTGTAATGGATCACCCAAAGTATTACCCATTACCTCCTCCGCACCGTGCTTAGGAAGGGCTGTTGGCTTTGTTACAGGATGAAATACTCCAGCGCAGGAATATCTGGGAGCCAGCACAGAGGCTTTGTGCTGCCCAGCGTGAAGGAGACTTGCAGAATGGATTGAAAGGACAATGAAACTGTTGGATAACGCAAGACAGCGCTGCCGCATATCCAGGATGCCGTGGGCTATTTTTAATCATTATTGGTACTACAGCCATGGTACGCTGGGGTCCCTGATCAACTGAAACATTGCTTTTGGCCCACGGGGAAAAACAGAGCAGGAATCTTCATTCTGATTGCCTGGCAAAGGCATGCTTAATACGACACTTCATAAATCAATCACCCTTCAAGCTACTCCTCTGCTTCTCAGCAAATGCTGATTGATCCACGAGGAAAGGAGACTAATGAATGGTCAGTTCTGCCCCGAAATGCATCCAGGGTTCATGGCACCTAAGAACGTACTAGTGATTTCCATTGATGATAGAAGAGACAAGCTGCAGTCCAGGATGCCCTGCAAAGAGATGAGAACTACATTCTTCCAGAAATCCTTCACAGGCTAAGGACGGGATAGGCGGCATCACATGGAAGTCTGCTTCTGGGGATGAACAAAACAGCCAAAAGGGGACTTTTAACCTCCAAATAGCCCTCTTAGCACCCACCCCCCAGCCATACTCCTGCAGTCAACTCCACAGGTTGCTTTAGCAGCATTTTTGTCAGAAGGGGTGTTACGTAGTTTTGGAGATATAAAGCCATGGGAAAAAAACAAACAAAAAAAAAGATCAAGCAAATGAAGCACAAACCTAATTTCTCTTCTTCTACCCTCAAAGCGACAGACCATCGGCTTTGAAACACAAGGCCCTAGAGAGGGGCGAAGGCCATACTCTGTTTGCAAGAAATGTAACAACCTTATCTAAAACAGTATATATAAAGAAAAATCATTGTTACAAGCAGTTGTGGAAAAGGGGAACAAAGACAGGAAACTGTTGTTAACTGTTAGCTGATCTGACATAAAGGAACACTTTGGAGACCAATTATACTCGCCCATCAATCTAATTGATTTGAACTCTAAAAGCCTATATAACCAATTATTTGTATAAAGTATTAGTTACCAATCCTCAGTCCATTGCAGTGCTGCTGTGATTAAGATGCAAAGTCAACATATAATTGCACAAACTCCTATTTACACCTTTTTTTGCCTACAGTATATGCCACCCTGCACTTGCTTTGAAGCAGACATACAAGAACATAAAAGTCCGACAGAAACTAGCCAATCCTGCTGGGAATTCTCACAAGTGAAGGAAGAAAAGCACAACATGCACTCACGACCCGAGACAAGCAGAAAGGAAAATCCCTTTGCAAAGTTCTTAAATGCCTGGCAGTCCAAGGGAAAGCTAGAGCAGCCTCTTGTAATAACCACGGTGTCAGAGCCTGGCTTACACCTTTGGATAACACAGGAAACAAGATCTTTAAAAACTCACCAAACAAAACAAGTTTGTCTGCGTCTGCTAGCACTAAACACAAATGGAAATAATAACATCAGTTCATGCACTACAGTGAAGCTTTAGAGCCAAGAGAGGCTGCTGCTTAGGGAAGCAGAAGGTTTCCTCATCTCTCAGCACTGGTAAGAAGCCACTACCAGCCTGCCTGGTGTTGAAGGATCGGAGAATTGTGCGGCGATGAAGAGCTACAGACCTGACCAGCAGTGGCACACAGCGGTGGCCACCAGAAGCTATGGGGCTGTTGCCGTGAATATAGCTCGATAGTAACCGAACACACTGCGACATCAGAGCCCCTGTGAACGCTCACACCAGACCAAGGTTAAAACCAGAAATGGTTTTGGCATTCCCACCCTGGTATCCTGCACAACACAGGCACAGCTCAGGTCAATATGCAGCGAGGCAGAGGGTTTGCTCAGGCAAGTCCTGAGCCTCCTCCACTCCGGCTGGAGTCGGTACAAACCGCGAGGGCTCAGCAACCTGAGTGATCTCAGGAATGTGAAACGCAACACAGCAAGGGCTGAACCTCAGCTAAACCCTGCTCCCTATCCACATCCATCAGTGGGTTTGCAGAGAAAAAAGACAAAGAAAAAGGCTTGATCTAGAGGCTAAGTCAATAGGATTTTCATTTTGTTTTCAAACAAGTTCCTGGAAGCTACTGATGGCAGTGCCAGCCTGGCAAGAAGACAGGACCTTTGGTAGAAAGGGGGTTCTTAAAGGAAAGAGAAGAGAGGCATGCAGAGGTGGTTGTCTTCTCCAAAGTCTGCACAAAACCACAGACTAATATCACAGCAAGGTAATGTTTTACTCTTGTGAGTAGCTGAGATGCCCAGAGGTGATGGCACATCCGTGCTGCCGTTACTTGTTCAGCCTCAAACATCAATAAACACGTAGGGCTGGGATTTAATGAGCTTCCTGCGTGTGTACAGTGGCCACTAACACACCGCCAAGCCCTTGCAGAGGTGGCCTCATTTACCAAAGTAAGCTGATTCAGCTAAGTCCAGCATCAATTTCAGCTGAAGAAAGGGATTCAGCATCCCAACACATCGACATGTCCGGCTGGGAACCCCAATGCTGATCTGTGCAGGAGCTGAGCAGTCGGTAACGCCCCTGACAATTCCCCTCGGCCCATTTGCAACGTGATGCAGCCCCTACTGCAGTTTCCCACCGTGGCCGAGATGCAGAGGCTGTGCTTGCCCTGCTGCCAGCTGAGCACGCCTGGTTCTGTAGTTACCGTCATCTTCACCAAACCCAAATGGCTCTAACACACCACATCAAACTCTCTGTCATGCCACAGGTGACTGAAGAGCTCCACATCAGCTCCCTAATTAATCGTGTTTCATATGCCTTGATTTTTCCTGTGATCTCATGCCTCATTTCCCCCCATTTGTGATGAAACCTCGGTGTTTTCTCAAGCTGGCGGTTATCACTCACAGCTCCAGAGGCTGCCGCAGCACAGAGAAGCTGCCTGTGGTTGGACCGAGAAGGGCTGAGGCACCTCAGGGCAGTGGCTCAGGCCATCCTGTGTAGGGCAGAAGACCCAGATCCTCTTCTGACATCCCCTGCCACCCTGAGCACTGCTGCCACACTAAATACAGTGATCCCCAGCCAGTTCTTCCAGATCTACTGTTGGGAGAGGGGTCTGCCGGAGTCAAGAAATTACTCAATACGAGTTATGCATCTTGCTCATCTTTATTGGCTTCTAATACTTCTTATACAGCCTCAATACACAAGCATGTTCCCAAAGCAAACATAGAATTGGTTATTAGCCCCTAAGCACGTGCTGCTCTCACACCACTAATTATCATGATCAGAACAAGCATTCTATCCATGCAGCTACTTGCGTTAGCCATGTTTTAGCCTTGCGGTTTGCTACTCCCTTTATTCCCATCCCGCTCCCTATCTCCCTTGGCCTTGCACCTGTCTTCCCTGACAGCTGCAGCTTGTTACAGCCACGGCCTGTTAGTACAACAAAGTTACTTGGTCTCAGGATTCAGGAGTAGATCAAGGCCACTTTCTTGTTAACTTCAGCACAACAACTTCAGCACAATTCTAATTCCAGGCCTGGATTGTGCAGATCTTTAGGGATTCTATGGCCACGCTTCTGCAGCCATTCTTCTACAATCAACCCAAGAAATTCTTCTGTTATTTTTTTTTATGCTTACGTTGCCCTAAGGAGATCTTGTCTATCGTGCAAGTGTTGGTGCTGGCTTAGAGGAAGGGGAAGATCTGAGGCCAGCTCGTCACGCTTACTGACCAACCCAAACCACACATCCCAGTAGCTCTCCAGTGCTCAGTACCAACCCCCCTGCAGCAGCCCCCCGCGTGCGGGCAGCCTAAGCAGCAGCTGCCGGCCAGCCTTCGGGACTGGGGGGCTGGCGGGACCCTGCCAGGGAGGAGACGGCTCCGGCAGGGCTTGCTTCTCCACGCTGCAGGCTGGAATCACCACCCCTGACGTGTTCGACAAACACACAGATGTGGTGCTTCGGGACACGGTTGAGCGGTGGGCTTGGCAATCCGGGTTAAGTTGGACTTGGTCATCTTCAAGGTCTTTTCCAGCCTCAATCATTCTATGATTCTACGAGGCTGACGGCATTTGCCCCACGCCTAGCAAGCAGCAATGGGGAAGAAACGGTGCTGGGGACCCCCTGCTGTCAGGGCCAGGCAGCAAAGCTCAGGGGCAGGGGAACAAGGCAGCCAGAGCCCTCCCTGACCCAGGGCAAGGCAAGCTCTGCTCCACATCATCTCCAGCTCCCAGCGTGCTGCACTGAAGAAGCCTATTTAGCTGCTCTCTCCTGCCATACAGGAATAACCTGAATCTGGCACAGAGCAAGTTTTGCTGCCCAGGGCTCAGGAGGGGAGACATGACTTCACCCACTTCCTATGGGGACAGGAACTGAGCCAGCGCAGGAAAACTCACTCTGATTAACAACCACGGAGCCAGAATCAGACCCTGCTCGCACTTTCTACCTGCCCTTGAAGCAAGTAATTGAGGGGCCAAGGCTGAACTCCCCCAACTGTGCCCTGGGCGTGCAGAACCACAAAGGATGCTCTGAGCCTGGGTCTGCCATCCACAGCAAACAAGCCAAGATTTGCTTTAGCACAGCTCCTGCTCAGCAGCTGTCAGCCCTCCTGCAAGTTGTGTGGGAAGTTGAGGGAAAACAGGGCATTCATCTGCCAAACACCTAGATGGTTCCTCAGCAGGCTTTTAGCACAAGGCTGGAGGCTTCCAGCAGGACTAAAACCACCGAGAACTACTCCTGAGCCACACACGTTACCTCTCTTCTGGGGAAACCGCTTTTTGGGGCTCTGAACCAAGGGGAGACAGAAGAGTAATGGAATAGACAGTCCTGCTTGAGGGCTGCCTCCTCTTGGGTATGCTGTCTTCTAAAATACTCCTATGGGTATGGGTTCTGATCTCCCCCCTCAAAGAGGGTGAGATCCTGCCCCCAGGCTTTTGCTTCTGCATTAGACTCACAGAGCTACTGAAAGAGAGCCATCTGCATCATTACTTTTATTACTGACAGCAATAAAAGCATCTCAATATATAGCGCCTGTCAGCCATGCACAAGCTCAGTGGTGCTTTGCTAATTACTGAAGTTTTCTGTGCTGACAAAGAGATGCCAAGGAATGCAGCAACCGATGGGGAAAAACTGCACAGAGGAATTTCAGTGCCGCACCACAGATCCCCTGGGCTAGAAGCGTGTTGTAGCACCTTGCCACAAGGGCCAGTGGGCACTGCAGGCACCCACATACAGGCACAGGATCTGGTCCTACACCTTGAAGACCACCCATCATACTATACTAGGTACTCTTTGGAGACAGGAGTCTAATGTGAGTCAGCATTTAGGGAGCTCTGAGTAGAGAAGCAATTCTCCTTTCACAACTCCAAGCATCTCTCCGGCACCTCCTGTCTCTGGCAGCCTTCTTCACCTGCATGGAGCACCTGCCGTAGACGTTATTGTTTCTGGATGGCATTGGACTGGTGGATTTGCTTTGCACCTCTGGCACACCTCTGGGAACCCGTCATGCATCTCCTCAGCCACGTGTCCCTGAGCAAAGCTCACCTTCCCACACCAAGCTGGTGCTACGCTGCCAGGTTGCAATAAATGTTGTTACTGCAGCAAACTGGGTTTGGTGTACAATCAGCAGCACTCAGGGCAAGCAGCTTGGGCATCATCTCACTTGAGCAGGACTTGACAGCTGAAAGAATATCGAAACTTTATGAATACTGACTTGGTTGAGACTAGGACTTACCTCCATAAACTTATTTTCCCACATCCACACGGTCCACACAGGGTGGGCTGAACGTCATCTGGGAAAGGCCAAGCGACCGACAGGACTTTCAGTGGAATTGAAACCTTTTCCAAACCTGTACGAGTGCTTCGCACGCAGGTTTCAGAAACCCTTTCAAGTACCATAATCTGATGTTAAGGTGCTGGGCAGGGATATGCTGGAGCCCAGAACATCCCAAGTCACCCTCATTTCAGTACGAGCTGGGATTTTTCACACCCAGACACATGTACACAGGTGAAAAGGAGGAGTTTAGGCATGTAAAGCACTGAAGGACAAGTTTTCATTGTAAATCATTACGCTCGTAGCAGCAAACATTTTCTCCACACTCATCCATAAATTTGTAGCAACAGAACCGCCACCACACACACAGTCTATCCAGGGGACAGTACCTGTGCTCCTAAGCAGCCCAAGGGACACACAATTTAAAGCAACCAAATCATACGCTAAGGGAAAAATTGTGACTTGTTCACATGGAAGAGCTCCATGCTTGCTTAAGCAATGCTAGGGACAGATCTGACCCAGCTTCAGCAGAAATTTAAGCAATGTTCACCTGATTCTGCGTAAGTCACCCTAAGAAGGGTGTGATCCATTGAGAACTACTGCTGCCTGCGAGCAAGTCAGTACTGATACACAGCAAAGCGAAGGAAACGCCTCCCAACACCTTAAACTGCTGGTTTGCTCTTAGCACTTCTGTTTCTTAATAAACACTCTGTTGGTGGCTCCGAAAGAGCAACCCAGCTGCTTTCTGTACGCACATCGCAGGGAGCCTGCCGTGGTGCCGGACACATTAGCCAGGGCTCGCCGCGCGAGGTCAGGGAACGCTGTCTGGTGCTCTGCACTACTCCTGCAATAAGCTCTGCACCACACCTCGAAAGACTGATTGATTACACGTTTCTGCTTCACTTTAGCAATTAATCTCAGCAGCCTTTCATTTACCTGTGTGCTTCAAAACTAGAGAGATAATCCCTTCATTATCCCCTTGCTCTCCTTCGCAATTCGTAGTTTATTTCAAAATAACTGCCACATTGTACTGGCAGGCAGGAATGAAATCCTGGGTTCTTCTCCCAGGGAGCTGCACATGTTCCTGGGAAATCACCCATCTCAGAGCCAGCAGAGAGTTTATCTCCGTGGCCTACCCACACAAATCACTTTTGCAAAGATTGACTATGGAGGAACCAGCTGTTTCAGTAAGAACAAGACTCTCAGGTTTTTCAAAGCAAGCCACAAAGATCCTGGCCCTAATTATTCACTCACTCTGTTCCGTCACAAAGTATAAACCCTACGGCCCTAGTCTCCACCGTCACTGCTCATCTGCCCCAGAGAAATTCTAGCCCTCTCAATTTCATCCTATAGATTCTGTATAGGCATACAAATAAGGCACTTTTTTGTGCCTCCCTAGCTGATATTTCATTTATTCTTCCTAGAAACTGTTACCCAAAACAATAAGCTCCTCTGAGTGAGCATAAACCATTCTCCGTGAATATGTCAATAACTGGAAAACATTAGACAAAGCTGAAATAAGTCGTAAGGCTACATAAGCGTTTGGAAGATACAGGAGCATTTGTAACTTCCACAAACCCAAGACAACTAAAATGCTCTTTGCCGGGCTAAAGCAGCACACAGTATCACCTCGGTTAGGACACCACGCTTCCAAGGACCAACGCTGAGGAACAGGGACAAAACAAACCTCCCTCTCAGGCGAGAGGAAACACACGCCAAGTGCCTTCATGCAACTGAGGAAGCGTCTCGTTCGGCACCACAACGTACCCCTGCTGAGCCAAGGCCGACAGAAGCATTTTAACATGACGCCTTTTCCTAAAGATATTCCCCACTTACTCTTGAGTGAAGCTTAAAGCTGATGGTGTTTCTGTGGCCTGATCTTGGCTTCTGCTAGCCTAATATAAATTTTACACCTATCTCAGGAGGCAGCGAGCTCTTCCTCCCAAATCCCAAGAGCCCTCAAGTCCTGGCGGCATTAGTCCTGATGTCGTGAGCTGTGGGATGCAGGTGGGTAGATGTCGCGACAGAGGGAAGACACAGTCACTCGATATGAGTGATCAGCAGACTTCGTTTATTGTCCCTTACAGTCACCTTTTATGCCTTCTTATAATTAGCTCATACATATTACAAAAGTTAAGCTCATTATTAGTTAGTTGCCTAAATACCAAGCCTGCCCCTAGTTTCTCTTCTGTAGTTATCTGTTCCCACCTGCAACATTCTTTTCCCACCAAAATCTTCCTGTTATTGTGTAACAAGGACAGCCAAAGACAGTGTATTTTTCTTTACTTCAGATAAGCTGAGAGCGATGTGCATTTTTGTCCAGCCAGCTGGACTATGTCTATGAGACCTTTTTCAGCTACCCAGTCATCCACAGGTAGAGGGCAAAAAGAAAGAACAAGGGTCTGCGGCAAAACAACGTAGAAGCAGTGCAGGGGACAGATGTGTAAGAGACAGTGGCATTGCAGCGAGTCTGACAGAGGCACGCATTCCCACGTCGCGCTTCAAACATAGCACCGCCAAGGAATGAAGCTTCACACGTGCATATGCACACCGTAACGGAGAATCAAGGTTCCTCCCGCCTCCGACTCAGCAACTCCCAGCAAAACCGGATTCCAAAAAACCTCATTCCTGCTTGAGGGGATGCACTTTAAAAGCCCCCCTAAACACCAACTATTTGTCCCTTTTCTTTGAGGCAAAGCCGGGACAGGGGAGATACACCTGGAGAGGGAGTTAAGGTGACCAGGACAACAGGGAATGATGGTAGATGACAGTCATGGGGGGGCTGGGTGGAGAGCACCCAGCCGACACCAGCATCCCCCAGGGAGAGGCCGGCACACAGCCACACAGAACAAGGGCACACTCAGCCTTTGTCCCTTACCTGTTCACTTGAAGCACCAAAACATACTGAGGTTCTGAAATACAAGGTTTTAGAAGTAGTCTGCAAAGCAAGCTTCACATTTTTCTGCTTTGAAAGGACTCTGTTTTGAAGGACGCAGAGACTGGGCACCATGCAGTGCCCAGACCTTACCTGTGTCGTAGTGTACTGTCAGGGACCCGGAATAATCACCAGTCTTCTGTGGGTGGAAGTCCACTGTTACTTGCACGGCATCGCCAATCCCAAGAGTCCCAGCAGAGCGATCAACAGAGAAAGGGCTGCAACACAGAGAGGCACATCAGGATTACTGTGGGACATGTGGGGACTACGCTCCTTCTGCCGTCTAGCTCACTCCAGCTCACCTCTATTAGCAAGGGGCCAAGAAACCACAGTCAGCAGCAGAAAAAGAGAACATACAGGGCCAGGAACTGAGCCACCGACCCAACTCCTGAAGAGCTCCAGCCTAAGCTATAAAGATCCTAAGCTATAAAATGACCTCATCTCCCCCATACCCTGCACCCAGTTCTCTGCAGCAAGGCTCAAGAGTCTGACTGCTAGCGGTACGATCGGAGGAGGGTTTTTGAAGGGCACAGAGATGGCAAGAGTTATTTGCATGCACAACTTGACACTGAGTTCCTCAGGAATCCGTCTTTTCCTGCCACCTATACACCTCAAGAGATACAAATGTCAAGGTGATACCTGTCCCAGTGAGATTACAGCCTGGAAATCAGACAGGGAGAACAGAAGTTTATTCTTGAAGAACAGAAAATAATTAAACTCCAATTGGCAGAATTAATTTTTTTTTTTTTTTTTATTTTTTTTTTACCTTGAAAGCATCCTGGTTTTGCCTAAGAAAGGGCACATTTTATCAGCATTTCAATGAAAGCTGCTCTAAGCCAAGAAAAATCTGTAGGAGTGCAAAGGCACATTAGAGTGATACAGAAACAAGAAAACAAGACACAAAAGGAGTACCCATTTACAGCCTGAACAATTAAATCTCTAGCTAAATGAAGCACCATTACCAGGAGCATTTCAAGGCACCTTTAACAGGAGGTTTTCGGTGTATTCACAAGCAATGCAGTCTGGGGCTCTGGGTTGTGATCCAGGCTTGGTAACTGTTTGCTTGGCGTACTAGAGAAATTCTGTGCAATGCGTTGGAAATAATGATGAAAAGGTGTTGGTGTACTTTGGATTTAACAAGAGCAGTTATGATTTGTGGCCAGGTAAACAGCTCTCAGCTGACAGACACATAATTCAGTCCTTTAATACTCAGGGAAAAGTCAGATGCAACATGTTTCTGCACAACAGCAGCTGGGCTTTGTGGCTCTTGTACAGCCTCACTTAGAAAGCAAAAGTTATTTGGTTTAGCGCTTTGCCGGTGGTCAATTAACCTTAAAAATATGTTCTGCAGAGTTTCCCAGTGATTGGGGAATGCAGCCCACAAAAATAATGTGAAAAACTGGAGCCATGTGCACGCTGAGCTTCGTTCATGTAAGCAGTGACAGCTGATGAAATTGCTGGAGTTCCTGCTCATTAAGGAGACACTGATGCAATTAGGGGCCTGACCTGCTCCCATTACAACTAGCAAGAACATCACCAGTGACTAATGGGGAAGCACTGGGCCTGCAGTGTTCACGTGCTGGACCTGAGACTTTTGAGAGGGAGGAGGAAAGCCAAGGTGCCGCCAGCCTCAGAACCGGACTGCTCTCCATGGCCCTGCACCTGCACTGGGGGTTGTGCCTGGTTATACTGGGAAGGGCTCTGCTGGTGCTCGGCTGGCATCACTGCCTGCTGGGGGAAAGGCACAGAAAAATTCCCCCCCACCTCTTTTATTTTGTTGTTTTTACCAGAAACATTGCGGGAACAGAAAAGTTGCTGGTTAAGGGCCACACTTCAGCACTACCTCCCACCCCATCCCCTTCCTACTCCATCCCCTTGTCTGCATACCCCTGCCCTCAGATAGCTGGGATGGGAATGACACTCCCGAGGATGACTTCAGGGGATGCCCGAGAAAGTAGATACCTTCACATCTTCAAATTACCAGAGAAGAGGATCCCACCGAGGTCAGGACTCATTCTCAGGACTGAGAAACAGAGCGCAAGTCAGACGCTGCACCTCCTGCCTCCCACCCCACGCTGTACCCACAGGACAACTTGGTTCCTGCTGTAGCAGGAGCTTGTTATCCCTCACGTAGACCTGGTTCTCCAAGACGCAGAGGGATGCAAGGTCCATGCTTAAACTGAACTCTGAACTTCAGTGCACGTCACTAAGCTGTTCCCTGCAGCCTACAGATAAGAGATGCTAAGGAAACGTCCCTGACACACTAATAGCCACATGAAAGCCACTGCCAAGAGATGAAGCTGGCAGGCTAAACTCTGGCCTTTTAGCCATTAATTGTGAGCTGCTCTTTAGGATAATTCTTGTCCTGTTAGATCTACCCTTGTAATGAATAACTACTGCTCCTGAAAAGACAGGAAAGATAAGGTTTGGAGGTTTTTTAACAGCTTCTCTTCTGACATCCTTTTTAACTATGCCCATTTGTACGTTTGCTTTGTTGTACAACATCTAAACTGTCACAGGTCCAGATCTCCCAGTGGTACCTTGCAATCCCTGGCTTGTATAAACTCATCTAGCGGCACCAATCTGAGGGAGACCTTCCCAGCACAACCTGCTGAGATCTTGCCCGTAATAGCCCTTCAGAAAGGGAACAACTCCAGACTAGTAAGCAATTTCATTGTGATCTGTCTTGGTGTTTACATCTTGCTTGCTTTCACCAGGCATCAGCTCCCCATCTTGACAAAGCTGGGCAAAAGTTAAATCCCATGAGGATACCACGGGAAAAATACTCCTGACAAGTCAGAAACACAACTGACAAGTGAACAACGCTGACAATTCTGTGGCTCAGGATTTCCCGACTACCGTGCTGCCTTTTCTCCTGCAACCATACGTTTAGTCAGTGCAGTGTGCAAGGAGGCTGCAACATACTTCGTCCCATGGTATGGTTCTCTTCTACAACCACAACCCCTTTACTCCACTGATGCCTTAATTTGCATTATAAAATCATCTGAGTTTGTGAGAATTGATTTCATTAAAAGCTGCCTCCCACCCCAAGACCGACAGTAAAATTACAGGTTTGAATTGCCTCATCTGTCAACTAAGACCTATTGCAGGAAAAAAACCCAAAGATCATTTAATCTTGGCATACAGAATTTTTTGGTAATGGTATAAAAGCCAAAGTTGAGCACTGTAATGCGGCGAATGAAGAGACGGGACGCAGCTTGATGCAAGCAGATGTCAATTTATTGTACAGAAGCACGAGGTTTTCTAGACTTTCAGAAGCTGCGCGTTTTAAACAGATTGGTTCTTGAAGCTAAGCCTTGCATACTAGAGGCAATCCCTGATTGGTGGTTAACTGCCATCAATTAACAGCAAGGTGTTACCTTTCCTTGGCGCCATCCGTCTCCCACCCCCCTGTGCTCTGCAAACATGCCTCATCATGTTAATTGTTGTCTAGACAAGCTCGAGCACATTCCCCTCAGCTAACTGATTGCCACGCATGGTCCTAGTTTCCAGCCCGCTCCTGCACTGTAACCATTCCAGTAAACACAGTCTGTTAGGGCAAAGCATCCAAGACTCCATCTCCATACTGAAAAAATCCTGCACAGAGCCAGCATCTGACAAGCTCTCTCTTTCCCTCTTTCCCTGCACATAGGCTCTGTTGTCACATCCCTGTACATCCCATGGTAACTCTCCAATCCCACGCCTCCATGTAGTATAATGGGTACTGCAGGGTGGGATGCAAGGCGGCTCCTAGCACTGTGCCATGTAGGATCCTTTCCTGAGCTTCCAGAGCTTGATGGGACATTCCTAAATGGAGCTTCTCAGACAGATCCTCTCTAACGCCGTAGCACAGCACAGCACAATGTAACATCAGGAAAAGGCAGTGCTGCACTGAGATCTGCTTCCAGGCAAGCTTGGGGGAGTACAGTCGAGATACCGGACTGCTGGGCTGCTATTCAGGGGACACAGCAGAACTGCATGCAGCCGAGGGATGGGAAATGCAAACACCTCTATTTGGGATGGAAGAATCCCTGGCAGTACAGGCTGGTGGGCACGAAAACCTTTCTACGGAAAGGGAGCTTAGGGGCTGCGGCACAGGACGTACAGGGAGATGCTGGGATAAATGGCTTTGCGCAGCCTTGAGAAGGAAAGACGAAGGTTGGTATCACTTGGTCTTACTTTTCGTGTTGTGTGCACACCTGGTCAAACTTTGACACTTGCTTTGAGCACTGTGTTTGCTCAGATGATCTCCAGAGGTCTCTTCCAAAGTTATTCTATGATTTTATCTTCTCCAGCAGCCCAATTCCATTTCACATGTTCCCCAAATTTCCAATATTTCCTATACACCTGTGCATATATATAGGCAGATGGTAGACAGACAGGCATTAGAGGAACTCAACCTTTAAGAAAGTTCCCAATGAGGAATTCATTATGACATTTTGCTGAACACTTAAAGCCAAAAAAAAAAAAACCAAACAAAAAACCCAAACCAAAAAAAACCCGAGCAAAAAGACAGGAACCTCAGAGTATTTAAAAAGAAATCTGAAGGAAAGTGGGGGTGACCTAATTAGAATAAAAAAGTAAAACGCTGCTTATATTCAAAGATCATCAGTTTGAAATTTCAAACTGGCTTTCAAAAGTTCATAACAAAATGGAAGAGATGACCGATGCCTTTGGCTGACATGGGAAATCTTACCAGCTTTGATCTCTGCGCACATGCAATCCAGTTATTCAGAATTGTACTTTCTTGTGTAGTTTGAAATAAAGCTTTCATAACGCTTCCCATCCCTTTGCTGCAAATCAGGACTGAAACATTCAATTGCTGAAGTTCAGCATAAAAATCGTATCAAGCAGGATTCAACATACGCTGGATCACTCAATAGAAGAGTTGGCAAGGACATTGCCAAGAGATGCTACACACGACTGGGTACTTGTTTTGGTGGTGACGACTAGATCTGGAAATCCCAGAGGGAAGCTGTACAGGGATTTACAAGGTCCTGCCTACATATTTCCACAGTGACAAGCAGCAGCCTGCTTGAATAGCATCCTGGAAGCCTGCTTCCATAGCCTTGCCAGGCTTTGGTAGGAGCCTCTTGGACCTTCACGCTTCCCAGGAGCAAGAGCAAAGAGCCTTCTCTTGACCCCTGTTTTCCTGGGGAAGAAACTGAAGCAACTCAGGTGCACTAAGGCAGACGGTCTTTGCTGCGTTCTGGACCTCAGCCTCTGCACCAAGACCTCTGGGACCAAGCAACTCGGAGCTAACTACCAGCCAGCTGAACTGGTTTCCTTGCAGGTGCAGTGTCCAAAATGCATTACCTTCTCCAGTTCAGCAAACTGGAAAAACAGTGACTGTCTTCTGAGACCAACAGGAACAGTACAGGCTGTCCACGACACAGCACACATCGGGCGCTTGACCAGGAGACTGCCGAAATACCACGTGCTTGTGGCCTCCCAAGGAACGCGTATATTTGGCCAACAGGGCCACATACCCATTTCAGAAGGTACTGAAGATCAAGGAGGTTGCCGGTAGCTACTACAAAGTGCTAGAGCACTTTCCAGGAGATCTGAGAGAGACAAAGCTCTACAAGAGGCTCCCACCCCACATACCAGGTATTTGCTGCACCTTTTGCCTGTGCGCCCATTGGCATTCTGCTTTGGGGCTAAAGTGCAGTTTTGAAGCTGCTGCCAGCTCATCTCCACTTAAGAGCTCATTCTAATGAAGAATATTGGATCCCAGGGACCAGATCAAACCTACTGGAAAACCAGGTTCTGGACCCCACAGGGTTTTTGTCAGGGTCTCAATACCAATTGCTTTGATCTATCATCTCTGATTGCACTTGCTACTCTAGACAAACTGCTGATAAAGCTGCTGATAAATTCTTAAATGTCTCTTCCACCAGCTCAGAGCTTGCCCATTTCTTAGCACTGCCCTTGGTCTGCAGGAACTGAGCTCCTAGAGCTGTCGTCTGCCCCGCAGGATCTTCCACAGCCCAAGGGCAGTCCAGCTGCCTTCTTACAATTGCTCTTTCAGTCTAACAGAATCAGCCTTGCACGGCTGTGCACTGAAGACACCGTTGCACTATAAAACTCCACTCTGCAGCTTGCAGAGTTTAAGCAGAGGTTGCACCATGCTTCAAACACTATAATCAACAGCAAAACCCACGTGCCCTGCCCATCTCCAGCCACGGCAGCAGCACGGCAGCTCACATGCTCTGGTTCCTTTTTGTCGCAGTTTCCCAACTATATTATCACAGAACAGTGTTTTGCACAAAAAGAGATGAGCTCCCTACCTCTGCGTGCTGATGCAGTAGCGGGCCACCCGGTTACCAACGTTGCGAACCAGCAGCGTTTTCTGGGTGCTGTACTTGACGGGACAGGCTGAGAAGTTCACCTGGTCAGGGAAGTCCAGGATTGCTCGGGCACCTATAGCTCGGATAGGCACAACAAACTTCTCCCTTTCTGTGATGCAGATGAGCTCGTGGAAATAATCCTGCAGGGAAAGAAACAATCTCAGCACAATGCTTTTAGCACCATTCCCACGGCAGAAGGAAAACTGCTGTTTTCTAGGACTGTAGCAGTATCATTCAGTAACGCAATAGTACCTTTTACCTTCATGAGCTTTCATTCCAGTAGCATGACTTGCACAGGGTCGTTAACTTGCAAAGAAGAAACAAGCCCACTGATTCACCTGCTTTCGCAGCAAGCTGGCAGCACCACAATTACCTGATGCTTTGATTCTGAGACACCAGAACAGTCTCTTCGTGCAAGGGATCACAGCACTAATGGAACCTGCTTCAATCGCCACCGCAGACTATTGGAAGCACCACTGAGAACCCAGCTGTGCCACAGCACTAACTCCAATGCCAGCAACGCGGCGACCTCGTTGAAGTTTGGCAGGGGATGCTCAGGTACACTTTCAAAAGGACTTCACCACATACGTGAGCAACGGCCAGTCGCTGGGGAAATACTTCACAAGCTGGTGACGTACGGAATTAGACAATTGCGGCAGCGTCAGGGCAGTGTAGGGTACGGGTGTATTTCCTGCCCCTTCTCACAGCGTTATAGGGCCAAGACTGGGGACACGCACCCTTCAAAAGCCACCTGGTCCATCTCCCCACACCAGAGCTGGCTCAGCTCCAGACCCAAACTGTTTTTGCAAGAGGTTTCACAAGTACTTAAAAGCACTACTAGTTCCACCCCTGCCCTCAGCAGCCTACGCCAGCTCTGCGCTAGAGTTAAAGGGTGTTAGTTCTTCCTGTGTCTGAACTCCGTTTCCCTTTACATCTCGCCCAGCCTCAGGGGACACAGGAGACAGCTCTGGCTGATGCCTTAATCACACCCCTCTGTAAGGTCTGTTCTAGAGGAGTAAGTGACGGGGTGCCTGGTTAGCACACCCACCCCAGGCAGGCGGCATCAGGAGCTGCACACGGGGGACACTCAGACACCCCGCCAGAGCAAAGCCGGCTGTGCATTGCCAGCCACTGCCTTCTGCAGAACAGAGCCAGGCAATCCCCCCCGCGCCCCGGCTGTCTGGTGTTTAGCAGCAGGAAGGCAAATCAAATTACCAAAATCATGTTACTGTAGAGATGAGCAGAGCAGTCTCCAGATGTATGGCGTGGTGTCGCTGCGCTGGAACTATCACCTTGCCCCCACTGAAATCAGTGGTCAAACTGCTGCCATAGGGCCAGGAGCCATTACCCCCAGCAGCGCTCTTGTTGATGAGCTGATAAAAGCTCTGCTTCTCATCACTCACCGGCTGCCCTGATGTTTTCCTCAGTGCTTTTAATTAATTTGATATTTTTGTCATTGTTGAAGCAGCAAGCACTTTGATTTAGGAATTGCATACAGCAGCAAACTCCCTTCAGCAGAACTGATCCAGACTCCTCCACGGCTGGGATTTCTGCTCCCATCCCCATCCCCTCCTGGAAGGGCCCTAAGGCAGCCAGCCCAGGCACAGACACGTACCTATTGCTCTAACACAGGCGCTGACAGCCAGCGCCTCACCCGCCACCCAGCACCTCGCCTACCACCTGCTCAGCTGGGGTTTAAGGTTGTCAACACAGATGCTGCCCCATCCAAGACAAAAAGAATAATCTCTTTTTCTAGACATCTCAAATATTCACCCTAGAAACTGCACAAGGGCTTTTGCTTTTCCTATTTGGAAGGTAAAATACTAGGAAGGGAACTGCAGCAAGCAACCTGCATGATTTAATACCAGATTTCAGGAAAGTGTTTCACCTTCAGCAAGTCATTCTGAATTGGCAATTTTGTACTCAATCTTGCAGCTAAGCCCTCTAAAGTAAAAGCTATGGGCAGCCCATGTGAATTTAAAGCACCTGTTATCTGGGTACTTCACATCCTGCACTGTTTCGATCCTCAGAAACTCATTAGCAAATGAAGAATGTTATTTGCTTTTGTTGTTGTTGTTGTTCTTTTGGCCACACTACTGTAACAAAGGCATTGCAAAGCCAATTGAAAGCTACCTGCCTTATTAAGTCTTGGCATGCCATATTTACTTAGCTCCCTCTTTCAGGTGCCAGGTAGGCAGGGGAGGATGCAAGTTCAGATCAGCAGGAGGATAAAGAAAAAAGGAACTTCAACAACTGGAGCTACTTGAAGGAAGTAAAAGGAAGTAATTGTCAAGTCGTTGTCATTGCTAAGGAGCAAATGGATCAACAGCAATGCAATTAAGAGCCCAAGAAATAAATCCCCCCCAAAAGCAAGCACAGGCAGCCTTCCCAGCTCCCTTGCTGGTGAGGGGCACTGGGACCACCTGCACAGCAACGCACAAGGAAAGGGAATTCTTTCTCCATGGACCTGAGGGCAAGGCTAAAGCAGCAAGGGTTTGGTTTCACAGAGACAACCACGACCTTGAGAGAGAGATGCCTCTCGCCATTCCTGCAGATGCACATTATGCTCCAAGCCCCCTCTCCAGGGACACCGTGGGACATGGCATCCCGTGCAAGGCTTGACTCAGCCCTTCAGAGCGGGCTGACCCTTCAGCCACGCTCTACCACCCCACCAAAGTGGGACCTTGCACCAGGCTGAATGCAGCGTCAGCTCAAACAGGGGGAAAGCCAAGGCAGAGGGGTGCTAGGCAGAAGCTGGCTGCTTGTGTCGCTGTGAACCCATGGTCCCTTAAGCTTTTGAAAGCTGAATTGCCCTCCCTTGGGGGTAAGAGGTTGCAAAGTCTCTACTGCAGCACTGCCTCGTGTTACCAGGGCGCTAACTCTGCTACACACTCGCTTGTAGCCTAGGGGCACAGTTGAGACCAGTGCAAAATGTTGTTCTGCTTTGCAACTGCAAACCCTTAGCAGACTGTTTAAGACCAGGTTTCTAAATAAACGTGCCTGGATGACAGAGGGGTTGCATCCCATCTATGCTTTAAAGTTTGTTGTGTTTAGACACAGCTTCAGGCTATAGGTTTTCATGCAAATACGACTTCATCCTTCATACAACTCCCTTCTCAATTTCAAGGAAGATACAGACAGTCGTACGATGGTTCCCCTTCTCGTGCTCCCCTGTGACAAGCAGTAAATTACAAGCTCTGGCCTTCCAGGTATCACCACTGGCATCTGAACTGGCACCCACTCAGACTGAAGCAGCTGCTCGTCTTTGGTGCTGTTTCAGGCTCTTTGTAAACTCAGGCTAACAGCAATTACTGTCACAGCAATATCAACCCTAACTGCCCAGAACCCCAAACTCAGATGTCAGTTTCCCTGCATAACCTATCCCAAATGCTTCACTGAACTCCTTGCAGCAGCCAACCTGCACAGAAAAGATCCTTGTAGCATGAGGTAACACGGCAAGCCAAGCAGGGAAAGCTCCTGCTGAAACCCTGATATCAGAAAGGCTGGAAAATAAGGGCCATCACAAGACAGGAGAGACCGGAGGATGAAGATCTGTTTGCAGCAGAGGGGGTGCCCCTGCGCCTGCCCCCCTCACCTGCCGGTTCGCAGGAGTCTTTGAAATGAGTCACTTGGCTTCAGGTTCCTGTGGCGCCGGGCCATTTGCCTTGGTCTTCTGCCCCTTTCCTCCTCACAAGAGTCATCTTAAAAGTATTTGTGGAATAGCTTCTGTGCACAACAAAACATCTAACAGGGCTGGACTGACTTTTAAAGGACTTATTTCCAGTAATGCAATAACTCGCTGTCCTGTCGTATTCCATAGTCATCAATGAGCATTAATTCAGTCTCCACGGAGCATCAGCAATGAATTTCACAAACCTCACAGACTGAACTTGCATTGCCTGAAAACAGTGCACTGCTACAGTGGAAAGAGCAAGAGGACAACACAGAATAAGCTGTGCTATGTTTTTATGTGCTTCTTACTTACTTCTTCCTTTACAATAAACTATTAATAAGCCTGTAGGACGCACAAATGGAAGTATTTCTGTCTGTTGTTTATCTGCCGGTCAGTGCCACAATGGTTTCCAATTCAGCAGAGGCCGTCAGACCATAACGCAAGAACACACGGGAACGTGGGCTGGCACGAGAACACCCACGCTGTACAACTGGAGCCATAAAACAGAAACGTGCAAATCAGAAGCAGCAAGAGTAACAAACTGGAAATGTTGCCCAGCAGAAAAATTAGCAGTTCATTTATAACACAAGTGCCAATAAACCAAGAGGCACACTGGCTATTTCTTTTCTGACAGTCTGAGCACGTGGCATGTTCCCAAATGACTGCGAGACAGTAGGAAACTGCTCATTTTCCAAGAAAGGGCTACGTGGCATTTCAGCCACTAACAACTCACATGGCCCGATTAATTAGGGCTTAGCCACAATTTTACTCCTTTCAATCAGGAGTGACTTCACTGAAGTCAGACTTACCCCAGGGAAGAATAGATTCAAAGCAAGAGAATTATACAAACCAACTCCCCATCAGGAAGACCCGGACCCCAGTTCACTGGGTTACCCACAGTCCCTGTGGATCGTGCAGCATCAGGGATGTAGAGGTTGTTCAAAGGCAGCACTCCTGAGCCTTCCACAACTAACACAGATACTCTGCAGGCAAGCAACTGCAAGCCCAGCGCAGGTGGCTTTACAGAACCATTTCCCAAAGCCTGCCTCTTGGCCAAGGGCTTTGCAAGGTGCTCTGCACATCCTGACCATGCTACTGATGCATTTCTAGCTGAGCGACAGCACTGCGGGACTTTGCTGACTCACACTCCATCAAGTATGAGACAAAAAGTCTGATTTGTACAACATTCTGGTTCTGCTGTATAATCCCCATGTGCTCCTCACCAAGCGGCCCACATCCCTCCCCCAATGCCCTGCAAGGAGCACAAAACCCAGTTTGGCAGAAACCGCCAGCTGTGCAGAGGACCTTGCTGGCACAGCTCCCTAATGCCACACACTCACCAGTTCAAGGGCAAGACAAGGGACAAAGTACTGGACATGAGTGCTCCTGGGAGTTATCTCACCCTACTTCTATTTGGGGTGATGTTCATCTGTTGCTCTGCTGCTTCTCTCTAGTTGAAGAGCAGCAATTTGCCCTTCATGGGAACCAATTTACTTCCACACCCAAAATGAATGCTAATTCATACTGATAAATCACATTTTAAAGGAAGCAGTGCCCTCTGCAAAGCCTACCTCGGTGAGATTAAGCTCTTATGTCACTTGGGCAGTATGGAGAACTGCCCTAGGCCAACATCATTTTTACCTTCCATACGAATGACGTAAAACCATTTCTCAGTCCCTCCCCAAAGCAACAGATCATTTCACAAGCTCAGGGAGCCAGGGACCGCAGGGCATTTCCTCTCTAGTTTGCCACAGCCACGCTGTTTGAGGATAGGACAGGGCATTAAACTAAATCTAAGCAGCGAACGCAAGATGAGAGAACAGCTGTGCCCAAAGGGATCCTGCGCCTCTGGCCTGGTGCGGAAACGCCAGCTGGCTCAGAGCGACCCCCTCACCTTGCATCACCCACAAAGTCACACAAAGAACCGTGCCAAGAGGCAGCAAAGTGCTGGTGCAAAGAATCAGCCTGTCTGTCTGTGTTCCCCTGTAGGACAAGGCCTCAAGGACAGGAGTCCAAGTACTGATAGCCTGATGAATAGAGACTTGTTAGAACTTGCAGGGCACAAGCCCTGGGAACCAAGGAACAAGCTAACTGCAGACCCCTGAGCCGTTACAGCTGAGGAGGCAGCCAGGCGGACAGAGAAACAAGTAGCCAGATAAGGGAACGGATGGCGCCGATATGTAACTTTGTTAATCAAGAAAGCCGCCTAGAAAGAAACCTCCTAATTTGGGAATAGAAATTGTTGCTATGTCAAGGTAAACTAATAAGTTCCTATTGTTTTAACGGTGTGCCTTAAATATCAACCAATCCCTGTTTTTTACGCTTAAGATTTAACCAATCAGTGTGTAATATGTAGAAGGTAGAAACGTATAATTGTAAGAAAATCACTAATAAACCAACAACTTGCTTGCATCAAGCTGCATCCCGTCTCTTCATTCGCCGCAAATTGGTGACCCCGACATGATCCGGTGAAGGATCTGATGTGGACGGACTCTGGAATCGCCTATCTGAGTGACATGCAATGGATCCCACAGAACTTTGAATGATCCGCTGAAAGGAAGCGGGAGCCGGCCAGAACACCCTCCGGAGTTGAGAGGTGAGTTGTGGGAAATCCGTAATGGGGAATCAGGCTTCGTCCCCAGAAAGAGACGTATATGAGCTTATGAAAAGTCTCCCTAACAAACATGAGAAAAGTATTTCTGGGCATGACCTTAAAGCAATGCTTAAGTAGGTGCAAGTAAATATGCCTGCAGTGACCGCAACTACAATTCTCACGCGGGATCTTTGGGACGATACAGGGGTGAAATTGTGGGATTCTGCGACAAAAGGCAATACTGAGTCCCACCGTCTGCTCTCTTCATGGAGAGTTATTTTTGAGACTCTGAAAGCACAAAAAGAAAAGGCAGAGGAAGGAGAGGAGGAGGAGTCGCAAGCTCCTATAGCCCTGTCCTTATCAGCCTCTAAATCACAGTGCTCTAAACCCCTGGGTGTCAATGCAGTGGGGTATCCGCCAGAAGAAGACCTCTTTGACCCGGGACCGGTAGAGCCTGAACAAGAACCTGATTTATACCCTCCTCATCTACGTGATGTGTGGGCAAAAATAAAGAAACAAGCCTTAAAGGAGGGGGATCTAGAAATGGCTATTACTATAGTTGCTCCGGTCTTGTATTCTCAGGGTCGGGCAGGGGGAGCACGATGGGAGGCTCTTTCTTTTTCGGTTGTTAAAGAACTGCGCCGCACGGTTACGGAACGTGGTATTTCTTCTCCCTGTTTTATAAGTCTGTTATCTTCTGTGTTTGATGCTTATGTCATGACTCCTCATGATTTGAAATCTTTAGCACGATTGCTGCTAACCCCGACTCAGTACACGTTATGGGAGTCGCACTGGAGAGGGGGACTGCAAGCACTCCTGCTCACGTACGTTAACCATAATGATTGTGCATCAGCTGCACTGGCAATAGAGCATCTTACGGGCACCGGTGCACGTGCTGATCCGGTAGCGCCGGCTCAACACTGCCCCCGTGCGGCTCTCGAGGCAATTAGAGAAGAGGCGAAAAAGGCTTTTTTCCAGGTCCCTGACGTACAAAAGCCACAAAAAGCCTTTACTAACATCACTCAGGAGTCTCGAGAACCTTATTTGCAGTTTATTGATAGACTAAAACAGGCTTTGGAACGTCAAGTAGATAATGCGGAAGCTCGGGATATATTGTTAACAAAACTAGCTGTTGAAAATGCTAATGTTGATTGTAAAAGGCTACTGAAGTCTCTTCCCAACCCAAACCCCACTCTGGTGGAAATGGTGGAAGCATGTAACCGAATCGGTACGGTTGACCACAAGTTTGAAGCTATGGCTGCTGCTTTTGCAGCGATGCGTGGTGTGGGGAATTGCTATGGTTGTGGTAAGCCTGGTCATCTAAAGAGAAATTGTCTTGCTTGGGCTGCGGGGAATAAACAACAACCTCCTGGTCCTGGATTTTGTCCGAAATGTCAGAAAGGGCGTGATTATGCTAATCGATGTTGACCTAAGTATGACTTCCAGGGACAACCGATACAGGGAAACCGACCACGGAGCGCGGGACAGCGACGCGCACAGACACAAGTGCCACAGCTGACATTTCAACAAGCTCGGAGAGAAGCACCGACACCTCAAGTCTCTGTCCAGCAACCTCAGGCAGCGCCGGATTGGACCTGGCAACCTCACACACAGTAACACTGCTCAATTCCTCGGTTCATTTATTATCAACAAATGTCAAAGGACCATTACCCCCCGATACACAAGCTCTGTTAATTGGTAGATCTTCCACAACATTGTCTGGTCTCTTTGTTTTACCGGGTGTTATTGACCCTGACAGTGTGGACGAAATCAAAATCATGGCACAGACTCCATTTCCACCTTGTACGATACCTCAGGGTAGTCGTGTTACCGAAATCTCGGAATGAAGAACTTATCGACACCAATGTGATGTAGATAAGCAGACACTTCTTTATTGACGGCCGGGTGCGTGAGCGAGTCCTCTCACGATCAACGCACACCAGGTCCCAAACTCAGATTCCATATATAGAACTTATTAATATATATTCATTAAATATTCATGCATAATCATAACATTTCCCGTAAATCATTTACATACTCTCCTCCTATATCCGATTCTGCGCAGTAAAGCTTAGAAATGTCTAGAATGGGTCTAGGGTACGATTTGGGTAGGTGGTATATGAGTCGGTGGTCGCGATCTCCCCCTGCCGGAATTACCTTTTACTAAAGTTCACGGTTTCTTGGCAGGCACCTACAAGCTGTTCGACTCTCCCCAGTTCCCATTCATCTCATATTCTGACATTTCAATACACCTCTGCATACAGAAGACTGGTCAAATACAAGGAAACCTTTCAACCCTAAAGTTATTACCTAAGTTTTAACTATGGTTCCAGCCCCTTCTTCTAGCCTTGGTACAGAACGTACAGAAGATCTCATAGCAGCTTTTACTGTGCAACTATAAGTTTCATTAAAAATATTTCTTATCCTTCTATTTTTCAATTTTATAAAATGATTTTATAAATCAATTAATCAATCAAATAAAGTCAATCAATCTTAACTTATTAACAAATCGATAACATTTCCCCCCTTTGAAAGTGTTGAAAATCATTATTTCAATACTTTCACATTATTCATATATCTTTTGTTTCAACATATTTTGGTGATGGATCATGTCTTGATAAAATAGTTGGTACTTCTCTCATAATCATACGATTCACTGCAATTCTATTGGTAAACTGTTTCTTCAAACATGCATATACTAGCATGCTCATCAAAAAGACAACTAGTAACAGAAACAAAGTTTTAATTATAGATTGTATCCAAGAGCTCAAATTCCATCCCAGTTTGTTAAAAATTTTCCCAAGCCAATCTTCTGACATATCCTTTTGAATTGTTTCAGTTTCTTCTTCAATTTTTCCCAATAGGTCTAGATCATGTTCCACATCCTGAGTGACATTTGGAATGTGGATACAACAGTGGTCCAATTTATCCTTGAGATACCCACACACTCCATGTTCTTTAAGCAGGACCATATCTAGTGCCATTCTATTTTGTAAAGTCATTCTGGAAGTTGCCTGTAGTTGTATATTCAATTCCTTAAACCCCTTCTTGGTAACGTTTGCCAATTTTTCCACTTGACCAGGTAAATGATAGAGCCATGCTCTGTTTCTATATGAAGCTATAGGATTTAAAAGTGATTCAAGTGCCCAGCCAATTTTCACTCCTGTAGATGGTTCATTCCAAACATCATCATTTATCCCAGATCTCTTTATTCGTTTCAATTCTAAATTCTCTAGAGATCCTTTAAATGGTGATTTCTTCCAGATTGGACACAATGTTGGCATGCCTAACGTGATTTGTTTCACCTTACCATCTAATGGTAGGTGTGTTGTCCAGGTTCCATCACTTAATGCCCAAACTAAATGTCCTGGACTTCAAATAGTAGATTTTCTACAACTAAACAAAGTTCCTCTTCTGACTGTTAAAAGCGCTGGTTAAATTTAGAGTATTCTTAAGACCTCGACAAAAACAACCATATTTCAAAGCAGCAGCCAACGGAGGAATTCTTTGGATTACTAAATCTGCATTACTACAATCATACACTTTTTCACATTTCCACCATGGCACTATTTTATTTTCCTTCTCTCCCGATGTAGTTGACCTATCATCTACCCAGGGTAATACTGAAAAAACCTTTACATCCCAGGTAAAACACCAAGGAGTTCTTGCTATATACTGAAAATGGGAAAATATGGACATAGACCATATAGAGTCCCACTGGTCTAATAATTGGGTGCTTTGGCCAGTTTTGTTACACTTCCATTCCATGACACTTTTGCTCACATTGATTTTAAATTGTTCATCATAAGAACACCATCCCACAGTCTTAAATCTCCCTATTTTGGTAAAAACATGATTTAACAATTTTTCACAATCTGCCAGACTACCTGGAGTTTTCCACTGTTTTCTAGTAACCTTTACTTGTTCATACCATTGAGTTACTGGCCTCTGTTCACAATAGGTGGTTTCATTTTTATGGTCCAGGTTAGTCAGATTCATAGTTAAAATTCCGCATGGAATAGATTCACCTACTGTCCTCGGTATTGGCAAACAAGCAGTGATCTCCGTGACATTTTGTAAACTGGCAAATTCTTTAGTCAATCCTACCAACAAATTTTCCTCAGCCATTTGTTTGGGAATTTCAATCACTTGTTCTGTTTCTACTTGTCTTTTGTTCCTGTCCACCAAGCCAGCCCATGATCCCACAACATTACCAACCAAAAGAAAATCCAAAACCCAATCATAACCTGATATAAAAAATTAGGCATGTTTCAAAGTCAATTTTTAAGTCTCTGGGTCACGATTAGCAATCTTCCACGGAGTAGATGCTTTCTTCATGCTGCTTTCTTCACTCGAGTATAATGTATCCAAGCATCCGATTCTGCAATTTTGATAGCTGTAAAAGTGGTTAGCAGTATCTGGAAAGGTCCTCTCCAGTGCTCCTGCAAAGGTTCGGAGGTCCAAGTCTTCACATAGACATAGTCTCGTGGTTGGAAATCATGCACTGAATTTCCCACGGGTAAAGGTCTATTCCAAATTACTACACTCCAAATCACAGCCAAAGTTTTCCTTAGAAAAAGCAAATAGTTATACACATCTTGTTTTCCTTTTACATGTATGTTTAGATTTGGTTCTAGAGACTCATATGGTTTTCCATATAATAATTCATAAGGACTGACTGAGGTTCCACTCTTTGGCTGTACCCTGATTCATAACAATGCCAATGGAAGTGCCTGAGGCCACTTTAGACTGGTTTCTTGACAAATTTTACTTATTTGTCATTTCAAAGTTTGATTCATCCTTTCCACTTTTCCACTAAATTGTGGTCTCCAAGACGCATGCAAATCCCAATTAATACCCAACACTTTGCTAACACTTTGGACTGCTTCAGCAACAAAGTGTGGACCTCTGTCAGAGGAAATTCCAATAGGAACTCCAAATCTCAGAATTATTTCTTGTAATAACCACTTTACAACCTCTTTTGCTTGTGTGGTGCGACAGGGAAGGGCTTCTGGCCATCCTGTACAAGTATCAACCCTTACCAGGATGTACCGGTACCCATTTTGTCTAGGTAACTCTGGAAAATCTACTTGCCAATAATCTCCAGGTTCTGTACCAGATTTCAGTCTACCCATTTGAACCTTTTTCTTAATCACTGGATTATTTTTCAAACATACCTCACACTTTGCAGTTATCATTTTAGCTATTCCCAACATCTTTACTGATATTCCTTGCTTTTGTAAAGATGTTACTAAGGCTTCTGTTCCCCAGTGACGTTCTTGATGTCTCGTTTGAATTATCTCTCTCATCCCAAGAGGTGGAATTACTACCTGTCCATTAGGAGTTATCTACCATCCAGCTATGTTTTTCTTAGCATTTAATAACCGACCCAATTTGTCATCTTCCTCTGAATATCTCGGTTTTTCCCTAGGAAGGGTTACTGTTTTAGAAGGAATTATTGCCATTTGCAATGCTTGTTTCTTTGCTACCTTTTTTCTTTTTTCTTTTTTTTTTTTTTTTTCTGTTCTATCAGCTAAATTATTCCCAGCTATTATTTTTGTATTCCCAATCTGATGTGTCTTACAGTGCATGATTGCTACTTGATCTGGCTTTTGAACTGCTTGCAATAATTGTAAAATTTCTGTTTGATGCTTAATGTTTGATCCTTGAGAGGACAATAACCCCCTCTCTTTCCACAAAGCTCCATGGACATGCACTACCCCAAAGGCATATTTTGAATCAGTCCAGATATTTACTCTCTTGTCTTTGCTTATCTCTAAGGCTCGAATTAAAGTGATGAGTTCTGCCTTTTGGGCTGATGTGGTACTCGCCAATGCTCCTGCTTCTATAACTGTAGTCTCTGTTGTTACCGCATATCCGGCGTATCGGACTCCTTGTTCCATAAAGCTGCTTCCATCAGTATACAGTTCCCAGTCTGGTCGCTCCAATGGCACATCCTTCAGATCTTCACGACTAGAATAAACATACTTGATGGTAGCCAAGCAATCATGTTCCAGTCGTCCTTCTTCCTGTATGGAACTTAAAAACACTGCAGGATTTACCAGGTTAGTTGTCTTTAGAATCACATCATCTTGTTCAGTCAATACCACCTGGTATTTCATCATTCGGCTGGGGGACAGCCAATGTCCCCCCTTCTGTTCTAGGACAGCTATCACCATGTGTGGAACATAGACCGTTATTGTTCTTCCCAAAGTCAATTTCCGAGCTTCTTGTATGAGCATCACTGTTGCGGCCACTGCTCGAAGGCAGTTTGGCCACCCTTTACTCACTGTGTCCAGTTGTTTAGAGAAATATCTGACTGGTCGTTTCCAGCTTCCTATCCTCTGGGTTAACACGCCCAGTGCAAGGTGTTGTCTTTCGTGTACAAACAGCTGGAAATCTTTGGTTAGATCCGGCAGTCCCAAGGCAGGTGCAGACATTAAGGCACGTTTCAACTCTACAAAAGCCTTTTGTTGTTGTGGGCCCCACACAAAGGGAGAGTTCTTTTGGGCCTCGTACAGCGGTTTAGCTATTAGCCCATAGTTCATGATCCAAAGGCGACAACACCCAGTCATTCCCAAAAATGCTCTGAGTTCATGAATATTTCTCAGCTCAGGTATACTACAAATAGCTTCTTTTTTCCTAATTGTCGTTGTCCTTTTGAAATCTCAAAGCCCAGATATATCACAGTCTGGCAGGCTATTTGGGCTTTCTTCCTGGATACCTTATACCCATTTAGTCCCAGGAAGTTCAAAAGGTCAATAGTCACCTGTATACAAATAAATCTTTCTTCTGTAGCAATCAATATATCATCCACATATTGTAAAAATAAATGTCCAGGTCTTGGTTTGTCCTGTTTCCAGATTTCAAATTCCTTTGCTCAATGATTTCTAAAAATAGTTGGACTGTTTTTAAATCCTTGGGGTAATCTAGTCCATGTCAGCTGCATCTTTTGCCCGGTTTGAGGATTTTCCCATTCAAAAGCAAACAGTTTTCTGGTTTCCTTTTCCAAAGGTATACAAAAGAAAGCATCTTTTAAATCAAGCACTGTAAACCACTGATAATTCTCCCTCAATGCTGTTAATAGTGTATAAGGGTTTGCTACTACAGGATAAATATCCTTAATTATTTGATTTACTGCTCTCAAGTCTTGGTCCAGTCTATATTCACCCGAAGGTTTTCTGACTGGTAAAATAGGAGTATTATACTCAGATTCACATTCTTCCAAAATTTTATACTCCAAAAATTTATCAATCAATTTCTTCAATTCCTGTCTCACTTCTGATTTGATTAGATATTGTTTAATTCTCACTGTTCCTGCACCTTCCTTCAAATCTATTTTAACAGGTTCTGCTAGTTTCGATTTACCAGTAATATTTGTTTCCCATACAGTAGGGATCACTGCCTAATCCACCTCCGGTGGAATTTCTTGTTCCTTTATCTTTTCTTGTATCATCAGGATTTCTCCCTTTTTTGACTCAGGTATTTTCAAGAAAAGTTCTCCTTCGTCAAAAACAATCTGTGCATTTAATTTGGATAACAAATCTCTTCCTAAGAAGGGTATTGGACATTCTGGTACATACAAAAATTCATGTGTAATTATCTTATTTCCAAATTTCAAATCCAGGGGTTGCAGGAATGGCCTGTTTTTGTTCCAGTTTTTCCTTTACAGGTATTTAATAAAAAAAATGTCGCTCCTGTATCCACTCCCAGCCTCACAATTTAAACAACATTTTTTCCCACTTTCTTATTATCAGAAGTTATAGCCAATACCAAATTATCTCTAATAGTTAGCTTACATTCATCCTGCCAATCCTTTCTTTGTCTTAAGTAAAAAAAAACAAATCCACATCTGGCATTTTATTCCATTTCCCTTCTCTTTTACAATACAACATTAAAAGCAAAATAGTGTTATAATTCAGTGTCCCGTTCATGGGCCACTTTTCCTGATCTTCTAGTATATATAGTGGCCACCAATTATTACGATACTCAAATTATTACAATACTCAATCATCTGGCTCTTTTGCAGATCATCCTGTTAATTTCCCCAATGTGCCAATAAACATCCCAACAAAGAATTTTTCAGGATTTTGTCACTTACGGCAAGATTACCCATGCCTTTACTTTTAAACAACCGAGTTAACTTAGTTGCCATGGTGTAATTACTCACAGTACAATACACAATTATTCAACTCTGTCACTCCGATCCGCAGATCCACACTCCACACTCGCTTTCGTTCTGAATTATACGTCTCACCCTTACAGCCACACTCACACTTTCCCACAGTTACTTTAAACAAACATATAACACAATATCATACCTCTTAATTTTCTTCTTAATACACAAACTCACAAAACAACAAAAAGACAAACATATAACACAATATTATACCTCTTAATTTTCTTCTTAATACACAAACTCACAGAACAACAAAGAACACCAAAAACTTCTAACTTCTTGTTAGAGGCACAGCCTTAGAGAACACTATAGCATATAGTTTCTCTTGTTTCCACTTTTGTCCAACCCTGCAATAGCTTTCGCTTATGTCTTACGGGCAGACTCCTAGTCCTACCCTGCACAGCTCTTTCACCACGTCTGACAGGCAGACTTACTCAGTGGGACTCCAACCCACTGGTGGGACTCCATCCCACTCTTTCCCATACACTTATTATAGTGGGACTCCTGCCCACTTCCTCTAGTGCACTTACTACAATTAAAAAAAAGAAGTGTCTTACCCCCCAAAAATCCAGGGAACGTTGCGAAGAGCCTTATGGATCGGGGATCGATGGGTGTCCCCGAGAAATCCTCGGTGCCGGCTGGAACCGATCAGGTCCCCGACTCCTCCGGTCTCCTTCAGCGAGGTCCCATCTGGATCGCCAAAACTGTTACCGAAATCTCGGAATGAAGAACTTATCGACACCAATGTGATGTAGATAAGCAGACACTTCTTTATTGACGGCCGGGTGCGTGAGCGAGTCCTCTCACGATCAACGCACACCAGGTCCCAAACTCAGATTCCATATATAGAACTTATTCATACATATTCATTAAATATTCATGCATAATCATAACATTTCCCGTAAATCATTTACATACTCTCCTCCTATATCCGATTCTGCGCAGTAGAGCTTAGAAAGGTCTAGAAATGGGTCTGGGGTACGATTTGGGTAGGTGGTATATGAGTCAGTGGTCGCGATCTCCCCCTGCCGGAATTACCTTTTACTAAAGTTCACGGTTTCTTGGCAGGCACCTACAAGCTGTTCCAGTCGACTCTCCCCAGTTCCCATTCATCTCATATTCTGACATTTCAATACACCTCTGCATACAGAAGACTGGTCAAATACAAAGGAACCTTTCAACCCTAAAGTTATTACCTATGTTTTAACAATGGTTCCACCCCTTCTTCTAGCCTTGGTACAGGACGTACAGAAGATCTCATAGCAGCTTTTACTGTGCAACTATAAGTTTCATTAAAAATATTTCTTATCCTACTATTTTTCAATTTTATAAAATGATTTTATAAATCAATTAATCAATCAAATAAAGTCAATCAATCTTGACTTATTAACAAATCGATAACAGCTGCATCACTTGCATATGCTGAATTTACACCTGACAGAGACTGAGTACATGCCAGTCTCTGTATAATGGCTGAAGAGTTCCAGGAATTCTAGTTAATGCAAGCTCTTGAACTAATCATCATTAAAAAGCACACCTAATACCTTTCACCCTCAAAAGAAGCATATGCATCCAAGTACATTGATCACACACCACCAGGTTTCCTTTCTTTAAAAAAAATAACCTAATGTGTGTTTACACATGTGTATAATCTCACGCATACACTCTGCTGTATGTTTATCTCTTTAAGAAATAAAGGTCAACAGATCGGGAGTGTTGGACCAGGCGCTGAAGAATTCTCAAGTGGTTTCTGGAAGAGATGTTCTCTAGACTCCACATAGATGGAGATAAATCATCATTTCTGTATAGATACCCAGTGTGCTACAGCAGGACACCTACGACAGAACCGACGTTTCTTTAATGCTGGTAACTTCATGCCACGTACACTGAACTGCCACAGTTAAGCTGAGAAGCGATGAAGTAGGAATGAGAGGATCGCTATGACCTAACACAACTCTCCCCAGTCAACTAGATATGATCTTACATATGTCACTAGATCAGATAAATTAATCCAAGAATATGTTTTGTTCATAGTGTAAGTAACGAGTTGTGGACTTGTAACCTCCAGAGGAGACTAATTTAGGACACTGTTCTTCAAAATTCCTCCATTGACCACAGCGTCACTTTTTACTTGCAAAATGTGTTTCAGTCATATTTCAGTTGTCTCTGATGGTACCAAATAACCAAGTCATGTTGCTGGATGGCTCCATAAGAGACTCTTTTCCTTCAACAGCCCCTTAAAAGGGTTCTACAATCATCAAACTGAAAAGGGAAAGCAAGAGAATAGAACCCATACAACTGCTATTTACATATGGAAGGAGTAAGGAAATGAGTAGCATTGGAAGCTGAAAGACTACACTCAGCATCCAGCTGCAGACATCAAATGGGAACAGAAGCCAGGCTGTGCAGCATTTGAGGAGAGTTAAGCATCACACTAGTCTACCATTCCCAAACCAGTTTGGGCAGTTTGAATACGGTACCAAGGAAGAGCTACTTTTCTTTTAAGATAAAATAAGGCAGAGTATGTAGTCCTCTGACAAACCCTTTCCCAGCTTGGCCAGGGAACACTGCACAGCTGATAAACCTTGTAGTGTAACACTTCTTAACCAAGAAATCTTCAGTACTTTGAAGGCTGTTGAAGGAACTGCAAGGGCAACAAACAGTAGTTGTGCTTATTTGGCATTCTCTCAGCAGTTCTTTTCCTCTACAAAAAAAACCAGAAGTATGATTCAGAAAAAAAGAACAGAGAGACCAGAAGAATGCAAATATGGATGGGAACTCCAGGAAATATGATTGCGGGGTGGGGATGAGAGAGGGAAAAGTAAGTTTGAAGAGTTATGGGATGGGATTTGGCTTTTGGTGCTCTGTTCCTTCAAGCCCTCTGTTTCCTGCAACAAATGAAGCTGACATGTTTCAGTATTATCATATGGAAAAAGATCAGGACACAAGAACATATTGTTTGATGACTTTATGCCTGTGTATTTCCTAAAGATAACATCGAATCCATGAGTGCTGTTTTAAAAATTTTAATATAGAATTGTTCCAGTAAAACTGACTTACTTCCATTTGTAAAAATTGCTTTACTGAAGACATTCCAAAACACAATTGTACGTACACATATAAATCAGCAGTTCCACACAGCATGCGTTTAAAATATCCCTCTTCACCTCCACAAAGCAATCTGAAGGAGGAACAAAAGTTTAATTCAAATATATTACTTGCAATCTTGAAAAAGGTTAGTACCCTGTAAAAATCTGAGTCACTGCAGTACAATTTTTCTTTCTTTACTGTAGAAAAATTTCACTTGCAAATTTTATATCCGAGTTTGAATTGCAACACTTGTTCAGCATACTGCAACACATCTTCAGGTTACATAAAAACAACAAAAAAGCAGACATCACATTCATGCTTAAATGATTTAGTTCTACATGTAAAGTCATTATACAAAACCTTAATCCACGAAAAAATTTCCTCAGAAGGTTTTTTCTTTTGTTTCTTTTGTTTTAACACTTTTTTATTAGCAGCAAACACAAGACAATCCTGTGAAGTGTAACAAGGAACTTAAATGTATTTACATTTTAAATGTGTTTAAATGCTAGAAGCATTCTGAAGACATTGGATAGAAAGAAACTTAAAATACAAAGGAAGACTAAGTACAAAACTGTTCTAAGCAGAGACAGGAGTAAACAGGAACACTCTCATACTTTACACCTTGGACATTAATGTTGCCCCTTTATTATGAGTGGCACATGTTCAAGGTGCTTTTCAGCGAATGTGCCACTTGCAAATTGTCATGGAAAACCATTATTCAGGAAGAACCACAAAGATACATTTGTTCTGTACCTAACTTACTTTAACCTTCCTACCCACAATACTTCAGGAGCTTTATACTTTAAAAGCACTTTCTACCACCCCTCTTCTACTTTAAATAGCTTTTGAAGATCCTCAAACAATTTTGGGGCGGGCCATAAAAAGACAGATCACTTCATATCACGTTTGAATATACTTAATGAAAAATACAGAAGCAAGTTTGTCGATATTTCTGAGAACCAAGCACAGTATTTCTCTGCTTTAAAACCTAAATCTTGCTGTTAATTTCTAGATACAACATAGCAGCACATGCGTTTAATTTTAACTTCTAAAACCAGATCAGGTAACTCTCATACTAGAACACTGAACCTGCAGCGTTCCTGAGGCAGGGAAGGGCAGGCTAAGAATGGCACAGAAAGGGACAGAACTTTAGGTGACTAGTCAGAGAAACAGATACGCTGTTGTAAAACTGCTATCCACTTACTCCTGGAGCGTGTTACTGATAATAGTCAGTATCAACTCCTTCACAAGAAGGAAAAGATGAATAACAGACAATTAGAACTACTGTACAGCTACAGGTTTTGTTGGAAATGTCTGTATTAGGGTATAAAATTAAGAGGTAAAAAAAATCTACCTATAATGTGAGCATTGGTGTGGAGTAGAAAGACAAGTAACAAGCGGCGCCATAAACAAGCTCAGAAAACCCGTATGATTTGCCTTCTCCTAACGCTTGATGATAAGGCCAATAATTCTTTAAATATAAAAATGAGCCTAAGTGTAGATTTAATCCAACGTTAAGGAATAAATCTTGCTTGAATAAAGAAGCCATGCAATGTAAATAAACAAAGCCAAGTGCCTGTTAGTTGAGTAATACTAATAAACCTCCCTTTTGGAATGCCTTCTAACCAACCCATCAGTATAACCGTTTTTACATTGGAGCTTTTTACACAGTTTTTATTTAGACTGCAAGAGTAACCACAGACCCCAGTTAAGGCCTTACCATGCTACATGCTATTCAGCAATGTAGACATGCACAATTCCTACCCTGAGAAACACTGACTATTAAAAAAGTCCTTTAAAGAAATACGGTACTTTCGTTGTCATGATTACTTTAGTATTTCTCTATACTGCAAAATTGTTTTAAAAAAATGCACAACAGAAAATAAAACAGGCTGGTATTAAAAAAATCCTATTCTAAAAAAATTCTGTATTTCTATAATCCAATCTCCATCAACCCCAAGACTGAAAAAAAAAAAAAAAAAAAAAAAAAGACTAGGCTTTGGACCTAGGATTATTTAAAAATTCCCATTAAACTCTTCCAGCATTTATGCCATTTTCACCAAAGCTCCCTACACTAGCTTCCTATTCCATGCAAACTGATTAAAAATAAGCATATGAGTCTTATTAATATTACACAGTACAACCCTGCAGAAGTGTTGCTGGGTATGTACAGTGTATATCAAAATCTGGTATTCTGCTTTAACAGTATCATCACTTATAAGCCTGTATTATTTTTACTATTATACATGAAGGCAGCTGATACAGAAAATAGAGCTGTGACAGCACGAAAAAAAACTTCATTTAAATAAGAATAATTTCTTCTGATAGCATTTTTCCTGGTGGACAAACAGTGACTAATACAATACTTCAACATCATCCATATTACCTTAAAAAGATACCTCTTAAAATTCCACCTTTCAGGAAAGAATATGGGTTCCAGTTATCACGGGGGGGGGGGGGGGCGGGGGGGAAGGAAACTGATAACATGCTAATTTAAACAAAAACCAGTATCAGAATTCCACAAAATGTTGTGCATCTTATTTTGGAAGCACAACAGAGCTTGTTTCTTGAGAGCTTTCTAGAATTCTGTGTCTAGAGAGTCTAACACTCTTGCTCGACAGCTCCAGAAACACTGATGGCCAACAGGACTGAAGAAGATGGCCTTCAGGGGACGCATCTGAAGCGGCCACCCTTAGGCTGAGAGCAACCGGGGGAGCAGAAGGAAGAAGCAAGAATTCCCAGCTGCCTGTCCTTTCTTTTCTCAGTGCCATTCTTCCTCGCTCCTCCACCAAGCCTGGGGGCTCCCCCGCCTCAGCAGTAGCAGGTTTCATCGCTGGCAGAGTCCCTGGAGCCACTGAGCACCCTGGTGTACTCCAAGTGCTGCACAGCTGAGTAGGGTCTGTTTGGGACAATTGACCTTTTGACTGGGTTAGACAAACTGCACGGTCAGATGCGGTTCGTACTGAGCAGCTGAGCAGCAAGAGGCTGCGTGGCCGGCTCTTCTCGCCAGCGCTGGCAAGTCCAATAACTAAATAACTACCCTTCAAGTTCTGCGATTAATAGGTATCCAGAACTTACCCGTTTCACTGGACAGTAAATTTCAGGCTATTTTTTTAGTCACAGAACTAATTACATAACAGAGGAACAAGTCGATGGTAACAGAAACTAGCCAGATTTGGAAACAGAGTTTTAAATATTTCTATAATAGTCATTTTCAAATTATCAAAAGCATCAGAATCGTAAGAGTATGAAACAGTTGCATTTCCCTTCAACAAAGATTTATGAATCATGTAATAAGTGGTAAAGTTTTTAATTCCAGATCTGGAGAGAACCAAATGAGTAAGTGCATGTATCACTTTTCACCTGAAATAATTTGATATACTTCTCCCACCTTGGTATTCATTAAATTGGGTAGTATAAAAAGGTGAAATTAGAACCATTTCACCTGCAATTCTATTGAACTGGCAAGAGGAGGTTTAAATTTAAGGTTATGTCCCCCACTCCCTTTAAGCACTGGATGCTGAAAATAGATATATAACCTCCCAAATACCTTTGCTTAGTCTGAAAAAACCTTAGCATTTACAAAAAGCTGACACCACCACTTGGATTGCAATTCCTCAAGTTCTTCTTCATCTCTATCCATGACAATTTCAATCTACCATCCCAGGAAAAGAGAAGTCTAATATATAATACATAATATAAAATGAAAGTATATTCTGCTCATGTGTATCAAATCACAACCCGAATATAGTCAGCCATATCTAGTAATTTGTTATAAAGTCTTAAATAAAATCAAAAATGCTAAAACTATGAACAAGCATCGGCCTCTTCTCAAATAATTCATTTTTCCTTGAAAGAAAGCATAATCTAATTAACACTTTTTCAGTCACTGGTAGACTAGAAAATTCATAATAAATGGAAGTCAACAATACAAAAGGCATTCAAGTAAAAGAAATAATCACTGATTATAATGATCAGAATTCTATAATGTGAACAGCTGAAAATGACCAGAGCAGTGTCACCTCCTGGAACATTAGCTTAATTACTTGTACTTTGTACTATACTGTTTGAATAAATACATTAGCGTAAATCCATAACTCACCGATATTATTACTGTCTTTGAAATGCTACATCTTCCTGTATAATGCCATACTCCTCCACCAAACCTTTTTTAAACAAGTGGGTTTGTTTTGGGGTAGACTCCAGTGCTACTGCTTTACTATTTTTAGACTACTTGATCATGGACAACACCTGGTCTTGTACTTAATAGTCTGAATCAAAAACCTAACCCTAACCCCGGGTGGAGGGGGTGGGGGGTGCAGGGTGCAGTTCCTGCTAACACAGGTTTAATTACCTTAAAAGGTCCCCTTAAAATTAGAGGCTGCTGGCGTATGGTTCGCTCCGCTTCTCTGAGAGCAACACTCACTACAAACAACCCTTTTTCCCAATTAGAGTACCGTTTCTCAGCATCCCTAAAGCTCCTGGAGTAAATTCTGATCGGGCGGGCAGGACCTTCTGGTCCTTTTTGCCAAAGATGAACGGACAATCCTGAGTGTGCAACCCCCCACTCAATCTGGACAGGTCAGTGGGGTGAACAGGACCCAAAGCCCGGTGGGTGTTTGCTTCAGACACCAAAAGCTGTAACGCTTCATCGTGGGCTGGAGCCCATTCCCAAGCTGCTCCTTTCCGCAGCAGGTCATATAAGAGTCGTGCAATTATTGCAAAGTCTGGGATGTGTCTTCTCCAAAAGAACAATAAGCATGAGGTGTGCTGCAGCTCCTTTTTATTTTCTGGAATTTTTACCTGCTCTAGTGTTGAGAGGGTGTCCTGAGGAATACAGGCTGAACCTCCTCTCCACCATATCCCTCAAAATTTCACTTCCTTTGCAGCAGTTTGTATCTTTCCCTCTGGTACCTGGAGTCCCAGAGACTCTAAGTGCTGTATAATCTTTCCTTGTGTCACCTGTACTGGAATAATTTCATCCCCTCCTACCAAAACATCATCGATGTATTGATAAACTCTAACTCCCTGTTCTGGGAGAATTTGGGCTCATCCTTGTGCCGAAGCATGATGTGCTAAGGTGGGAGAATGTTTATATCCCTGAGGGAGGCGAGTGAAGCTGTACTGCTGTCCCTCCCATGTGAAAGCAAAACGATCACGGTCCTCCTCTTGCTGGGGACCCATGACAAACATCTCTTTCGCATCAGCTGTGGCCATCACCGCATGAGCCTGCTCCTGAACGAGTGAGATGCGCTCAGCTCCGTTAGGCACCGCTGCTGCCAAGGGACCAGTGTCTGCATTAAGTCGACGATCATCTACAGCCAGTCTCCACCTCCCATTTGATTTACCAACTGGCCACACTGGGGAATTGTATGGGGAGTGGGTGAATGTTAAAATGCCCTGGTGTTTAAGATCCTCAGTCACAGGAGCTATCCCCTCCAGGCCCCTAACGGCAAGGGACAGGCTGTCACATCAGTCATCCTGGAAGGGGGGAGCGTAGGTGCTGCTTGCAACAGGCGCACTTCTGCCCAGGACGTTTCAGCTAATTCTCTGATCTGAGGAGTGCCAAAGGACCATGCATTCCCCTGGGTATCATACCACTGCCTGCCCTTCAGCACATCTATGCCCAAAAGATTTGTTGGGAAAGGGCCTTTTGCAGCCTGGGTGTTACCTGGGTCTGCCTCCCCAGGCATCCATAATGTTACCAAGGCCACAGGGACCGACTGAGTTTTCCCTAAAGCATTTAGGACAATTGGGGTTTTAGGCAAAGTCAGAATTCCACATTGCTCTGCCTCACTCTGCGTCAGTGCAGTGATTTGTGCTCCTGTGTCAGTACTGGTTTTTTCTGTGTTCCAACGGCCACTGTAATCATTAAATCTCCTCTCAAATTTAAGGTGAGTTGCCTAATAAACATTCACCCTCCCTTCCCCCCCCACCTTCGGGGGATGGAGGATAGTTTCTTTACTTCATCAGCTTTTTCCCCGATGCCTATTGATGGTGGGGCACTAGGGCTTGGCTTGAAACTAACTTTGTGCCCTGACCATGTCTGTACAGATTTCTCCAGTCTCTGGGTCGGGAGCCCATCCATTAGATCCCAGTGAATACCTCTCTGGAGCCCCAGCTGCCACCAGTCCTGCCGGCTTAGGGGTCTCCCTCCCCCAGGACCAGTACATCGGACCGATTTAGAATTCTGACTTCCCTGAGCCTGTGCTAAGCGTCCCTCAGCTTTTCCCGCAGTTCTGCGGCTCTCGTTTCAGGTCTTTGCCAGGACCTACCAACGGGACCGTATTTTGTCCCAGAGTTAATTAGCTGTTGAGCAATTTCCCCTCACATAACTCTGCCTGATATGGGGGTATTTTGTATTTTCCCCTGTAGCTGGATCCCAATGGGTTTTAAAGAATCAGGAAGTCCTGGAATTAGAGGAGTCATCCCTTCTGGGTCCACAGGCACCATCATGGGGGAGCCCTGGCGAGATTCAAGCCTCCTGTCACACATCATCTGCAGACAAGCTGCCTTTTGTACACTTCCTACCAGCTGATCCACCGCACCTGTTACGGCTAGGGGGTCTCCCCTTCCAGAGGGTTCACTGCCCCGGCCCAATACGCTGCCCTCTGCGTTAATGACCATGGGGCCTGATGGTTGCCAGCAGTTCAAAACACACCTGGGCCCCAGTATCCTTCTGCTTCCTTCTCTGACAACAAAATCCCATCCCCTCCTGACAAGGACACTTTCCAAACATATTCTGTTTCAGATTCTTTTGGAGTCTTTGCAAAATCCTTCCTTAATTTTACTGACTCAGTTGCTGTAAACGGAGCCTCTTTAATAACCATTTGGGCACAATTTGGGCACAAGTGTCGTTGTCTGTCTCATATAAACACTCAGTCTTAACTAGGGGATACATGTGAGGAGGGTTTGCTGCTGCCTCTTTTTCCCCCTGGGCGTGTATTTGTCTAATCCCTTTCTCTGTTAACTTCAACTCCACCTCCCCAAACGAGTCACTTTGTTTCCACAATTCTTCTCTTAATGTGTCTTTTAACAAAGCATTCTGGTTTCTTTCCTGCTCTAATAGCTGTTTGGACTTTTCTAACTGCTCTGGCAGTGTTTTAACTGCCATTTTCAAGGAATCTACCGCGGCACCATCTTGACACAATCTTTGGCTCCTATCTTCTATGGCTGCTGCAAACTTGCCCCTAAAACTGCACAAATTATGGATTTTTCCCTTGCCAGGCCTAACTTTAGCTTCCTTCTGCAATATCGTGATCCTATCCACTATACTCTGCGGTTGGAACCACTGATTTTTTGCCCATTCTCGCCCTCAGGCAGCTGGGCGAGCATGATAGGTGCCCAAAAGTCATCCAGTTTATAGAAATCTTCGCCCCATACTTCAGTGGGGGAAACATCATGAACATCTGTAGAAGTGTGGGCACACGCTTCACCAAAGAGGGGTTATTTCATCCTGAGAGGGCCTCACTGTAAATTCTCTTACCACTTCCCACCCCTGCCGCCGCCCCTTCACTCTCAGGAGGTCACACTTGTAAACTTCTGTAGAGACTCATCTCTTGTTCAATTCGATCGCTTTGTCCTTCGGCTGTTTTCCTCACGGGCAAACAGAACCGCGGATCCAGACTCCGCACTCACTTCGCACCAAGGCACGTCTCAGGCGCACACACACACAAGACACACACAGAGATACACAGACACAGACACACACAGACACACACACACACAGATACACACAGACACACACAGACACACAGACACACACACGCAGTGCGCACGCCCACACACACACAGACACACACAGAGATACACAGACACAGACACACACAGAGATACACAGACACAGACACACACAGATACCACAGGCACACACACACACACAGGCACACAAACACACAGACACACACAGAGATACACACACACAGACACACACACAGAGATACACACAGGACACACAGAGACACAGACACACACAGGTGTGCGCACGCACACACACACACACAGACACACACAGAGATACACAGACACACACACAGACACACAGAGACGCAGACACACACACACACACACACAGACAGACACAGAGTCAAGAGCCAAGGAACTTTATTTGCCTAACAATAGATCTGCAAATGCAAAAGGAGAGAGCGCGAGAGCTAAAGTGAGAGAAAGGAAGGAAAGAAATAAGGGAAGAAAAAGAAAGAGTTCAAGGCAATAGCCACCACCCCGGAGCTGCAGCGTCCCAACGGTCTGATTCGTTCCCCAGTCCGGTGGGGGAACGTTCTGTCCCATGTTAGTTGGTTCCATTTTTTATGGAGTTGCTACAAGCTGTTCTGCTACACCACACCTTCCACCCGGCAATGGTGTACGTGCCCAACACTCCTCAGGGGCCTCTGGGCACCCTGACCCCCTGACCCCACGTCTGGGCACGTGCACAGGGGTTTGGTTGGGTTGTGCAGGATCAGCCTCCCCCGTTGCTCCATGGCGTCCGTCGGTTTCCTCCTTTAACAATGTATAGACCGATCTCTGCGGTGGCAGCGGTGTTACCCTCCTGCCTTAAATCCCTTCTGTGCCGGTGGTGTTATCTTCCTGCCTTAACAATGTACAGATCGTTCCCCGTGGGGATGGCATGAGTTTCCTGCCACAGCAATGCTGAGACAACACATCTGCTGTGGCGATGGTGGGTCTCTGCAGCACAGTCTCTTACACCCAGTCAGAAGGGGTATCTTGAAATTTAATCTAGGGCCCAATATGCTTTTTTAAAATTATGACATTAAATTATAGTCTTGTGAATTTACAGTAACTTTTAATCCATAGTGGATAGCTAGATCCCTGTATGTATGTGGTGGAAAGAAAGCACTCAGGAAAAGTGTTTGATGCATTATTGAATTATAACCACCCTGAAACTATTTTCATTGAATCAAACCTGTAGTGCAGTCCAGCTAAAAAATAGGTCATCCCTGAAAGTTAATATTTTTTATGTCATTAATTTACTTTGATTCATTTCAATAAAGCAGGAAAAATAAATGGGATTGAAACCAGAATGTGGACATAGAGTGATGGCCTTGTATTAGTGACACTAAAACAGAAAGCTAGAGGATGTCAGTCCCCGGAGGAGGAAGAGCCTAGGGTGGAAGCTCAGCAGGTGTGAAGGCTGCGGATGTATCTTGACTCCAGGTGAACCCACACTGCAGCCAGCGTAGCAAAAGTGTTGAAAGTGGTGAAAAGGTAAAACAGAGAGGAAATGAAGTAGAGCTGAATTTTGGGGAGGAAAAGTTATTTCTGATGCTGAGGAGGTACGAAAGAGGACTGGAATGGAAAAAGAGCACCACAGATTACCGTTGTGTGCGGAGTGGGGGAATGCCAGTCAGTGGGTGTCAGCTGGCTGGGGCAAAGGATCTCTGCCGATTCCCACTGGTTGTAGAGATGTAGCAAAGCAAATGTCTCCTGGGAGATGAGGAGTAGTATTGTCTACAAAAAGCCTGTGCTTTACTCTTTCTGATGGAAAAGTACCCTCAACAAAAAAAAAAAAGTAACTCCCTTTTCAGACTTGAAGGCATTTACAGTGGTTCTGCCCACTGTGGCTGGATGGCTGAGCTGGTTCCTTGCGGCACGTGAAGAGCCCTGCTGAGATAGGAAAAGGGTCATCATAGTCCATAGTGCTCTTGGAAACTGTCTTTTCCTGCAAAAAGCCTAGATTAAAGATTCAATAAATAACAGGCCATGTTCCCTAAAATCCAGTGAGTCCTTGCAGAGTCATAAACCAATTTTCCCAAAATGAGTAGGGCAGAGAAAGGTGATGCTAAGGACAAGAAGAGGTAATGCTGAATTGGAGGTAATTGTCATATTCCATTAAGTTTCCTGCATTGCCCTAGGCTGGTCACTTCCTCCTTTTGTTTGTTTAATAGAGATCATGGAGTGAAAGGACAAGTCTTGATGAGTACTGGAAAAGGATGCCTCCAGCGAAATGACTGACTTGTCTTATAAAAAGATGAGTTACATTCATTTGTTGTGCATGAAGCAATGCAGGAGCCACCTTCTGTGGTCCAAGGGCAACGTCCCTAGTTGCAGTCCATGTGAAGTGCCTCCATGTCCACGTATTTGCAACCAAAGTTCTTCAAATACTGCATGGCCTATTGGATTGAAAGAACATGGATTCTGTTCTGAGGACTTACTCCAACAGTGGAGAATTTCTGTATGACTCAGCCTTTGCTATCAACTATAGCCTGTCATCCTTAGTTCCTGGAGCATTTATTCTTCAATCCGTTTTATAAGTAAAGCAGCTGAGAGACACATTAAACACACTGTGCTAGAGCTGAAGGTACAGTACAGGTGGTTCGTATGATTTCTCATGGCCACTGCTGTACTACTTTCATAGCAAATGTGGTAACATAATTCCACCTCTCAGTCTCTCCTGCAGGAATCTGCGCTCTGCTAAGAATTTTATTCTGCAGATTCACACAGAAATGATCCTAAATGCCAGGGTTGAGTTCTCTGTGCATTGTTAAGAAAGAATTTAATTAATTCCACAGTTAATATGACAAATACCAAGCCATGAGCTGTTGTTCCTTTAGGAATTAAATGACAACAACGATGAAGGCACTTCTGAAGAAGGTAGAAGCCTTGATTGAAGAGACTTGGAAACTACGAATGTGAGTCGCGCCAGTGAAACGTCAGGACGGTTTGTGCTTCCCAGTTATATTTGGTCTGTGGTGCATTTTGGCACCTGTGCATGCAACTCCACTAATTTTTACTAATTGTGTCCTTATTTCTGCTTTCTGGGGAAACGGCAGTTCCTTGATTAGAATCGCAAAAGTAAATCTGTGGATTGTTCTTATTTTAAGTGGAAGAGAGTTCTTCAGTCACGGTAAAGATCCAGTAAAGCTGTGTCACGTAAATCAGTCTTAGCTTCCCTGTTGCTTAAATAATAAGACATACTTCATATATCGGGTGTGCACAGACAAACCGCAAAACCTAGATGTGCCAGAAGGTGCTATCTGTGTGGGCCAAGCCTTGAGGGAGGGAGGGAAAACTTGTAGCAGGCTTAGGTTAAAAACATATGACAGAAGAGAGCAAAGAGCCGGGCATTTGTCCTGGAAGTCCTGTTCTGACAGCCTCTTCCAGTGTGCTATATTCTGTCTTGGGGACCTTTTCTGGGGCCTTTTTTTTTATAGTAGTGTTTAGTTATGGCAGAAATGCTGACATTTCTTCCGGTAGCAATGTTGTCCCTGAAGAAAATAAAAGCTTCATTGGCAAAGGTGGAAATCAAAGCTGAAAACACAATAGCATTCAGACTTTTGCCAAGAATTACTTGCTAGCACTAAGGGCCTGACCTCACCCAGGCGGTAATACCTTCCTTCCTGGAGCCTTGCAGAACGTTCCAGAAACTCTGGAACTTGAGCGGAACAACGTGCTGCTGCCGTTCAGCTTTACATCAGGCACGGTGCTGCTGAACGCCGAGAAATTTCACTCAGTGCTGAACTCCTTGTCTGCTACTTGCACTTTTTGATAAAAGGTGTTCATTACTCAAGGGAGCACAAGGGCATGTGCATACGCTGGTTTTGTCCACCAAAACAGCTTTACTGGTTGTCCCACCATCATCTTTTTGTTTTGTACTTGAGTTTTATCTTTAGTGCCAATTTTCTCAGCAGTGATTACAGTGCTCTGCATAGAAACAAGCGGAGATTATACAGGCGGAGAAATGAAAGAAGCTGGATTTGAAGTAGTGAAATCCACAAAAAGCAGAACACAAACCTGTTGAATGTGGACAAAGTCAGGTTTTAGAGCAGTGCCCATTATAGGGAAGTTTTCTCTAACACAGATACAATTATTGTGCATGTCATTCATATTACAAGAAATACTGAGTAATTGTGAGAAAACATTCCCTACCAAGAAATATTTTAGGGCACTAGAATTTCATATGGAAGCTTTCTATCATAAAATGTTATTTTAAAATGTTGGTTCTTGCTTTGGATTTTTGCGCTTAAGTCTTTCAGAACTCTCACTTGTATAATTTCAGACTTCAGCTCTGCTTATGATGCAGATGGAAACCTGTGGATAACTGGCTAGCTGAAAAGGGTCACATAGACATAGTCCAGCTGGCTGGACAAAAATGCACATCGCTCTCAGCTTCTCTGAAGTAAAGCAAAAATACACTATCCTTGGCTGTTCTTGTTACACAATATCAGGAAGATCATGGTGGGAAAAGAATGTTGCAGGTGGGAACAGATAACTACAGAAGAGAAACTAGGGGCGGACTTGGTATTTAGGCAACTAACCAATAATGAGCTTAACTTTTGTAATATGTATGAGCTAATTATAGGAAGGCATAAAAGGTGACTGTAAGGGACAATAAACGAAGTCTGCTGATCACTCATATTGAGTGACTGTGTCTTCCCTCCGTCGCGACAGAAACCTACCTGTGTGCAGATGAATGCTGTGACGTTTCTGTGAAGCGGCCAGACTTGCAGGTGGCGTATGGCAAGAACCTGCAGTATTTGCACTGATGGAACATGCAGGTGACGTAGTGCCCTCAGATACAGGGGACAGATTGTCAAAATTGCATTTAAAACAACATGCATGCAGAAGACCAGTAAAAAACATGCAACAGTGAAAACCTATTTACAACCATTTCAAACCCATTCACAGCATTTCCAATGAATATAACCGGTTCTCGCCAAGTGCCACTTAAATACCACTCCATCTATACCATTTCATGCACACAGACCAGGTTTGGGGGGGTTCTGTTCTGCAGCAAGTTGCAGTGCCGAGCAGAAGCCAGGGCAGGAAGCGATTATGGCTAAAGAGCCGATGCTGATTGAAAGTGTGTGATGCTGCAGAGGAAATGTAACACCCTAGAACCTCAGCTAGTCTGGACATAGATTTCAAAACCAGGGCACATTAAGATGTAAACAGTCAATAGGACCGGGGCCCACCTTTCTCCTAACAATCAGGTCATTAGCAGTAGGAGTGTGCAGAATGATTTCCATGATTAAACTGCAAGTGCAAAATGCATGGAAGTGCGTGCTCATCAACGCTGAGCGGAAACGGCCTTGCTTTTTGCCATGTTTCTTCTCCTGCTTGTTCTAATTCATCCTGGATACAAGAGTCAGGCGTAAGGGCAGCTTATGTCTAGCAAGTGCAAAGAGGCCTTTGAAAAGGCTTAAGATTCTTCTGTGTAACTATACTGGGGAAGCATTGTGAAGAATTGTGCTTCTGATTTTCAAGGTCGCTTCCCCGAAAAGTCATCAGCTCGCATTCAATTAAAATTGCCAGGATCTGAGTGGAAAGTGTCTCTGATGAGAAATGGAACAGAATTCAAATATTTGGTAGAGTTAGCTATTGTTATAATGTAAGTGATGGTTGTTATATGGGTGAAGGGGACAGCTTCCTTTTTATCTAGAGGTTAACATCTGGCGTAGTTTGTAGTATCCATTCAGTAATTTTGAGTGTTATCTAACTTCTGATTCCACCATTTTTTAGAAGTCTGGTCAGTGTAGAAAGCAGTAAGAAAGACAAACTTCAACCTGGGAGCCCTTACTTTTTTTTTTTTTTTTTTTTTTGGTAAGATGTGTATGATGCTCTACAATCACATTGTGTATGTCAGCAGTTTTGCTTTTCTGCAAAGTGCACGTGCCAGAAGAATTGCTCATAGCTGAAAGGGAATTGCCAGGCTACCCTACTGCTAATGCCATGCTTCAACACACAGATGTACCCAGGGCAATGCCCTTCATCACCCTGGGCCTTTAAGCAGCTGAGCGTTATTTATGAAAGCACTGAAGTTTCCCTGCACTCTTCCATGTACCATCTGAGCCATAGTAACTTATTAAAGTGAAAAAATTCTGGAATGACAAAGGTTCTACTACAGCACCACGAAAGGCTTAATCAGTGAAGATAATCGAGACATAAGGACGTTTAGGTAAATTGCAAAGGCCAGTGATCCATCGTTTTCCCCCTGCACTTCTGGTACATACTTTTCTCTTGTTTGCTCCTGTCTGTATGCCCGTAACATCGACACATCTTGTCTTCCATGTCCAAAATGAAAGCTGGTCTTTCTCACAGTGGCTCGGGCCCCTCATAGGACAGGTGGCAAAATACAGGTGCAGGATTTTGTTGCAGGGATGAAGCTGGAATGTAAAACAGCCAGTCATTTATAAGGCAAAGATTAAGTTCAGCCCATGTTCAAAGCAATTTTTTCCTTGCCCCCAAATAGATGAGCCAAAAAATCCCCCACGTATGTCCTTTTCTTGATGGGAGAAAGCTCAGCGCCATTGTGGATGCCAAGAAACAAGCCAGGTTTTAAATCCCAGCTTCTCTGAGATATTGATGTATTTCTGGGAAGTAGCCCTGCAACTCCTGAAAATTAGAGGGCAGCACAAAACAGAGTTTATGAACAGTAAATACAAAGACACATTGTTGATGAGATTGGTCTGAAGAATTATGTGGAAAAGGGAGCTGGAATGGGCCTGTGCGATTTAGCATTCCTTGGTAAATAATTTCTACTGTGGCTACCTAGTTGCTGTGAAAGGACTGTTAGCTTTGTACAGGGTTATTTTTGCCTGGATGCTCCAGAAATAGGTAAGCATGATGCTGTTTCATGAAGAGCCATTAAAGAGGAGCATTTGAGCTGGGTAATAACTGTCTATTCATTCCTGCAACAGGGAACGCAGTTTTATGCACAGGATTTTGATAATACAGCCGGAGGTTAAAAGGGAACTTTCTCTAAGGCTATGGCCAATTGGCACTTCACCAGCAAGAAGGTGACTGGCAGTAGTATTCGTGTAGATGCCACGCGTGTTTATAGATGTGAAGGAAGCTTGCTTGTTTGTTTGTTTGTAAAGGTGCCTGGAGCTCCATTCTACATGAAGGTATTGCTGTAGACATCTGGGGGTGGGCCTGTGAGGTGGGAGCAGAACTTGTACTCAGTTTCTACAAATAGAACAGAATTTGCAAGGAAGATAAAAAGTGAATATTGTCCTTGTTGTTTGTGATACACAGCTGTGCTCAAAAGGCCCAACTAGTGTGTGGTCCAGATTATCCTGAATAAAACATGGACTGTGCTGCTTGTCTTCCTAACAGTCACTGTCCTTGCTGTGCTTATAGCAGTGATTAATAGTAATAACTAATCATTAATAATTCATCATAGTTAATAGGTAGCACAATGATCAGCTATCACAGTAACCTCAGTTAAAGTAGCGCTTATGCTTAGGGAGAGGCGGTACTACCAATGAAAAGCAATTTGCAAATTCAAGGTTGACTGTGTCAAGAAAGACAATTATAAAATCAACTTCATTTGCAGGTGCAAAGAGCCAACACCATCTGCTACTGGCAATATGTAACCAGTGTGATGGATAGGAAAGAAACCAAAGCTCACGTTAGAGAAAAAGCTCCACTAATAGGCATAGTTGAAGAGATGTGGTTTGGTAGTGGGAAACATCTCTTGGCATGCTGGTTGTTCAAAGTCTCATACATTTCTGCCTTGCTTAAGAAAGGCATCCTTTGTCTGAACTCCTTGCTCTGGAGTGCAAGGAACACTGGCAGTGGGGTGCAGGGAGAAGCTGAAATTCCCTTGGTCACATGCGATTTGCCTGCACTGTTTGCATTGTACAGACAAAATGAAAAAAACCCAAAACAACCAGCCCTCAGCATGCCCTCGCTGTGTGCGAATAGCGCGTGGTCAGGTACTACGACGCTAGGTAACTGGTCCAGACGCTTAGACAGAAATTATGCAAGATAGACACCTGCACAGAAGATCAGTTCCCTGTTTTATGGAACAGGATACAGCTCAGCTTCAGCATAGTGAGCTCGGGTATTGCCAGATGTGTTAGCAGCACGTCCTGGTTTCAGCTGGGATGGCGTTAATTACCTTCTTAGGGGCTAGCGCAGTGCTGTCTTTTGGCTTTGGTGTGAGGCACTGCAGTTCCTCAGGCCTCGCTAGCAAAAGGGCTGGAGGGGCGCAAGGGCTGGGGAGGGGAGACTGCCAGGTCCGCTGACCCGAACCAACCGCAGAGGTGTTCCATGCCATGGGACGGCACGCCTGCTCTCTGTGTACCTGGGGGCTGGCTGGGCAGGGGGCTTGTTGCCTGGGGACTGGCTGGGCATCAGCCGGTGGGCGGCCAGCAGCTGCGTTGTGCACCACCTGCTCCTTTCTTCCTTTCCCTCTCCCTTTTCATTATAACTATTATTGTCACTGTTGTTGCTATTCTTCCATTTTTATTCTGTTTCAATTATTAAATTGTTCTTACCTCAGCCTTTGAGTTTTGCGTTCCTTTCCAGCTCTCCCCATCCCTCTGGCTGAGGGGGGAGCGAGCGAGCGGCTGCGTGGCACTGGGTTACCAGCCGGGGTTAAACCACGACACCGCACCACTTGCAGGGTAGCGGGGGCTGTTTCCAACAAGCAGCAAGGAGCAGCCACCCACATTTGAGAGCAGGTTTCTCACTGGCAACCAGAAAACAGACACGTCATCGCTGCAGTGAATGACTGGACCGGGCTTTCCCTCGCTGCTGTGCTCGATGTTAACGCTGGTTTGCCCAGCAGCCAGTAACCTCCGCTTCTCGCTGGGAGCCAGCAGTAAAGCAGCATTTACCACTGGCTTTTCTAGGCACACAGAACGTGCAGCTGCTTTGTTTTTAGTCACAAGTGCTTTATCTCTATACCCAGGGAAGTGTGGCGAGGGGTACCTCTGAGGTAAAGGCAGGATGAAAACAGGACACAGGCGGTCAGCATGCTTACAGGGTACCAGAGTTATGTTCCCTCTGCAGAGCATCAGTGGAGCGGAGTGGCAGCGATCAGCAATGAATTATAAGCAAAAGCCTGGATGTTTCAGAGGTCAGGACTCACTGGGAAGACATACTAGTGCTGCAGCAGGACTACTCAACCACTACTCTGCCAATGAGTAACTGAAAAACTAATGTTTTGTAGCAACAATTCAACATGGTATTTTGAAGACAGCAAAACCTGGGAAACTCCTGACACTTTTGCTCATGAGGAAAAAGCAACTGGCATAATAAGATTTTCTGAAACAGAGTTGTTTATTCCATACAACTGATTGCAAAGATCTGCAACCTGCTTGTAGCTACTGACCCCAAAGGGTTTCTAAGGTACCTGAGCAAAGAAATCAAGAAACACGCTTGCTTTCTTCTTTGGAAAGAGATCAGGAAGTTCCTGAACCTGAACTTGACTGTTCGGGCACAAGCCAGAGAAAGCCTTGCTAAAGTCAAGGTAAGCAACACGCACTGCTCTTCCTCTGTCCACTCAGTTACTCACACATCGCTAGAGAGGTACCAGGTCAGTGCGGCATGATTTCACCCTTTGCAAACCCATGCTGACTCCTCCCTACCAACTTCTTGTCCCCAGCATCTTTGGAAACGGCTCCCAGAGTACGTGCTCCGCCACCTTCCCAGGCAGCACAGTGAGGCTGCAGTTCCCAGCTCCTCGGTCTTGCCCTTCTTGAAGATGGGACAGACATTCCCTGTCTTCCAGGCCTCAGAGCCTCCCCCAAGTGCCATGCCCTCTCCTGCTTCATCAGGAGTGTCCCCACAGTGACACTGGGGATGGACTTTCGAGCGCAGGAATTGCCTGGACTTCTCTGTACCCCCTCACGCCTCATCATAACTGCTATCAATGCCGGTTATGGCAGATGCCAACACCGAATTTCTGTTCTGCTGCTCCACCAGCCAAGAGCTCTCCCCTCTCACTAAGAGCTGGCAGCAGAGAGCGGTGAGGAAACTTGAGCACAGGTCACGTCTGAGTTTATCACAGTGACTGACAACACAACGTGAATGTCAAGATGTTCTGTCCCTGCTTCCTCTGTGGAGAGACACTAGAAAGTAGCAAAAGCTGAACTTCTCTTTGACCACTCCGGTGCAGGCTGGAGAAATTTCGTTACACCTTTTTCCTCTGCAGGGGATCAAAACCTGTGGGATTTCCCAGCGTTTCACGGCCACCAGAAGCTCACCTGCTACCTTCTGCCCAAACCACAAGGAGGATTGCTCTAAAATACAGGGAAAGTCTGGGAACTGATCTTAACACAATTGTGGAGAAGGACATACACACATGCTGGCCTTTTGCCTGGCCTCCAGGACAGGCTGAAGGCGCAGCGGTGAACAGAGCTGAAAGGAGCAGAGCGCTCTGGAGAGCTGTACGGTTAGGGAAAGGGGTAGAAAGCGATGTCAAGAAGGGAAACGATAAAACAAAGACATATATTAGATGACAAGGTTTATTAAATTTCAAACAGAATATCTGGAATTAAATACAGTATATTAACTTCACAAATATGTATTCATATAAAAAGGAACAGCGTCACAGCAACATTCATTGCTTTCCTCACTGCCTGTTAACTCAAGTCCTTGAATTAGTGGGTAAAACCCCCAAATTTTTCCAGTCTTAATTGATCTTGGGACAACCATTCTTCCTTTCCCAGAACTGGGACTTTGTTCTATCATCTTCTGATCACTACTGACTTCTGTGGACAGGAAATGACAATGTAGATCTTCAGTAACAGGTAACTCCCTGAAAGAAGTAAACCTGCTTCTTTTATTGACACAAATGTCCCAGAACACTGGCTACCATCTGGGCTACAGCCACCACATCATCAGCTGCTAGCAGCAACAAAAAGATTGGCTGTCCTATCATACAAGGTTTGGAAAGTACTGAGGAGACTGGAAGTTAATATTTTAACATTCATTTTTCCCGCACATGAAGTGTTTCAGGTACAGCACAGCTGCTGATGTAGTAACTGGGAATGTCTACAGCTGCAGCGACCTTTAATACGAACCCCAAGATGAATACCGTGAGGGGCCATGGGCACAAACTGAAACACAGAGGGTTGGGGCTGAACATCAGGAAATGCTTCTTTCCGATCAGGGTGACTGGGCACTGGCACAGGCTGCCCACGGAGGCTCCATCCTGGGAGATGCTCAAAAGCCAGCATGGTCCTGGGCAACCAGCTCTGGGTGGTCTTCCCTGAGCAGGGGAGCTAGAACGGATGACCTCCAGAGGTCCCTTCCAACCTCACCCGTTCTGTGGTTCTGTGATCCAAAACAAACATACCAAACCCACCACATAACTCTCTTGGCACTGCTACACACTCACAGTAATGTTAAACCTAAGGCGCATAAGGTGACAGCAACGTAAAGTGCCCTGTCCTCCAGCATGACCACTGGTAAAGATTTCACTTTATCGGCAGAAACAGTCACGGCATCTGGACTAAAGCAGCAGGCTCAAATCACATCAAACGATGTCCTAAGCATTAAAGTAACACTGGAAACATGAACAACACATAGGGTGAAAGGATTAAGCAGAACAAAGGGAATGCTTTCGTTAAAACACAGAACATCAGTGGAGAAAAAATAAAGCTTCTACGTTGATAAGAAACATTCTGACAATTCTGTCACGCTCAAGAATCAAGGTGAGTCATTCTGCTAGTCAGAAAAAAACAGGTGTGCTTCTTATGGTGAGTGCAAAATAAAACACCTATGCATCAATAAACCAACAGGCAAGTGCAATGTGCTTGACATCCATTTAATAGAATTCACATTCGGACTGCAATAAACACATTTGCACATCTGAACTGTGGGATGAGAAACTATAGACGCGCTATGTAAACAAAATCCTTTCCGGAGCTTTTTTCCCAGCATTTTGTTCAAATCAGGTAATTTTTGGTTAAAACATCGCGGTACTCCTGTACTGCCCTGCAAAGGGGATCCTGGTCAACGTGGATACTTTTTGAAGATCCATCGGAAAATACCATGGGAGAAGCTCCAGCAGATCCAGCTTCAAGTTCAGCAGTGGCTAGGGAGAAGAGAAACAAGATTCCGGTGTTGCTTTTACACTAGACAGGGCCAAATCAGTCACTATGAAAACATCATGGATAACTGGAGAGACTATAATCCAGAAAGAGATTTAAAAACTTCCAAGGGATCGTAACAATCAAAGGGCTACGCACAAAGGAAGAAACAATCTTTTTCCACATTTGCTTACCAGTCAACAGTATTTCTAAAGCCAGTGAAAGAAATTCTATAGGCTACACAGCGAACGTCTTCAGGGAATCCACAAATGACTCCGGCTTACACCAGTGCTAAACTAAGCCCCCCTGCAGATCTCTCAAACCTCCAGTATCTGTTTTCCTTGAATGTTCAAAGCAGTGATTTATTGGAACTCTACTCCTAAAAACCAGCTTCTGCCTTCTCTGTGACAAACTTAAAAAGAATCCGCCGGTGAAAACGCAAACACCTTTGCAGTGCAGTCAGGCCAGGACAAGTCTCCTAGCCTGGCACTTTCTTTGAGGGGCGTCTTTGTAACTCACCCTGGCAAAACCCTCTTTCCTCCACAAAAACACATACTCAATGACAGCAAGCCCACCTTTCCTGTTCTTCTCCAGCCACGTTTTTCAGACAAGGTCCTGAAACCAAACGCACTCTATGACACCTAGCAGATGCACAGTCAGGTTCAAAATGCACACGGATGAAATGCAACGGCTTTGTGTCCATTCGGACACATGGAACGAGCTGTGAAGCTACAGCTGAACACTCTCTGTATTACTAAAAGCATGCAGGAACAGAAGGAAATTCTCGCAGGGGCCACCTGCTTTGAAATAGCACCAGTCACTGCAAAGCAAAGCAGTGACTCTGGAGGAACGACTACCCTGAAACAGGTGGAATTCCTCTTTCGACACCTGGCCTCATATTATAGAGCATGTTTCATGCTATGTGTTAAAAGCATTCAACTCATCTTATGTTTGCCTAAGTGCTATGAAATGATCTTTTCCCAAAGAAAGGGTATCTTTCATATCACTGATTACATTTTTCTTGCTTATTCAAAAAAGACTGCAACATATAAGCTACAAATACAAGCAATGAATAAGAAATGGCAAAAAACCAAGGTCCAACAGCAGAGAAGTGCACGGTATGATTTAGTGTGGAATGCAACTGATGCACATGGAAGAAGCAGTGATGGCTGAAGTCTATAAACGTCTTCTCTCGGGGCTTCTTTTACATTTGACGTTTGTGCTCAAGGATTCACTCTAGAAAAACGTGACTTCAGCTTACGCCAAGTGCACCCGTGTAGAGGAAGTGGGTTAGTTTTCTCTGCACTTGTCTTTTTCAGGCAACTGCATAACATTCTACACAATCTTTTGGTAAGCAGGAAATTTTCACATTCAAGTCTAAACTGGAAAGCTAGCAGAAAAACCTCCCTGTGCTTAGCACAGGAACTTCACAGCTTTCAAGCCATTATGTTCAAGAGTCAGGAACACTCCTCTTTTTCCTTAAAAATGCCCCTAACATAGTGACACATTACCTTGTTTAAGTTCTTTAGCGATTTTTTCATCTAGTTCCTGCCGTACCTAGAATTATACAGAAAATACAGTTAATATTTTAACAGTTACATTTTTCTAATATTAAACTTCTAAAACATTCTTAAAAACCACACATAATGAGAGAAAACCTAAAAATATAATTCCAAATAGACACATCTTGGTTTGGGGTTTGATTTCTACTGAAGAGAAACTTTTGGTCAGTCGGGCTGCAGCTGCCTCATTGCTCAGCAACGTTAACAAAACAATTTGTAACTCACCAGCTGGATTATTACTGGGCATTTAACAAAATACACAGGAAGAAAGCAAGAAAGCCTAGCGCAGTTATTGCAGTGAAGGTATGGCTGAAGTTTATCATCAAACACACGAACAGAATGTCAGCTACATGCCGAGATAGGTACAAATGCCACCCACAGGGACAAATCAGCCAGTTGAGGCTGGCTTCTGCAACTTCACAGAGAGAAGAGCTGCACCAGCAGCTGCTGCAGGATTGACATACACCATTTGTATAGAAAAAAGCGTGTGCCAATATTCTTCTTTTCTCCACCTTAAGATGGGAAATTGAAAGAGCTCCTACAGATGATGCCAAAACTTCTTTATTGTTATTGCAAATACCACGACACGCATTTATAAAAACATAAAAGCACACACAATTTCTTCTTGCAAACTGTGTACTAAGAAAAGATAACCACAGCTACAGCTTCTACGCAGCGAGTGCTGTGGGGTTTATTATGTAGCTGGAATCAGCCTGGATCACTACAAAGAAGCACTTATGCCTCTTCTCCCCTAGAAAGTGGGTATTGTTACCAATTAAGTTATTCTCACTTATGATTCTGCCTTCAGAAGCCTTCACAAGAAGGAATCACATCTCTTAATTTAAGAGTCACAGTCCAAGCGCTATATGCTGCTGTTTACATTTGATGATACCTGCTACTCCTACATTTTTTCCATCAAATTTGTGACACACAGAAGTGAATTTCAAAACACGTATCATACAGCTTCCAGGGCTACGATGGCCATGAAGATGCTGCAGGGCTTGGACCTCATGAGCTATATGGAGAGGCTGAGAGCTGCAACTGTTTCTTTACTGGAGAACAGGAAAGCTCAGCGGGACCTTATGTATGTGTATAAATACCTGGTGGGGGGAGTACAGAAGATGGAGCCAGACTCTTCTCAGCAGTGCCAAGCAAAAGAACAAGAGGAATAGGCACAAATCCAGATAGAGGAAATTTTAACACAAGGATTTTTACAATTATTATTTTTAAAAAAATTGTAAGCATGGACAGACACTGGAACAGGTTGCCAGAAAAGGTTGTGGAGTGTCCATCCTTGGAGATGTATAACACCTGGCTGACAGAACAGTGACAAAACCTGCTGTGGCTGACCCTGCTTTGAGCAGGGGTGACGTTGGACTAGATCATCTCTAGAGGCCCCTTCCCCTCACTCATTCTGCGACTCTCTTGATTTTAGTACTGAATTCCTGGGGGAAGGAGCATTTATTTTATGAAATGAGCAGACCCACCTAGCAGCATAACAACAACAAGAAGAACGGAAACACTGCACAGGGTACTCAACAGCACAGAGAGAGCAAGAGCCTCAGGAAGGAAACCACTCTGCTTACCCTCACAAGAGGAGCAGTAACAGGCAGTAACTGCAAGGGTCAAAGGAGCGGGGCTGTAAACCAGCGAAGCGGAGGGAAGGGCTCTCTCTCCAGGAACACAGGGATAGCTGGGACCACATTCACTAGATCCTGCAGGAGAAGCACCACTCTGTGATACTTCATTGAAATACTCTGTGCCAACAGAGCTGCATGAACAATGGAAAAGGACCCCCCAAATCTCTAATTGTTTTCAAGCAGGTACAAGCAGAAGCAAAATTCTGGGGAGAAAGGACCCCCTAACTCCTGAGACGAGACACAGGTAACAGAAAAAAGCAGGAAAACTAATGCCTAGACCAAAATACGGCCCAAACCCAGGACCAATCCCAAGCAAAGACGTAGTAGTTAGTGGTGTTAGAAGAAACCACTTTCCCTGGTTTCCTGAGTCTTCACAATGACTAGAAGGTCCACAGGACCCTCTGCAACATGTACAAATCAATCAAGAGAAGAAAAAGGTCTTGTTTTCCTCTTCTTCATTCCATCAATGTCTTTGTGATTCTCATCCATGTCTGAGGGAAGAGAAATAGGTGGAAGTAAAGCCAACACACTGATTTCTGAAAAAGGAATAATGAAGAGCCAGGCAAAATACACCTCCGAGGACCTTAACTTGCCTCCACTTTTCTCCTTCCCCCCAAACCCCTGGGAAAGGCATCACAGCTGAGTGTCCCAAACCTCCTGAGCAGGCACTTCTCACCTCACTGCACATCTCTTCAGGTGGTAACACACCAGGTGTTCACTTGCAGCAGGCACCTTCTCAACAGTTCTTTTTTCAGAAAGTGGTGTTGACTTACTACTTATCCACACAGGCTGCTTTAGCACAGAGTAAGCTGGATCCTGTAAGACTCCGTGAGATGATGCTCCGAGTCTGGAGTACCAGTACTGTTCTGAAGTTGAGATCCTAGACACAACTGCTGCGACCACCAAGAACTTTTTGTATATCAGAAGTGGCAAGGAGGGTAAACCAGCCTACTCCTAAAGCTCAAAGTTCCATCATAACAGATTAAATCCATAGACTATCATCTCACAGATGGTTAACTACCACAGAAGCCATTGCATTACATCTCACAGATGGTTAACTACCACAGAAGCCATTGCATTACATCTCACAGATGGTTAACTACCACAGAAGCCATTGCATTACATCTCACAGATGGTTAACTACCACAGAAGCCATTGCATTACAAATACATAAAGCAGAGAAGTCCCCTGCAGCAGTCATTCTTTCACTTGGACAAACTAAAGTTCAAAATATGCGCAGTGTTAGGAAAATGTGAATACAATCAGTAAGTTTTAATCAAAACCTAACAGCATAAACAGACAACATTTCCAGTATAAAATACCATCCCAACATTAAACAATGCTGGCTGCAAACCTTGCCATGTATCTGGCTGCAGAGAAGAGAGACGGACAGATTTTTGATGAAGGAGCTGAAAAAGAAAGAAAAACAGCCTGAAGTTCACAGGTCTTCAGTGAGAAACAAGAACGTGGCCTACATGTAAATGAAGCAAGTAAAAAAGCTAACAACAAAGACTGCTACAAGAGTGCAGAAAGCCAAATCAGAAATGGAACAGAAATTGGAAGATGAAGTAGGAAGCAGACATTTCCCTTCCCACATTAAACTGGTTTCATTTATCCACTGATTCACCCTGGTTGCAGAGTTCACTGTTCTTGTCTGTCAAGACACCCATGTTCATTTTCACCAGCCTTTGGCACAGCTGTTAGGATTTAAGCTTGACATTTGTTAAACCTAACAACAGGACTCCAGTCCCAAAACCTCCTTGCAGCACTTGCAGGAGACATTCCTTGCCTTAGTCTATGGACTAAGGGAGCAGGTCTGAAATACTGAATTGCTAGTTGCTACGGTCACTGTCTAATTACATGCACAGAATTTGTCAAGTACTTGTAATTTATTCCACATTACTGAAGCTCTAATACAAATAAAAAACACCAAAAAAAACCCAAAGACATTGCATGTGATTGGGATTCTACTGGTTAATAAGCTTGTGCCAATATGAACTTTTTTTGTATTTTTAAAGATCCTTTTGCACTTCAAGGTTATTCATTTCTGTAGCGTATATATTTGATAAAGGGGAAGGGGCTATACTGTAATGGAACACATTTCTTTATGCTTTTTTAAGAATAACACGCTCATTTTTTGCTGAACTTGTGATATGACCATCTTCAACATGTACGGCTCTATGTGTAATCACTGATAGTCATGCTTAATGTTTAGGAAAACGGTGCAATCTTTCAAGCCTTTAAACACCAAATTCCTTAGTTAAGTCTAAAGGAGAAACTGTGTCCACTTGCTAGTGAAGCACTCCTTCCTCTTGTCAGCATCATTTACCAGGGTTTTTTCCAACAGCTGCAGGACCAATGAATACCATCATTTTGAATAACAGCAGTGTGAACTATTTTCACCTCTTTGCCCCTGAAGCTATTTCAAAGCTTCTGCACAAACGAAATTCACACAAACATCTCCCTCTTCAGAATGGCTGGCATGTTCCCTACTTCCAATAGCCCTTCTCACCTTGAGGAAGCTACCACAAGGAACACCAAATCTGCAGAGAGCTTTGACTAAAAAAAGAAGCCTCAAAGGACTGCCTGAGGCACACTGCAATTTCAGCTTCTTAACTCCCTGTCATTTAGAGCTTCAGTGGCAGAAACATGTGTCATCTCCAGCCAAGGCAGCACTGCGCATCCTGAATTTAAAGGCAAGGCAAATTCTGTAGAAGGGAACCAGGTTAGTGGGAAAACAAAACTGAGGCATAACTGAAGTAAACAGTGAAGTGAAGAAAGGGCTGTGTCAGAGAAATTCTTCTGTTTTGAAACAGTCTGCTGAACAGACAGAATACCAGGCAGCACAACCAGCAAAGCATTTCAAAACAGACTAAAACTATAATCTCTGGTTTCTTCCCTCATGCTCCAACTTGCCTCCTGAATGGCACGGGACTCCTGCGGAAATGACAGCACAGACTGTGCATCTGGTGATTTTGCATTTGGAAACTGATTGAGATTTGCCACCCGTTATTGTATGCAGAGGGATACATGCAGTTTTTCCCTTTTGTTACTTCCTGACTTCAAAGTCTTACGTTCCAATTCAATCCTCTTTTCTCAGATGCATGTTATGCACATGACATACTGCACCCGACTGAGAACAATTAAGCCCGCAGTTCTAAGTGAAATACTCACCTAGTCCTCCAGCAACTACTGCACCTCTGAGAACTCAGTTCCTTCTTCTGAAGGACTCCAGAGAAGATCAGGTTTTAAGACTTCCCTGAATACACTGAACGTCAGGTGACTTGAGGCTACAGGCAGTGCCACTACAATTAGTCTCAGTTGTTCCCTAACTGGTGATTACAGGAAGAAACATCATAAAGAGATGTGCAGCTGGATTTAGTAACAGGGAGGTTATTCTTTTTTTCCTGTTTCTTCTTCAAAAAAAGAAACCACAACTGTTAAACCCTTTTCTTTTAAACTAGGACAGCTTTTTTCCTAGAAGGGGGATGGTTTCCTCCTTTGCCTTTTTCTTCTTGTAACATCTCGCTCCCATCTCTCTCTCTTTTTCCCCTGCCCTCACGTGCTCCCTGCTCCCTGTCCCTCTTGTTCCCTTGTCCTGGCTTTCTCCTTACTTCAGTTTTGTAGTGGATCCCTGAATTTCGCCTCCTTTCTGCTGCTTGCGTGCAGAATATTCCCTGCAGGTGGTACAGTACTAATTGCCTCCCACGTTCTTTATGCAGCGTTACGTCCACCCCTCTGACACAAAAAACACATTCGCAACGATACAGAAAAGTTCATCTCTTAACTGCCGCTGCTACGCACTACCTACACACCGCTTTGTCCATTTTTGTTTTGTTGTTTGGTTTGTTTTTTTCTTTTTCTTAAGCCAGGCACAGTATGCAGACACGTTATTTAAATGGATTCTTTCCAGTGTAGGTGGGACCACCGAACCGAGATAGACTTAAAAGTGAGCGAATGCTTCTCACATTCATTCAACAACAGAATACGCGAGGGACAGACACCGACTGAACAGGCAAGCTTGCCCATGCCTCAGTCCTATGCTAGGTGGGAAACGGATTACAACGACTGACATCTGGTTTCCAACTCTCATGATATCACATTTACGTGATATTACGTCTGTGAGGGATGTGCTATCATGCTGACTGCTAATTACAGGGCATACTTTGACCAGAGGTATGCAGAGGTTGCAGCTTTTTACCAAATTAGAAAGCTCTGTAGACTTCCTGAGGAGCAGTTACATATAACACCACATAGCAGGACCCACAAAATCAAATGCCTCCTATGCACAGCATACGTCCCGCACTCAAGTGAGAAGTTACGTGTCCTGTTCATACCATCCTAGTTTTGAAGCATCCCTTTGTTGGTATTGTACTAAAACAAGTTCCGGTGAAGAAACTGCTAGCATGAACATCAGTGAAGGAGGAAAAGGTGTCTCAAAGAAAGATGTCTGATGGGATTTTGCACTCATCATAAAGTTCACTGTTTTAAAAAAGGTCATCCACAGAATGGCTTGGGTTGGAAGGGACCTTAAAGATCATCCAGTTCCAACCCCCCTGCCATGGGCAGGGACACCTTCCACTAGACCGGGTTGCTCCAAGCGCCACCCAGCCTGGCCTTGAGCACTGCCAGGGATGGGGCATCAGCACTAAATTTTACTGAAGAGCTTCTCTGGCAGCTTCCTATGCCACAGTATTCTTCATCACAGTTTCTCTTGCAAAAGAATGTTGTTACGCAGTCTGTCATTTAGATCTCAGTATTTTTTGGTCTTTGAGCACTTCTGGAAATTTGTATAACCCTGATGACCAAAAGTCTTCGTTTCTACCACCTAGTTGTGTACTGTTTTGATGAGCAATTTGGTTTAGCATATCAGAGCATATGGTTTGGAACTAGAAATGGATTCTAACTTTAGACTGAAAAGCACAACCTTGCTTACAGATACTCTTCAACACTAGTTGAGAACAGTATTTAAAAACGCTTACCTTAGCCACATAGGCTTCAACTCTGTTTCTTGATGGTAACGTATTCACGGTCGGGGTTAGGAAGCTTCCTGCTAGATTTAGACTTCTATTCAGTGCCGGACTGTTGCTAATATGTCCCAGTTCAGTTGAATACAGAACTGGACCACTGACAGCGCTGCTTGCAGTTAAAGGTTTGCTTCTATGGCACTCCTGAAGGAGCTTATTGTTGGCTTCTGCTAGTCTCTCATTAGCTCTGAAACATTCAGAAGCATACAAAGAATTATCTTTGGTAATAAGACTTCCGCAAAGTTACCCTCCAGGTCTTTGATTATTATCTGACTTCTGAAAGTGGAAGGGATTAAGAGAGTCCAAAAAAATCTCCATAACTGGATCTGGGTTTTTTTTGGAGAGCCTATTTCTAAGTAGTCACTCTACCTGCAAGAAGCAGCAAGAGTTAACCAATACTTTGGGCTTCTCAGCATTAAGGCCTCAAAGCAGTCTGTGCACACCGTGTGTTTACATAGCTCTTCCTGAAAGGTACATCACCTGCATAAGAACTCTGGGCTACCCTTCCTTTCCCAAAGAAAGCTGAAACCTATGACATGCGACTAAAATGGAAGCCAAAAGATTTTTGTTGTTCTTCTTCATAGCATCAAATGCCGTTCTCTGAAGGGCCTATCCTTATTCAAGCAGTAAAGGACATGACATTATCTTTTCTGCCATACTTAGAGTAAGAAGAGGAGATTAGAGACTGGCAAAAAGGCTGCCTGGTAAAACAAACTCAACTTCAAAAATATCCTATTAACGCCCATGATCGGTGCTGTTACTGCTGGAACACTGAAGAGAAATGAAGATAGTTCCAAAGAACAGGGGGGACCCTTAAGGTACTTTCATCACAAATATGCTATCTTATGCATAATGCTGACCAGATGTAGAAAAGGTATTTAATGAAGAAAACTGCTTGAGGAAAAAGTAGTATCTTATTATCACCCCAAAAGAGCAGGGACTTACCTTTCCAGTTTTTTTGCTAGGCATCTTCCATTTTTAACTTCCTCCAGGTACAGGTCTTTGTACTTTTCCGCTTCTGCCTGTGCGGATTCTTTTTGAAAAATACTGTCTCGTTGGGTATTTTTTATCCTGTCCAATTCACGTTCGAGGTCTCCAATTCTGTGTTCTAGCTGGTTTGTCAGCAAAGCATGACGACTGGCTCTGATTTGTTCTAATCTGTCCTGGGAGGCTGCCTGCATCTGAAGTAGATACACACTTTCAACCACCGCAAAGAAAAAGAGAACTCTCCTCGCCAGTCAATTGCGTGTGCCCAGTTTCAAGGGCCCAGCTCTATTCAGCGAGGCAACTGTGCCTCCTCACTGCCATCAGCGACCAGGGCACAACCCTGGAACTACCACACCAAATGATTCTTTTCATTCAGAAAGAACCCCCATCTTAGCACTATTACTCATCAAAGCTACTGATGAAGGAACACTATCTCTGTAGGACAGGGCATAGCATTCCTCAAAGAAATCATGGAGATGCCGCACCCCCAGCCCCCACCCTGCAGCTTTGGTGACTTCTTTTCTGAGCGTTGCCCCTTGTGCAATGACTACGGAAGATGTGTATGGCTGGCTGTGACAACTCTTAAGTTGCAATACCCATTCAAGGATAAACAATGACAACAAGACCTAAACAATGAGAACAAGACCAGTGGGCAGTGATACCCCTCCAAGAACTGCAAAATGAAAACCTACCTCGGGCAAGTTTTTGATTCAGGGCCTGCAGGCACACTGCACGCACATGAAAGCATCTTGCCCAACCATATTCCCTTCTCCCACTGCCCTTCAGGAAAAACAGAAGTACAGCGTAACACATGGAATCAGGCACCACCACCACCCCTAAAAATGACAACCAAAACAGAAGTCTATAACAGACACACATAAGAAATTAACTTACCTGCAAAAACAGATTGACTTCTTGCAGTTTTTGCCTTATTTCTTGTGCAGCTCGTTCTTCCACCTCTCTTTTGTATTGTTCTATTTGGCTGCGATCCACCATGTTAGTCTCCATATGGTGTTTGAGATTAGCCACCTCTTCTTTCAGCTGGCTTTTGCTCTTTTCCAGTTTTTCATGGCTCCCACGCATGGTGGACAACTCCTCTCGCAAATCATGATTTTCTGCTTCTAGCTGCATGCCTTTTTTAGACTCTATCTCCAGCTGCTGGGAAAGTTCATCAACCTGTAGACAGGAAAGGGGAAAAAAACAGGGAACTCAGAGGGATCTAAAATTAGTCAAATCTGTGAAAATTGGTAAAGGAGTTGGCCATCAACACTGTATTTATCATCTGCTGATTCAGTGTTAAAACAAAAGCGAAACCAGGCTCCTCTTTTAAAACAAGAACAGCTTTCACATCATTTCTGACAGCATTCCTCAGGTTCCCATCCTTCCTCAGTTCTGCAGTGGGTCACAGACCAAGAGGTACCAAACCAGCGGCATTACACCCGCAGGGCTAGGCTGAAAAGCACTAGGGCTATTCTTCTGCGAGATGTTCATACGATCATAGGAAATCAAACACACCCATACCCAGTTACATCACAGCCACATTCTGGTTTCATCAGAAAAAAGCCCCATGTATCATGCTTCAGAGGAACTGTCACATGCTGTCACACGGTCAAAGCTTCATCACAGAACTGACAAGACAAGAAACGGATACCCTTTCCTTCCATTACGCTAATAGATCTGGAAATAGTGGCTCAGAACACCGCTTTTGCAGCACTGGTGGCAGAAGACAGTCTCTTTAGGTCAAAGCTACGGTTTGTTTTCAAAAGATTTCCAGGAAATATCAGACTTCCCATAGGTCCCAATGGTCAACTACAGCTTCTATCCCCTTCTTTCCCCCTCCAGAAACATCCATCGTCTATACCTATTAACCATAAAACATGATATCCCATCATCTTTTGGTTTTAAAAAAGTGGGGGAAACCAGCAGAGTCAACACTTGAAAGTCTCTAAAATACGTAGAAACTTTACACTTATTTAAAATTGCCCAAACGTAATTCCATTCCCTGTCATTCAAAATAACTCTTCCAACAGGAACACAAATATGCTGCTAACCTGTGAACTAAAAATGAGCCACTCTCAAGGCAGTTGACTCATTCTACAATAGTATCTTCTAAAAAGGAGCATAACTTTGAAACACAGCTACTTTAGCAACAAATGAGCGGAGAAGCAGATAAAAGGTTCCATGCTACCAAACAGCCAGAGCAACCTCAAAAGCGTTTCTGGGTCTCCAAGACCAGGAAAGACGGACTGAGTCAGCTACTAGTAAGCAATAAGTTACTGCATTCATTTTTTCCGCATCACCTCACACTGCATCGTGCCCTGCGAAGCAAAGACACCATTCCGAAAAGCAAACCCCCACCTGCCTCCTGCTCAACTCGTGCCTGAGACAGGCTTCAGGGGGTGACCTTGGGCAAGGCCAACTGCACAGAGTTGTTCCGAGTGACGGTGGCGTTACTCCCCTCTCTTCCGAGAGGGAATGCATCCGTCGGAGCCCGACGATGCTGCCACGGCCTCAAGCTGCAGCCAGGCCTGTGCTGGGCCTTCACTGCTCTCAGCCCTGGCCCTCACCCATGGACGTGACGTCCCAGTAGGACTGCAGACCTGCCCATCCCTATGGACCGGCCTGGTGATCTGCACTCTTGGAGGACTCTGCTTACTGTCCCCAGAACTGTCCCCAGAACTCTTCTGCTCTTCTTGGTGAGGGCCTGTGGGGCTGATCCCTGGCCTGTGTGGTCACAGACCCTGCCAGCCTTGCTGTGGCTCTTGCTTTGCCCCTCCTCTGCAGGACAGCCTACCCCTGATGCGCCCTCGCAGATACTGCTGTGTACGTAACACTTCCATCTTTACCCCTAAGAGCTACATCAGTATTACAGTCGCCTACTACTGTGACCATAGAAGGAACATCAAAAACCAGCCAAATAATTTCAGAAATACAGCCAAGAAAACAAAAGTCAAAGTCAACAACATGAAAAGAAGTACGAAGAAAGAACAGAGGTTCCAAAAGAAAAACCACCACCACCAAAATAACCCAAACAAAGCAAAGCTCACCTTTGCTCTTAATCTGTCAGCTTCATTGACCATTTCAGAATACCCGTTCTTCACTTCTCCCTGCAAATTCAGCTGGGACAGTCCCCCTCTCGCCTCATACACCCTTAGTTTCTTCGTAGCTCTGCTCAGCAGCCTCTTCAACCTGCACAGCAAATTAGTCACAAAAACAATGAAGCAAAGAAACAAAACTGGACTTTTTCACATACTCTCATGTAAACAGCACAGACACGGCTTGCTTCATCTTTAACATGCTTGACACACCAGGAATTACCAGGAAAAACCAGTATTCCTGTGCCACATACGCTTGGAGAGTCCAGATTTCACCTGAAAAGAGGAATGAAAGACTCCCTTTTTGCCCGGAGAACTGCAGGGCAACCTGCATCTGCAGTTGTTTTGGCAGCTATTGAAAACTAGGGGCTGGTGTACAGAAGTACCTTGCAAGAACTAACACGAGGCTGGCATCTGCTCACAGTTAGGTACACCTATTTTTTACATTACAGTTCAATAAAACATGACTTCTACGCAGGGATACCTCTTCACCACGCTAAAAAGCCGTACCTCTTACAGTCTTTCTGCAGATCGAGGTTTCTTTTCATTTCTTGGTCCAGACATAGTTCAACTGCGTGTTTCAACTCTACCAGCTTCTTCACCTCCTTTCTTTCACTCTCGCACTTTCAAAAGAGAAAAGAAAGATGTATCACACACACAGAGCACAGGAAAAATACCTACGTACCGTCTGTGCATCTGGCGCTCTCCACAGAGAAGCTGCCGGACGTCTCTATCCGTTAGCCACGTTCCACAGAATGCCACGGGACGGAATTCCTGAGGATATTCCATCCCTTCAGGTTTCACATCAAACAGACCAATACGTAACTACAGAAACAGATGCCCTCGCTGAAGCAAAGGCCATCCTCTTCTAGACAAAAAGGTGGAAAAGATGCTGGAGAACACTTTTGGCAGTGCCTCTGCTCACAGTAGGGATTACGTAGGAATGCACTTCATGGGCCAACACTGACCCATCTAAAGCTTTCATGGGATCTTCCACCAACCAGCAGGCAGGGGCTTGTGGAGGAATCTGATCTTTTGGAGTTCTTCAACATTTTATGAACTAAGTAAGAAGAATCACCTTTCTTGATCAAAGCTTAGACTTGGATACCTTTTTTCTGCTCTCTGCTTAGATCTGAGGACTAACATCCCGTTTGCCAAAACCTTCCGCAATTCCGAGAGAAACATAACAAACCAGAACAAATCAGTATTCTTTGGTCCCATGCACATAACATACCAGGTACACTGTAGAAACAAAATAATTTCAAGAACGGACAAACTTTAAATTGTTCTTTCTAAGCATATCCTTTACCTCTCTTTCTACTTTGTCAGTCTCGTATTCGAAGACTTGTTCCCTTAAATCAGTACACTTGGCATTTAAATCCTTGTTTTGCTCTTCTATGAGATAAATTTGCTTTTCCCTATCAGCTCTGAGTTTGTTCAGAGTATCATTAAACCGGTCCTGCACATCATTCACTACTTCTTCTTTCATGATCCTCTTGCTCTGTGTATCTTCCAGCTGCTGACGCAGTAAAGGGTTTTCACTCTGGAGCTGGGCCAATCGCTCCTGCAAGGACTCCTGTTTTATTACAAGTTCGCTTACTGGATCTTTCTCAAGTTGTTGAGCACGATCACATTCCTTTGCCTGACGCTGGGCTTGACTTAATTCTTTTTGTGCCATTTCTACAAGCAAAGTTTTTTCTCTGAGGGTTTGCTCCAACTGGTGAAGCTCATTTTCTAGCCTATTAGCTTTGCTTTCAGCTTTACACAGCTGCTGAGACAAGCTCTTGTTGGCTTCTTGTGTGTCGGAGAGGTCATGATGGAGCTTGTCTTGCAAGCGATGCCATTCATCACGTTCTCTGTGAAATCTTTGTTCAGCATCCTTTTCTGATGACCGATGACGTTCAAGTTCTTGAACAGCAGCATTCAGGCGGGAATGAAATGATTTGATTTCTGTCTCTAGTCTGTCTTTGCTTTCGTTTGTCTGCTCAAGTCTGGAAGTCAGCACTGCAGATTCTGTCTTTAGTAAGTCCAGCTGTGCATTGTACTGAAGAACCGTTTGTGTTAATGCTTCCTTGTTCAGTTTAAGTTCCTTTTTGAGAGCTTCATTTTTTTCTTTCAAGGTCTTATTTTCCTCTAAAGATTTTCCTTCTTCCTCCTGGTGCCTAAGTCTTACTTGATTGATTTCTAGCCTTAGCACAGCAATCTCATCTTGTAGTAACTGATTCTTGTACAACAGATCCTTTTCTCTCTCAGTGTTGGATTCCTGAATGACAGGGAACATGAATAAAGAGCCAATTGGGAAATGAATCTACAAAAAAAACTTCAGCAATAAACTGCATTTTAACATTTCTAATACTGAAGCATGACTTCAAGGATGAAGTTTCAGGCAATAAGCTACTCTGTGAACCCACGCACATGTACAATGTACGTACACAACGGAAGTGCAACATATCCTTAAAACCTAAATGAACATCCCAAATACACAATACCCCCTTAAACCTACAACCAAATAATAAAATTATTTAAAACATCTCAAGTGTAAAGCTTTTAAAATGACAGTGCTTTCTTGTATGTGCATGCCTTTATAATATTGCCTTTAAGGTTGAATTAGTTGTGCTACAGATCTGGTAAAAACAAGGCTAGAAAGGGTATTTTCCTTCTCAAATGTCTTCTGAACACTTATCCTTTTGTGTTACTGGAAGTTAGCTATGAAACTCAATCACCCCCGGAATGCAATAGTCCTGTATATTCCCTCTTTATTATATGTTTAACTTTTTTCGACTTAAACACACTCATCCTACATTTATTGGGCAGCACAGCCAAGAACAAACAAGGCTTCCAAGCACTGCACATTCTTAGGAAATTCAGTAAACTCTTTTCAAGATCTTTTTGAATACAGTGTTTATGGTTGCTTTTTCTCCTCCAGTTACTCTAACTCCTACAGAGAGTTGAATTCATTGTTGATATTCGATCATAAAATTTCAGTATGTGGAGGTGGAAAAGAAAGGCATACTTGAAGTAAGTAAGTTCAATAAGGGAATAACTAAAAAAAAAAAAAAAAAAAAAAAAGCAATGGAAACACAAACACTGTCAAACAACTTTCTTCCTGGTCAACCTTGACATAGGTAGCTAGCTGTCTCATTGCTAGAAACCCTAAAAAGTGATAATAAAATGCCTGTGAAATGACAAATAACAGATAGGTTAAGAAACGGGGTAAATAGTGTGTTCTATTAGTTTCCAACTTGCACAAGTAATTCAGGTACATACAGGAGTGATGCTGCTTTCCAGAACTTTTAAAGACGTAAGAGAAAACAGGAAAGGTATTTACACAGTTAAGTTACACCGGTAAACAGTAAATAAACCATCAAGAAACACGGGAAGTTATATAAGATTTATTATGACTTTAAAACAAATATGGTGAAATCTGACTTATTCGAAAAAAGATATCTGCTTACCTCTGAATTTTTTCCTATAGATCTTCTTGTCTCTTCTTTAGTTCCATTTGTCTCCCAAGGTGGTTGTTCAAAATTCCTTCTTGAAGGGCTCTGGCCCTCTTTTCCTGAGAGCGCTGTGTCTGTGTTTCATCACGTTCCTCTTCAACCTACAGTAATACAACTGCTTGCATCTCGAGAAAAATCAGAGCTAGCAATACATCTTCCCACTCTCCCCAGAATACCTGAAAAGATTTTTGATTCCCCACAGCTATGATAACCCACCTATAAAGAATAAATTTTAATTTTCTTCTGAAAATTTAAGAAGAAGAAATACAGGATGTTTTGTAGTAATTTCGAAAAAAGTCAGGCTTTGCCTGAAATACAAATGAAACCTAAATTCTGAAAAAGAAAAAAAGGATTAATAAACTGCAAAGCCAAAAAAACCCAACAAAACAAAACAACAACAGACCAATTGTGAACCAACTGTTCTCTACTGCCCTCAAAATTTGGCAATAGTTATCCAATGCCTCTTCCATGAACAAAGCACCTCCTTCTCTAGGCATACTGGAATACAAGTGAAAAGAAGCAGAAAAGAAAGTGTTTAATTCATTATTTAATATACCTGTTTCAAGAGCTTTCTCAGTGTTCTTATCTCCATTTCTAAATTCCTTGAGTGTAACTCAAGTTTCTGTTTCTCCTCCCTTTCTTTACAACATTGATCTTCTTTCCTTTGCAGTTTTTCTCTCATTTTCTCACAGAGCACTTCTACTCTGAGTCTCTTTGCTTCTTCTTGTTTCAAAGAACACCTGGGATGTAACAGAGTATTTGAGAAACAAAAGCACTGATACAAAAGTAGATGTTCCACATGATGAACTTGCAGAGACAACTCAAACCATAAAAAAACTTAAACGTTTCCAGATTCCATATTTTTACTGTACTTTTCAACTTTTTAAAGAATTCTAACTTCATTCCATTGTCCACGGTATCAGTTGTACAAAATACGGAAATAAACCATTGATTGATTTACCAGTTTTTTGTAAGGTTACACAGGGAAATGCACACTAGTGTGTACACTTCTGTCATAAAAAAATAAATCCTCTTCATATTAAAGCCATTATGTTGAAAAAGGAGTTTGTAGTCTCATCGGATCAAAGCATCATAAACTTTTACTATGGTTAATATACATTTTCTTAGTATACTGAGCCTACATATTACGGATTCAGTGACCAGAAGTAATACTGGTGAATCAGCACGCCACTTATCTATGGCAACAATTTTTCAGCAAGCCTTCTGTAAGGCTGCCCACAGACAGAACAAGCAGTTTCTGTTTACTCGAGAAGGATGTCAGTGTTCAAAACCAGATTCAGAAATGCATGGGGTTTAAGCTGAATACGATTAAAACCAGGTTTAAAACCTCAGTGGATCTACCTCTGGGAGAAACTACAGCAATTTCATTTTGAAGCTGACTTACAAGGAAAGCCTTATGGAAGGTCAGCTTCTTTACCAACTGAAACAATCAGCAATGAGCACTGACATGGTAAAAAACGGTCCATGGTGTGCCCATGGTACCCAAACAAGAAAGCTGCTTTGTGTTTGATCATTATTTTGACTATTTTTTCCCATATATTCACAACAGTGAACAAGAAAAAAAAAATCAAGTGTCAACGTAAGGGAAGAACTGCCAATTGAAAGCCTGCTTTAGAAATTCTGCAAGACAAGAATCAACCACCACTAAAATTACTTGAAAGACTGACAGAAACATTTGTATTTGAATGGCGTATATTGCAAGGAGAAAGCTTTACATGTAGTTTCTAGTGTAATTTCGCAAAAAGTGTAACTTTTGAAAGTATAAATTTAACGCTGCTTGGAGAATTCACTTAGAATGAAAATACTACTTCTTTATACTTGACAGATGTTTGAGGATTTTGAACACCTGCTGAAGTCAAACCCAGGCCAAGCTGGGACCGGCCTCGTCTTCCTCGTACCCCCCTCCCCCGCGCTGGGAGGCCCAACTCCCCCAGGCCCAGCTCCCGCAGCCTCCCCTCACAGGGCTGGTGCTCCTGCCCCCGGGCCAGCCCGGCATCTCCCTGCCGACCTCACACGGACTGGGCAAGATCTCCTGGGCTGGGCGGCCAAACACCGGGCCCCGGGCTCGAGACACAGCTCAGCAAGCCCTGCGGAGGGGTGGGCACTCACTGCCCCCAGTGCCCTGGCACTGCTGCCCTCCATACAGCCCAGGCCGCTGCGGGCCGCCCCAGCTGCCAGCTCACGGTGGCTCCTGCTGAGCTCGCTCTCTGCCTGGGCCGCTCCCCAGCCACGCCGTCCCACCGGGGATCACCACAAGGAGATCTCCCCTCCCAGGCCAGGGCTCTGCAGTTGTCCTTGCTGAACTGCCTACGGTGCCTGCTGGCCACCCCTGTCTGACGTGATGTCAACAGCGATGAGGAACCTCACGCCTCCGGGTCTAGCTCAGGAGTGTGGGGAAAGGGGCAATCCCAAACTTGACCTTTCCAACAAACAAACAGGTAAGCAAACAAATGCTCTAAGCTCTGGTTTGACTTGCACTGGGTGGAGTTACCAGAAATCCTAGTATTATAGGCCCACTGAAGCTGCAAGGACAAAAATGGAAAAAAAAACCCACCACCCAAACATCTCTCAAATCTCTCTTATAAATCTGATTTCCCCATACACACTCTCTTGCTCTTTTCTTGCTAGAAAACAAAGTTAGAACAACATCCAGAAGACTGTACATGGAGCTGGTATCCGGACGTTTTTCCCCTCTCCTTCATAGCATAACTGGCCCACGGGATTCAAAAAACCCAAACCCAAAAGACTGGAAACTTCTCATCCTGTTGCCTGCACCATCAGTGTCTTTCGGAACAAAACCACTGACAAGATAATACATTATCAGACCACAATTTACATACTTAAGGCTTTGGATATCCCTTTTCCATTCTGCTTCTTGGTGAGCCAATACAGATTTCAAATCTTGAGTCTTCTCCGCTCTGAACTGTGACTCCCTCTTTTCATCTCCCAATTCCCTTACTTCTCTTGAGAGCGCTTTATACTGATTTTTCTGACGTTCTATTCTCTGTTCATATTCAAGAAGCATGTTTTGCATTTTCAACAAAGTAGCAGAACCTGTTTTGAGACAGAAAAGACACAAAGCTGCACAAATACTGCCCAATGCTGTTCAATGCTTTGCTGCATTAGGTGCAGGTGGCAGGTCTCGGTAGCGGGAAGGTCCCTGTGAGAAGGAGCCAGGGGTCGTCCCGTGCTGGACATGGACGGTTTCGATGGACCCACCGCAGGGCACAGCTGAGCCTCTCAGCCGTGCTGGCAGCTCCTCAGGAAAAACAAACGTAGGAAAGGGCGAAACCACCACACGGGCAGAGAAGGGGAAAAGCATGTGAAAACCAGCCCCGCAAACGAACACCCAGGTCAGCGAAGGAGGAGGGAGAGGTGCTGCTCCAGGTGCCAGAGCAGAGATTCCCCTGCAGCCCCTGAGAGAACCATGCTGGAGCAGATACCCACAGCGCAGTGCTGCGCAGGACCCCGTGCCAGAGCAGGCGGATCCTTCCCGAAGGACCTGCGACCCATGGAGGGCCCAGGCTGGAGGAGATTTTCCCCAAAGGACTGCAGCCTGGGGGAGGACTCACACTGGAGCAGGGAAAAGGGACGAGGAAGGAGCAGCAGAGAGAAACTGCTACGTCCCGACTGCAGACCGCAGCCTCCCCGTGCTGCCTGGGGAGGTGGCCGGGAAGGAGCGCAGCAGAGCTTGAGCAGGGGGGGTGCCGACGTGTCCTTCTCAGGTTTGGGGTCTTTGTTTCTCACTATCCAAATGTATTTTAATCGGTGGAGTCTGTTTTGCCAGTGACAGTCACTGGGAAGTGACAGCCCTGCCTTCACACTGACCCACAAGCTTTTTCACCCCGTTTTGTCAAGGAGGGGCAGTGGCAGCACTGGGCGGGGAGTTTGGCCTTCGGCCAAGGTTAACACTTGCCTGATGAAATTTTAGCATAGTTTAAGAGCCCTAGTAAGTGATGCTTATGTTTATATAATGCCTTGTGCATATATGCAAGCATCTTGATTTCTGTTATACATTTATTTATTTATTATTTTTAAGCAAAGCCATTATTTTGCTGTACTCCTTGTCATTAGCTGTTGAGGGGTGTGCTGGCTGTGGCTGGGATAGTGTTAATTTTCTTCACAGTCGCTGGTACGGGGCCAAGTTTTACAGCTGTGCCGCAAACAGGGTTGGTAGCACGGGGATGTGTTCCTTACGGCCCAGCAGCGCTCACACAGAGCCAAGGCCTTTTCTGCTCCTCACCCCACCCCACCAGCCAGCAGGCTGGGGGTACGCAAGGAGCCGGGCCGGGACACAGCTGGGACAGCTGACCGCAGCTGACCCAAGGGACGAGCCATGCCACGCGGCATCATGCTCAGCATATAAAGCTGGGGGAGGACGAAGGAAGGGAGGGACATCCAGAGTGATGGCACTTTGTCTTCCCAAGTATTTGTTATGCGTGACAGAGCCCTGCTGTCCTGGAGATGGCTGAACACCCGCCTGCCCATGGGACGTGCTGGATGAATTCCTTGCTTTGCTTTGCTTGCGTGCGTGGTTTTTGCTATTGAACTGTTCTCATGCCGACCCATGAGTTTTCTCACTTTTCCCTTTCCGATGCTCTCCCCCACCCCACTGGGGTGGAACAAGTGAGTGGCTGTGTGGTGCTTAGGTGTTTAGGTGTGGCTGGGCTTAAACCACATCAGGGGGATATAAAGAAGAAAAAGCTCTTGCTGACTTTTGATGACCGCATTAGAAGGAGCTGAACTGTACTTTGCAAGAAACTGCTTCTCCA